>NC_138881.1:128137716-128535216 GCF_965194805.1 Balaenoptera borealis | reverse complement strand
CATTCAGCTGCTTGCTCTCCGAGTCGTCATGGTTTAATTTCTTGATTTCATGACGATTTTGGGATTCAGCCACCTTGTTGCTTCTGCCCAAACAGTGTCGAACGGGAAGAATTTCTGGGAACAATTAAACAATACAGAAATATATACTATCTCTTCTTTATAAAGCATAAATGAAATCTGAATATATTTACTGTAATACAACTCGTTATCCTGAGATCACACCACCACCATTCTTGCCTGCCTCTAATCTGTTTTCCACACGCAGTCAAGCGGTCTCTTAAAAAATGTAAATCAGATAGTCAGTTCCTTGCTAAAAACCAATCTAACGATTTCTCTTTGCACTTGGAATAAAATCTAAATTTCTTACCATAGCGTACAAGGCCCACTGGGATCTATCGTGCCTACATCCCTTATCCTTCTTTTATTTTTCTTCCGGTTTTATTGAGATGTAATTGACATACAGCACTGTATGAGTTTAAGGAATACAGAATGATTTGACTTGTATACATCGTGAAATGATGACCACAGTAAGTTTTGTGAGCATCTGTCATCTCATGTAGATACAACATTAAACAAATAGAAAAAAATTTTTCCTTCTGATGAGAACTCTTAGGAGTTACTCTTGTTAACAGCTTTCATATATGACATGCAGCACTGTTATTTATATTTATCTTGTCCTGCATTCCATCCCTAGTACTTATTTATCTTAGAATTGAAGGTTTGTACTTTTTGACCACCTTCAGACCTTCATCCAGTTCCCCCTCCCCCAATGCCATACTCTCAACTAGGAGTGAAAGCGCAGAGTCCTAACCACTGAACCACCAGGGAATTCCCCTTCTTATTTTTATGGTTTTTAGTGAAGTCTTGCATATCTCATTAATGTATTCCCATGCATTTGTTATTTTTTACATGATTGCCAATGGTATTTTACTTTAAATAATTTCTTTGCTGTTGCATACAAATAAATCAGCTTTATATTTTGATTTTGTATCTACCTTTTCTAAACTATATATTTATTTGCATTTTCTTTGTATACAATCATATCACATGCAAATACTAATAACTTTGTTTTTTCTTTTATAACATATCTTTCATTTTCTTTTTCTTATGTCACTGCTTGGGCTAGGAAGGCCAGGACATCTTTGAATAGTAGTATTAATAACAGGGGTCCTTGTCTTATTCCCGATCTCACATGGAAAGCTTCCAATGTTTCACCATTGTAATGTGGTTTGCAGCAGACTTTTATAGACGCCATTCATTAGATTAAGGACATTCTCTGATATTCCTACTTTGCCAAATGTTATTTTTTAAAATCATGAAAGGGTATTGAATTTATTGACACATTTTATGATCATGTGATTTTTTTCCCCTTTATCCTGTTAACGTGAAGAACTTCGCTGGCCAATTATTTTTTGCAGTATAGCTGGTTTACAATATTATATTAGTTTCAGGTGTATAGCATAGTGATTCAGTATTTTTAAAGATTATACTCCATTAAAAGTTATTACAGGGACTTCCCTGGCAGCCCAGTGGTTAGGACTCGGCGCTCTCACTGCCAGGGCCCGGGTTCAGTCCCTGGTTGGGGAACTGAGATCCTGCAATCTGTGCAGTGTGGCCAAAAATAAAAAAGTTATTCCAAAGTAATGGCTATAATTCCCTGTGCTGTACAATATATCCTTGTTGCTTATCTATTTTATACATAGTAGTTTGTACCTCTTAATCCCCTACCTTATCTTGCCCCTCCCCCTTTCCCTCTCCCCACTGGTAAACACTAGTTTGTTCTCTATATCTGTGAGTCTGCTTCCGTTTTGCTATAATACATTTATTTATTTTTTAGATTCCACATACAAATGATATCATACAGTATTTGTCTTTCTCTGTCTGACTTACTTATTTCACTAAGCATAAGAGCCATCCACATGGCTGCAAATGATAGAATTTCATTCATTTTTATGGCTGAGTAATATTCCATTGTATATATGTACCACATCTTCTTTATCCATTCCTCTGTTGATGGACACTTAGGTTGCTTCCATGTCTTGGCTATTTTAAATACTGCTGCTATGAACAATGGGGTGCATGTGTCTTTTTGAATTAGAGTTTTCATTTTTTCCTGATATTTGCCCAGCAGTGGGATTGCTGGATCATATGGTAGCTCTAGTTTTAGTTTTCTGAGGAACCTTCATGCTATTTTTCCATAGTGACTACACCAATTTACATTTCCACCAACAGTGTACAAGGGTTCTCTTTCATCCACATCCTCACCAGCCTTTGTTATTTGTTGCCTTTTTGATGATAGCCATTCTGACAGGTATGAGGTGATACCTCATTGTGGTTTTGATTTGCATTTCTCTAATAATTAGAAATTTGGAGCATCTTTTCATGTGCCTGTTGGCTATCTGTATGTTTTCTTTGGAAAAATGTCTATTCACGTCTTCTGCCCATTTTAAAATCAGGTTGTTTGTTTTTTTGACATTGAGTTTTATGAGCTGTTTATATATTTTGAATATTAAACCCTTGTTGGTCATATCATGTGCAAATATTTTCTCTCATTCTGCAGGTTGCTTTTTGTTTTGTTGGTGGTTTCCTTTGCTGTGCAAAAGCTTTTTAAGTTTAATTAGGTCCTGTTTGTTTATTTTGCTTTTATTTCTTTTCCTTAGAAGTTAGCTCCAAAAAATATTGCTATGATTTATGGCAAAGAGTGTTCTATGTTCTCTTCTAGGAGTTTTATGGTTTCAGATCTTGCAGTTAGGTCTTTAATCCATTTTGAGTTTATTTTTGTATATGGTGTGAGGAAATGTTCTAATCTCACTGTTTTACATGTAGCTGTCCAGCTTTCCCAGCACCACTTATTGAAGAGACTGTCTTTTCTCCACTGTATATTCTTGCCTCCTTTGTTGTAGATTAATTGACCATAGGTGTGTGGGTTTATTTCTGGGCTCTCTATTCTGTTGCATTGATCTATGTGTCTGTTTTTGTGGCAGTATCATTCTGTTTTGATTAATGTAGCTTTGTAGTATTGTGTTAAGTCTGGGAGGGTTATGCCTCCTGCTTTGTTCTTTTTCCTCAGGATTGCTTTGGCATTTCAGGGTCTTTCATAGTTTCATTCAGGATAAAAATCCATATGAATTTTGGGATTATTTGTTCCAGTTCTGTGAAAAATATGGGTATTTTGATAAGGATTGCATTAAATCTGTAGATTGCTTTGGGTCGTACGGACACTTTAACAATATTAATTTTTCCAATCCAAGAGTGCAAGATATCTTTTCATGAGTTTGTATCATCCTCAGTGTTGTATAATTTTCAGAGTATAGGTCTTTCACCTCCTTGGTTAAGTTTATTCTTAGTTATTTTATTCTTTTTGATGCGATTTTAAACAAGATCATTTTCTTGCTTTCTCTTTCTGATAGTTCATTATTAGTGTATAGAAATATGACAGATTTCTGTATATTAATCTTGTATGCTGCAACTTTGCTGAATTCATTTATTAGTTCTAATAGTTTTTTGTGGAGACTTTAGGGTTTTCTATATAAAGTATCATGTCATCAGCAAATACTGTTTACTTCTTCCTTTCCAACTTGGTTGCTTTTTATTTCTATTTCTTGTCTGACTGCTGTTGCTAGGACTTCCAATACTATGTTAAATAGAAGTGGCAAGAGTGGGCATCCTTGTCTTGTTCCTGAATTTAGAGGAAAGGTTTTCAGCTTTTCACCGTTAAGTATAATGTTAGCTGTGGGTTTGTCATACACTCCCTTTATTGTGTTGAGATATGTTCCTTCTATACCCACCTTGAAGAGAGTTTTTATCATGAATGGATGTTAAATTTTGTCAAATGATTTTTCTGTGTCTATTGAGATGATCATGTGATTTTTATCCTTCCTTTTGTTAATGTGGTGTATCACATTGATTGATTTGCAAAAATTGAACCATCCTTGTGTTTCTGGAATAAATCCAACTTGATCCTTTGATGGTATATGATCCTTTTTATATATTGTTGGATTTAGTTTGCTAATATTTTATTAAGGATTTTTGCATCTATATTCATCAAAGATATTGGCCTGTAATTTTCTTTTTTTGTAGTGTCTTTGTTTGGTTTTGGTATCAAGGTAATGGTGGCCTTGTAGAATGAATTTGGGAGTGTTCCGTCCTCTTCAATTATTTGGAATAGTTTGATAAGGATAAGTATTAGTTCTTCTTTATATGTTTGTTAGAATTCCCCTGTGAAGCCATTTGGCCTTGGAGTTTTATTTTCTGGGAGTTGTTTTTTTTTTTTTAATACAAATTCATTTTCACTACTAGTGATTGGTCTGTTCAAATTGTGTGGTTCTTCTTGTTTCAGTCTTGGCAGGTTGTATATTTCTAGAAATTTTCCAATTCTTTGGCATGTAACTATTTGTACTATTCTTTTAAGATTTTTTAAATCTCTGTGGTATCAGTTGTTATTTCTCTTGTTTCATTTATTTTGTTAATTTGGGCCCTCTCTCTTTACTTCTTGGTGAGCCTGGCTAAAGGTTTATGAATTTTGTTTATCTTTTCAAAAAAGCAGCTCTTGGTTTCATTGAACTTTTCTATTGTTTTTTGATCTCTATTTTATTTATTTCCTCTCTGATCTTTATTATTTCCTTCCTTCTGCTGACTTTGGCCTTTGTTTGTTCTTCTTTTTCTAATTCTTTTAGGTGGTAGGTTAGGTTGTTTATTTGAGATTTTTCTTGTTTCTTGAGGAAGGCCTGTATTGCTGTAAACTTCCCTCTTAGAACTGCTTTTGCTGCATTCCATAGATTTTGGAGTGTTGTGTTTCCATTTTAACTTGTCTCAAGTTATTTTCTGATTTCCTCTTTGACTTCTTCATTGACCCATTGATCTTTATTAGCATATTGGTTAGTCTCCACACATTTGTGCTTTTCCTATTTTTCTTTCTATAATTGATTTCTAGTTTCATACCGTTGTTGGAAAAATACTTGATATAATTTCTATCCTCTTAAATTTGTTGAGACTTGTTCTGTGGCCTAGCATGTGATTTATCCTGGAGAACATTCCATGTGCACTTGAAAAAAATGTGTATTCTGCTGTTTTTGGATTCAATGTCCTGTAGATATTAAGTCCAACCAGTCTATTGTGTCATTTAAGACCACTGTTGCCTTACTGAGTTTCTGTCTGGATGATCTGTCCATTGATGTCAGTGGGATGTAAAAGTCCCCTACTATTATTGTGTTACTGTCAATTCTTCCTTTATGTCTGTTAGTATTTGCTTTATATATTTAGGGGCTCCTGTATTGGGTGCATATTTGTTAATGAGTGTAATATCCTCTCTTTTTATCGATCCCTTTATCATTATATAGTGTCCTTCTTTGTCTTTTGTTATAGCTTTTGTTTTAAAGTCTGTCTTGTCTGATAGAAGTATTGCTACTCCCACTTTTTTTGTTATTTCTGTTTGCATGAAATATTTTTTTCCATCCCTTCACATTCAGTCTTTGTGTGTCTTTAGCCCTGAAGTGAGTCTCTTGTAGGTAGCATATTGAAGAATCTTGTTTTTAATCTGATCAGCCAGCCTGTGTCTTTTGATCGGAGCATTTAGCCCATTGACATTTAAAGCAATTTTTTTTTTTAAAGAGCTATTCTTTTTTTTTTTAATTAATTAATTTTTTTTTGGTTGTGTTGGGTCTTCGTTTCTGTGCGAGGGCTTTCTCTAGTTGTGGCAAGCGGGGGCCACTCTTCATCGCGGTGCGTGGGCCTCGCACTATCATGGCCTCTCTTGTTGCGGAGCACAGGCTCCAGACGCGCAGGCTCAGTAGTTGTGGCTCACGGGCCTAGTTGCTCTGCGGCATGTGGGATCTTCCCAGACCAGGGCTCGAACCTGTGTCCCCTGCATTAGCAGGCAGATTCTCAACCACTGCACCACCAGGGAAGCCCCTAAAGTAATTATTGATAGATATGTATTTATTTCCATTTTATTACTTGTTTTCCGGTTGTTTTTGTAGGTCTTCTCTGTTCATTTCTTCTTCTTTTTGTGTCTTCCCTTGTGGTTTGATGATTTTCTTTAGTGTTATGTTTGTGTTCCTTTCTTTTTAGTCTTTGTGTATTTATTGTAGGTTTTTTGTTTGTGGTTATCATTGGGTTCATATATGTTGACCTATAACTGTATCTACTTGTTTTAAACTGACAGTCATTTAAGTTCAAACAAATTCTAAAAGATCTACATTTTTTACTCCCTTCCCCCACATTTTGCGTTTTTGATGTCATATTTTACATCTTCATGTCTATCCCTTAACTCTTTATTGTAGTTATAGTTGATTTTATAATTTTTTGTATTGTAATCTTTGTATTGGCTTATTTAAGTGGTTGATCCTCAGTCATTACTATATATTTGCTTTTCCTAGTGGGATTTTCCTTTTCCTATAGATTTTTCCTTCTTTTCTGCTTAGAGAAGACCTTTTAACATTTCTTTTAGGATAGGTTTAGTATTGATGAACTCTTTTTGTTTTTGCTTGTCTGAGAAGCTCTTTATCTCTCCTTCGATTCTAAACGATGATCTTGCTGGGTAGATTATCCTAGGTTGCAGGCTTTTCCCTTTTAGGACTTTGAATCTATCACTCCACTCTCTTCTGGCCTGCAAAGTTTCTGCAGAGAAATCAGCTGATAGCCTTATGGGGATTTCCTTGTAAATGACTCTATTTTTCTCTTGCTGCTTTTAGAATTCTCTATCTTTAACTTTTGCCATTTTAATTATGATATGTCTTGGTGTGAGTCTGTTTGGGTTCATTTTGTTTGGGACCCTCTGTGCTTCCTGTACCTGGATATCTGTTTCCTTCTTTAGGTTTGGGAAGTTTTCAGCCATATGTTCTGCAAATACATTTTCAATGCTTTTCTCTCTCTTTTCTCCTGGAACCCCAATGAAATGAATTGTTGGTATGCTTTTGATAGTACCTAGAGGAATGGAGTTTTTTATATGCTTTGATGCAAATCAAATTAGACCCCTTTGGCAAAGAAGCTTCTGGTCTTCACGACTTGCCTTGCCCTGGTAGAACTACTTCTGAGTGAGCTGGTGAGGGGTATGGGAGCACCCCAAGCTAAAATGCCACGGATTCTCAGTGTTCTTACCGGATGTCCAGTAGTTGTTTTTTTTTTTTTTTCGATAAATCCTTCCCAATATAATATACAACAATTTTGTTGTATGCTTTGGGTAAATTTTCAGAGTCCCCAAATAGTTGTGCTTGACTTTTTAAAAATAATTCTGTACACTTGTATCATTGTTTTTTGGGGAACGGCTTTTCTGAGCTCCTCATTCAGCCATTCCAGTAATACCACCTTCCTCTGTATGCTAATATTTTTGTGGGGTGAAGTAGAAAAGAATAGCTTTATTGCTTTGCCAGGCAAAGGGGGCCAGAGCAGGCAAATGCCCTTAAAACTGTGTGTCCCAACTTGGAGAGGGTAGTGAGAAGTTTCACAGTAATGGTTCAAAGAGGGCGTGACGTTTGCTAATATTTTATTTAGGATTTTTGCACTGTTAATCATAAGTGATATTAGTCTGTACTTTTCTGATATATTTTATGTTTATCAGGTTTAGCTACCAAAGTTATACTTGCCTCATAAAAAGAATTAGAAATATTCCTTGATTTTCTAAACTCTTGAACAAATTTGTGAAACATTGGGACTGTCTGGTCTTTGAAGTTTTGGTAAAATTGTCTGTTGAAACCATCTGATCTTCGTAACTTTGTCTATTTTATTCTTTGGAAATTTTTTGTGTCAATTTTGCTGTAGTGTATTTTTTGGAAAATTATCCATTTCATCTAGATTTTAACATTTATTTGTGTAAAGGCACGCAGAATTGTCTCTTTTTAAAAAAAAATTTCCTCTGTTTCAATGATAATTTTTTCCTTGTCAATTCTTATTTTGCATATTTGTGCCCCCCTCTTTTATTGATTAGATTGGCTAGTGGGTTGCCTTTAGGTTAAATATTTTCCCCAGGAAACCAAGATTTTGGTTTTTTAAAATTAATTCCACTTTTTCTCTGTACTCTATTATTTTTTGCTTTTATCTTTATGATTTCTTTTCATTTTCTCTATTGTTCTTTTTTAGCTTTGAACTGGTTATTTAATTCATCTGTTTCATTCTGTCATTTTTATCGATATAGTGTTTTAATAGATTTTACATTCTGGGTAGAATTGACCACTTATTTATTCCGGGTACTTGATGGGCCCTTTCAATATTAGACTTGAGTGTTACTTTATTTGTGGACCTTTTCTTGGATTATGATTTCAGTATTTTGTAAAATTAATTTTTATTGGAGAATAGTTCTTTACAATGTTGTGTTAGTTTCTACTGTACAGCAAAATGAATCAGCCGTATACATACACATCTGCCCCCTCCCTTTTGGACTCCCTTCCCATTCACATCACCACAGTGCATTGAGTAGGTTACCCTGTGCTATACAGTAGGTTCTCATTAGTTATCTATTTTACACATAACATCAATAGTGTATATATGTCAATCCCAATCTCCCAATTCATCCCACACCCCGCTTCCCCCTTGGTGTCTATACATTTCTTCTCTACATGTGTGTCTGTATTTCTGCTTTGCAAATAGGATCATCTATACCATTTTTCTAGGTTCCACATATATGGGTTAATATGTGATATTTGTTTTTCTCTTTCTGACTTACTTCACTCTCTGTATGACACTGTCTAGGTCCATCCATGTCTCTACAAATGACCCAATTTCATTCCTTTTTACGGCTAATATTCCATTGTATATATGTACCACATCTTCTTTATCCATTCCTCTGTCAATGGACATTTAGGTTGCTTCCATGTCCTGGCTATTGTAAATAGAGCTGCAATGAACATTGGGGTGCATGTATCTTTTTGAGTTATGTTTTTCTCTGGGTATATGCCCAATAGTGGGATTGCTGGGTCATATGGTAGTTCTATTTTCAGTTTTTTAAGGAACCTCCATACTGATCTCCATAGTGGCTGTATCAATTTACATTCCCACCAACAGTGCAAGAGGGTTGCCTTTTCTCCACACCCTCTGCAGCATTTGTTGTTTGTAGATTTTTTGATGATGGCCATTCTGATTGGTGTGAGGTGATACCTCATTGTAGTTTTGATTTGCATTTCTCTAATAATTAGTGATGTTGAGCATTTTTTCATGTGCTTCTTGGCCATCTGTATGTCTTCTTTGGAGAAATGTCTATTTAGGTCTTCCACCCATTTTTTGATTGGGTTTTTGTTTTTGATATTGAGCTGCATGAGCTGCTTGTATATTTTGGAGATTAATCCTTTGTCAGTTGCTTCGTTTGCAAATATTTTCTCCCATTCTGAGGGTTAGCTTTTCGTCTTGTTTATGGTTGCCTTTGCTGTGCAAAAGCTTTTAAGTTTCATTAGGTTCCATTTGTTTGTTTTTATTTTAATTACTCTAGGAGGTGGGTCAAAAAATATCTTGCTGCGATTTATGTCAGAGAGTGTTCTGCCTATGTTTTCCTCTAAGAGTTTTATACTGTCTGGTCTTAATTCCATCAATCTCCATCACATCTTTCTGAGCTGGGAGTTATTCTCTTGCTTTAAGATGATGTTGACTCTTCAGTTTATTTCTCAGAGGCAGCCTGGCTTTTCATACGTCCAAGTTCTAGGAAGACACTTTGCTCCGGTCCCCACGTGCTGAGGGCCCTTTTTGGCGGTGTTCCCCGCCACCAGCCACCATCTCCTCCCGTGGGCTCTCGCAGTCTGGGGCCCCTGACTTTCCTCCTTCTCCGCTTGCTCTCTCTCAACATGAGCCAGTGCTCATCTTCCTACTCTTTGAATATTGAGAGTCTCTAGGATTTTATATTTAAACTTTTCTCAACATTTACAACCTAGATCATCTCCTCTACTCTTAGGTTTTGACTGCCATCTCTAAGCAGGTCTCATTTGAATCTAGGCCCATATATCTTGCTATCTTCTGGACATCTCCTATTTCAGTTCAACAGTTATTCTAAATTTTTACGTCACACTGTTTATGTCACATCCGTCTCACAAATGTCTGATCCTGGATTCATCCAGCTCTCCTCTCTCTCCGGATCTGTACCTGAGGCGCTGGCTCTTGCTTCAGAAATTCATGGTCACCGATTCGCGCCGCTGCTCTGCAAAGGCTTTCGCTCTTTTATTCACCCCGTGCTCCTGCTCATCACAAGGGCTATTTCACGCCTGCTCTCCTGTCCTCAAACCTCCAGCTCTGCCTCTACCATCTCTAAGTGCAGAAAATTCACGTAACAAATGCAACGAGCATTTGTTAATTACTTGCTCTGACTCTCCCCAGTTCACAGAGAGAACTGAAGCCATCATACAGCAACCTCTTCAAAACCTGGTCCGCTTTCCATCTGCGGGGGGAAGGCGTTCTGACTGCCCAGCTAGACTCAGTAGCAAGTCTCTCTCCCTCTCTGGAGCTGCACACAGGGCCCTGAGGTGCATAGGTACTTGGAGCCTAGTATCAACTGATGTTTTCTGCATTTTTCACCACCCTGCTTGTTTCCTGCAGGTGATGTAGAAGGCCAATCTTTAAGACACCGAGATAAGCGGCTAAGTTTAAATTTGGTAAGTTTGGTACTTGAGTTTCTTTAAGCCTCAATTTTTACCAAAAAAAATAGCCTGACCTATTTATGTTCCCATGATGTCTTTTGAGTCAGCACTGTGAATCTCTGAGGACCCTTCCAGTCTCCCATTAAGGCTAAAACTTGTCTGGGAGCTACTGGACTTCCTGTGCTGTGAGGACCCTGCCAGTTCTAATGGTCCAGACGCTTCCCCGAACTTGGGGTACCTGCTGAAGTCATCACATGATACTTAAAGCATTTGCATAAATTCATTAACCTCTGTCTTCCAGCATGAGATCTAGGTGAGTCATCACCTACCTCACACGATAAATCCAGAGGCAGAGCTTGAGTTAGAGGCTTGTCTGACTTTCCTAAGAAAGTTCAAAGTTATTCTTGGATAATCTGCAACTGAAATGCCACGTGCAGCCGAGGCTGCCCCCTGGAAGCAGTTTCCATGGCTATTCTGTGCTTTGCCTTGCAGCCGTGCAGGTTCTTCCCAATGTCCCCTCCGGCTTCCACCAGCACTGAGGACAGCTACGTGCCCATGGGCCCCCAGGCCATCGCCTCTGCTCTCGGACCCCACTGCAGCCCTGACGACTATATCCCAATGAGCTCAGGAAGCATCTCCAGCCCATTGCCTGAGCTCCCGGCGGACCTGGAGCCTCCCCCCGTGAATAGAGATCTCAAGCCTCAGAGGAAACGTAAGTCACTTCCCCAGGCCTGCTGTGTGGGACTGGGGAGGAAGGTCTGGTGGCCTTGTGGAAAAGCTTCCCTCCTGACTGTCTCTGGGAAGGGGACACTAGAGAAACCAGCCCAGAGGCCTGGGAAGCACAAGGGCAGGGAGAAATGGCTGGGATTGAGTGGGGAGGGCTGAGGAGCCCTGCTGCCCCAGATCGTCAGGATAAAAGGAACCGGGGGACTTGCAATCACTGTGGCCCGGCAAATGCAGCCTCCGAAGCCAAGTTCATTCCAGAGGACTCATCTTTGGCTGCTTCCCTGACAAAGTCCCAGAAATAAGTGAGGATGGGTGGGAATGGAACCCACCTGGCCTCTCTTTGTTTAGACAGCACTTAAATGTAATCACAGTGTCCACCTTGTGTAAGGCAGCCAAGAATGGCCTTTGACACTGATCCCTGAATGTAGACCTGGTCGTATGCCACGTCGCTCAGTGCCCTGCTAGCGCCCGGCAGAAGAGGTGTGTGGGGCAGGGGCACGTGGAGGTGAGCGGCAGGAACAGGCAGGGAGGAGGGTGAAGAGGGGATAAGCAAAAGCAGGTCAGAGTAACTTGCTAACTTTTTCGCTCGTCGTCACCTGCCCAGTAGGGCTGGGTGATTCCAAGGCAATACCTGGTACCGTGACCGCGACCCCTGACACTCTATTGGCTCCATCGCCACCTCTACTGCTTCAGGTGGCCACGCCCAGAGCTGGAACTAAGTCATCTGCTTATGCCCGGTCCGCTCCAGCCTCCCCCTCTTCAGTTCGAGTCAAATCACATTTCTGGGGGAGGCACAGATGAGGAAGCAAGCAGGGAGAAAGATATGTCCAAACCACCTGGAAGAAAAAGTAGAGTTATTCAATAGGTACTAAATAGGAGAACAGACCCTGTCTCGTGAGCTTTAGAGGAAATAGCCATTCAGGCTGGTCAGAAACCATTTCACAGGAACCTGTGACTTTGAGGTAGATACTGTTGTTTTGCTCAGTGACTTTCCTGTAGCAGCGCTGTGCAACAGAACCTTCTGTAACGAAGAAAATGTGGCTGTTGAACAAGTGAAACGTGGCCAGTGCAACTGAATTTTTAAATTTTATTTAATTTTAATGCATTTAAATTTCAACAGCCACATGTGGCTAGTGGCTACCACGTTGGATGTTAGAGCTCCAAAAGACCTAGTGATGGAGGCGCAGAGATTTTGGATGGACGTGTGGTTGTGGATTAATGGGGACGCGTGGGCCGGGGGGAGCTGGTTCTTATGCGCATGGCTCCGGGGATGGAGCCTGTGGCCCAAGCAGCAGAGGCGGGGGGTGAAGCCAGGAGGCGCTGCTCGGTGAAGCCGAGACCAGGGTGCATCACAGCCGGGAGAGACCTTCTCCCCGGGGGCTACACGACGCATATGTCCTTTCCAGCTCAGCGCCTGGCGGGTCTGAGGCTCCTGGGAAACTGATTGAGCAGCACGAAAGTCACTGGCAATAGGGAGCGGAGTTAAATACTCTCCACCTGTGTGGCCTAGTTGAGGAAAGAGCTAGAAAACCAAGCTGGTCAAGGCAGCACTAGAGGAATACGCTCACGACCAACTCAGCAAGGCCGGCTGCTGAGGCAGATGCCAAGGCTACTGCAATGAACAAGCCAGAAAACCCTGTGCTCCCAGAACGCGGTCGGCCTAGAGCCGAATCAGATCATCACAGCTGAATGTGGCGTCACGAAGTGGGCGAGCGCTGTGAAGCGTAAGCACAGGGACTCAGGACAGCCCATGAGCCGGGCCTTATCTCGCCTGCAGGTCAAAGAAGGCCTTCCTAAGCAGGACATGTTGAGCTGAGACCCGAAGATGACTCTTAACTAGGCAGAGAGATGGGGAAGAAAGGTACGGTTGCAGTTTGGGACACCTAGAGCCACGCCTGACAGTGAGTTCTCAGTAAGTGTGTAGTGACTGGATGTAAGCCCAGCTGCTCACGTGGCCACTGGCTCGGTGGTCGTCCCCTCTGCTCCCAGTGAGGCAGGGAAGGGTAGGACAGCGAAAAGCACCATCATCACCAGTACTGCTCGTAAGTAAATGTGGATCTGATGGAATGGCATAGTTTTATAGTCTTCAGTTTCTGGCCTTGAACCCCTGAGAACTTACCATGTTGGTTGTCATGTGTTATCTTGTAGCACGGTCACCTCCCCTGGACCTGAAAAGCCTCTCAACCATCCGGGAACACACGTCTCTCACCAGAACCCGCACTGTGCCTTGGTGAGTCTTTGATTGCTCACAGGGCCCTCATCTGGTGCACTCCCAGCGTTACTCAGGCCTCGGTGGTTAAAGGTAGTCGAAGCCCACTCGATCTAGCTTAAGCCGAACGAGGGATGGGATTTATTATCCCGAGCCGGAAGTGTTTTGTAGGTCACAGAGGAAGGACCATAAGTGAATCTCCCAGAACAATGGGATCGGGAACGAGAGTGCTGCTGGGAACCTCTCTCTCACGTCTGCTTCTCTGTTGCACAATCCTCACGGCCTGAGATAGCTGTCCCTTAGATCCTTATTTACATGCTACAACCCTAGTACCAACAGAGAAAGGTTCTTTTTCAATCCCAATTCACATGGACTCAGTAGACAAACCCCCAAATGTATCTGCACTCTCTCATCTCACCTTGTAGCAATTTCAGTCCTTGTAGGAATTTCAGAGTCCTGAGCCTGGCCTGGGAGTTTCTTAGTTCACCCTATATGCCGCAGGACACAATGGCTCTGTAAAGCAGAATTCTGCAGTGAACTACATTTCCAGACAGAACTGCAGAGCCTTGGCCTCTGCTTCTAACTTGGGAGTAGGATGAAAGTGGATTCGTAGTCTTGGTCTCATCCTATCAAAGGAATGACCACACTTCCTTACTTTTCCTGGTTGCTTTGAATGGAAACAAGAGCCTCAAAGGAGCGTTTTTGTTTTGTTTTGTTTTTCTCTAAATGATATGATGCCTTGGTCTCTTTCTAGAAAGCTCATGAGCTGTGTCACATGGAGGGCCTGGAAAAAAATAGCCTTTGAGAATTGGGAACCCTTTGCCCCATAGCAGGACGGCAGCTGCGGGGTAGTCTCTCTCCTGGTTCAGGAATTGCTTTGGCCAGAAGGAAGTTGCATGGGGAAGCGGGGGCGAGGGGCGAGGGCCGAAACCCCAGAGGGGCCATGTCAGTTCTTGGCTGGCTTTCAGAGCAGCTGTAAGACATTGCTTTGACCTCATCTATATTTCTGTTCTTAGCAATCGAACCAGCTTTCTCTCTCCAGAAAGAAATGGTATTAATTCTGCAAGATTTTTTGCCAATTCTGTTTCCAGAGAAGAGGAACAAAGCTACATGCAAATGGTAATCCTATATTTTTCACACTCTTCTTATTCTTCACCCCAATCTATATTCTTATCAGTTCATTGTAAAGGAAACATAGCGTTCAGAAAGTCCCGTAAAATCTTAAAACAATTACTTGACTGTAATACCAGCTTACAGTGTTTTCCAGACTGGGAACAAGTTGTTATGAAGTCGGTTTTCTTTCCTGCAATATTCAGCTCCTCGTACCATTTTGAGGCCACAGTTTTAAGTATACCCAGGGCTGCAACGTGTAATGGGAAAATGGAAATGCTAGCAATTCTTTTCACCGTGGCTGGGATATCGTGTTTGACCCCAGTAGGTCTGTAGCTCCCTGGGTGCCCAGAGTCTAAGCTGTGAAAACTCACACACTGGATGTTCCCCACCACCGGGTAGCCCTGCCCTGACTGCCTCCGAACCTTTACCAAAGATCAGTCACTGAGAGTCCTGTTGGGAGGGTGGCCCAGTGTCCCACGTCATGGATGGGTCTAGTCTCTGGAGACTCCTGGTAGAGTCTTTCTGTGGCCCAGAGTGCACAGAGACCCGACATCTCGATCCTTTGATGAACGATTTATGGTTCAATCTCTCCTCCTGCCCTCTGTTGTCCCTTCCATTCTCTCTACTTTGGATTCTGTTGAGAATGGGTTACTGAAGAGAAAGAGGGTCTTTTAGCACCTCTGGCAATTATCAGGCCCTTTAGCCAGATGTTTAAAATGTAGGGAACTCTAGAGAGAATCTCTGTTTAAACTATGAAATTTTGAAAAAGAGATCTTAGAAGGACAGTGTTCAAGGCACTGAGACTATATACTTTCGAGAAGAGAACTCTGCCTTCCTATACGTGACAGTAACAGGCATTTAAAATTCTCAAAACAGTCATCTCCAGTGAAGCAGCAATTAAATGCTTCATTTTGCCTTTCTATTTGACAGATTAGAAAGTGCTGTGAGTATCCATATGCAGGTGGAAAGTGGCTCATATCCAGTCTGCTGTGGTATACCCAATATTTTTCACACTTAGTAATGGCCCTTGGGAAACTTCTAGAAGAAAACACTCTTATAAAAGATACTGCCCAGCTGTGCTTTGTCTCCAGAGAACAGAGAAGGGAAGTGAATCTATAGCCTCATAGAAGCAAGTGCAGAGTCATTCCAGACACTAGCAGTTATTTCTGATCTTTGAGGTTGTGAGAAAGACCAGTGTTTCGTTAACAACATAATTCAGGATTGGTTTCTTGCCTGTTTATAATCATTGATTAATGACTGTCTCTGTACATTACTAGGCAATATGACACAGTAGATTAAGAGCCCAGAAAACTGGCTGAAGGAAGGTAGCTCTGAGGGAACCACCACATAAATGAATTTAAAGCCTATCCCATCTCATTCAGTTGTGTGTTTTAAATTCAGTAATATGATATTTTCAAATGACTTTGATTTACATTATTTCAGTTGTTCCACAAAACAACCCATTTGGTGGACAGAACTAATATAATTCAGTTTCGATTTTGTACATAATCATATGCATAATTTTTTTCTCTTTGAGGACAAGTTCTTATCTGAATGTAAAAATTAGGCTACGGGCTGAAATACAAGTTTTGTTTTATTAAAGTCACCTATCCTTCTTTAGCTACTTTATTTTTTAATGAAATATAGTTGACGTTCAACATTGTGTTCGTCTCAGGTGTACTACATAATGACTGACATTTGCATACATGAATGAAATGATCACCATGATAAGTCTAGTAAACATTTGTCCCTCTATGACACTACAATATTATTGATCCTGTTCCTTATGCTGTAGAGTATATTCCCATGGGTTACTTATTATATAATGGAGGTGTGTACCTCCAAATCCCCTTCACTTATTCCGCCCACTCTTCACCCATTCCCTTATGGCAACCACCCATTTGTTCTCTGTATCTATGAGTCTGTTTTCATTTTTTGTTTTTGGCTTTTTTTTTTTTTTGGCTGCGTTGGGTCTTCATTGCTGCGCGCGGGCTTTCTCTAGTTGCAGTGAGTGGGGGCTACTCTTCGTTGTGGTGCGCGGGCTTCTCATTGTGGTAGCTTCTCTTGTGGAGCACAGGCTCTAGGCGCATGGGCTTCAGTAGTTGTGGCTCGCGGGCTCAGTAGTTGTGGCTCGTGGGCTCAGTAGTTTTGGCTTGTGGGCTCTAGAGCACAGGCTCAGCAGTTGTGGCGTGTGGGCTTAGTTGCTCTGCAGCATGTGGGATCCTCCCGGACCAGGGCTCGAACCCGTGTCCCCTGCATTGGCAGGCAGACTCTTAGCCACTGTGCCACCAGGGAAGCCCCTGTTGTTTGGTTTTTGTTATTGTTTTGTTTAGATTCCACGTATAAGTAAGATCATGTAGCATTTGTCTTTCTCTGACTTATTTAACTTTTGCATAACAGCCTCTAGATCCACCCATGTTGTCATAATGGCAAGATTTCTTTTTTTTTTTTTTGCTGGGTAACATTCCATTGTGTGTGTGTGTGTATATATACATATATATACACATGTACACACACACACACACATATATATACACATCCATATACCACATCTTTATCCATTTATCTATTGATGGGCACTGAGGTTGCTTCCATGTCTTGGCTATTGTAAATAGTGCTGCAATGAACATGAGAGTGCATGTATCTTTTCGAATTAGTGTTTTTGTATTTGGGGGGGGGAATATATACCCAGAAGTGAAATTACTGAATCATATTTTTAATTTTTGAGGAACCTCCATACTGTTTTCCATAGCAGCTGCACCAATTTACATTCTCACCAACAGTGTAAGAGGGTTCCCTTTTCTCCACATCCTCACCAAATTTGTTACTTGTGTTCTTTTGATGATGGCCATTCTAACAGGTGTGAGGTGATGTCTCATTGTGGTATTGATTTGCATTTACTTGCTGATTAGTGATGTTGAGCATCTTTTCATCTATCTGTTGGACACCTGTATGTCTTCTTTGGGAAAATGTCTATTAAGGTCCTCTGCCCATTTTTTAATCAGGTTGTTTGTTTTTTTGCTGTTGAGTTGTATTTGTTATTTGTATATTTTGGATATGAACCTATTGTCAGATGTATCATTTGAAAATATCTTCTCCCATTCAGTAGGCTACCCTTTTGTTTTATTGATAGTTCCCTTTGCTGTGCAAAAGCTTTTTAGTTTGATGTGGTCCCTTTCATTTAATTTTTGTTTTTCTTTCTCTTGCCTGAGGAGACATAACCAAAAAATATTGTTAAGACCCATGTCAAAGAATATACTGTGTATGTTTTCTTCTGGGAGTTTTATGGTTTCAGGTCTTGTACTTGAATTTCATCCATTTTGAATTTGTTTTTGTATATGGTGTGAGAAAGTAGTCCTGTTTGATTCTTTTGCATGTATCTGTCCAGTTTTCCCAACACCATTTATTGAAGAAGCTGTCTTTTCTCCGTTGTATATTCTTGCCTCCTTTGTCGTAGATTAATCGACCATATAAGTATGGATTTATTTATGGGGTCTATTCTGTTCCATTAATCTATGTGTCTGTTTTTGTGCCAGTACCACACTACTTTGATTAGAGTATAGTTTGAAATCAGGGAGTGTGATTCCTCCAGCTTTGTTCTTTATTTTCTTTTTCTTTCTTTCTTTTTATTTTTTTGGCTGCACGCTGGCTTTCTCTAGTTGCGGCGAATGGGGGCTACTCTTCGTTGTGGTGTGTGGGCTTCTCATTGCAGTGGTTTCTCTTGTTGCGGAGCACGGGCTCTAGGCGCAAGGGCTTCAGTAGTTGTGGCTCGCGGGCTTCAGTAGTTGTGACAAGCAGGATCAGCAGTTGTGGCGCACGGGCTTAGTTGCTCCGTGGCACGTGGGATCTTCCCGGACCAGGGCTCGAACCCGTGTCCCCTGCATTGGCAGGTGGATTCTTAACCACTGTGCCACCAGGGAAGTCCCTGTTCTATTTTTTAAAATTTGATGAAGCACTTCAGTAGGCAAGGTACTGTGAAAACCACATGACCACCATAAAAAAATCATCTTAAAATGGTAGAGAATATAGTTTTAAATGTATTTTTTAAATCCAAAACTCAACTGCCAGGAAAGGAAAGGGGATCTCTCGGGCAAAAAATATTGAGAAATTGCAAATCCTGAGGATCAATAGGAATTACAAAAAGTAAAATCACATATAGAAGTAAGTCATTATTACAAATATTAGACTTCACATATAAAATAACTATGTTTTATATATTTAAAAAAGAAGATGAGGAGTTGAAAGTTGGACTGAGTCACAAGATACTATTTAAAAATGACCAGGTGGATTAGAAAAGACCATTTAGAACTTCTAGACATAAAAATAGGGATGTAATTAGAAACTCAATGGGTGAGTTAAACAGACTAAACCCAAAGAGTAATGTAGTGAACCAGAATATAGTTTTGAAGTTACTGATAAGTCAGGACGAGGAGATAAAAACATAAACAAAGTTGAGAAATGGAAGATAGCATGAGAAGGTCAAACATTTGTCCAGTCGGCCTTACAGAAGGAGATAGTAGGGAAAAAATAGAGAAGCAGTATGTGAAGGGATAATGTCAGTTTCTCACAGTTCATGAAAGACACCAATCCTCAGTCCAAAGACTCACAAATAGTTCACTGTAGTCAGATGTTACTGGTAGAATGTGGATGGTAGGTATATGGGTGTTCATAGCATATCTTCTTCAATTTGGCTGATTATTAGAAAGTTTTCATAATAATAAATTGAAGAAATAAACCCCATGAAAGGAAAATGAATAAAAGTGAGAACAGAAATTAACAAAATAAACAGCAAAATTAGAATCACCACCGACCTAATTTGCTCTTTTAAGAGATTAAAATTGAACGCAACCAATCAAGAGAAAGCAATGCATGCAAATAAACAGTATTAAGAATGCAAAGGAGGGCCTTCCCTGGTGGCGTAGTGGTTGAGAATCCGCCTGCCAATGCAGGGGACACGGGTCCGAGCCCTGGTCGGGGAAGATCCCACATGCCGCGGAGCAACGAAGCCCGTGCGCCACAACTACTGAGCCCGCGTGCCACAACTACTGAGCCGCTGTGCCACAACTACTGAAGCCCACGCTCCTAGAGCCCGTGCTCCCCAACAAGAGAAGCCACCGCAATGAGAAGCCCGTGCAGCGCAGCGAAGAGTAGCCCCAGCTCGCCTCAACTAGACAAAGCCCGCACGCAGCGACGAACACCCAACGCAGCCAAAGATAAATAAATTAATTAATTAATTTAAAAAATACGCACGAACAAGTCGGAATTTTTCCAGGTACGCAAAGTGGGTTTAACATTTGAGAACCTGTTCATGGACATCTCGGTAAAGACGGCAGATTGACCACGGACTTCTGTTTTCCCTGCGTCCCAAACCATCCTCTAAAATCACAGTGAAGGATTTGTTAAAGGCATAAACCCACGCGGCTGTGAAGAACTGAAGAAGACAACACAGTAACGTATTGGAAACTGGAAAGCAGGTGGATTTGTAGTAAATGATTTATCAGACCCAAGAGAGTTGAATCCTAAATACACTGCGGGGGAAGGCAAGACCCCCACTCCCCGGAGGCTGGCCTCTGTGACTTCCCCTCTCCTGCTTCACACAAAAGATGAAGTGTAGTCTCTGGAGAGAGTAAAACAAGGGGTCTCTGCCCTGGGGGATGCTAGACACATCTGACCGAGCATACTAGGCTAAAAACAACGTAAGTAAATATGCACAATAGATACGCGAGCCTTTCCCGAGCCCTTTTCCAGCGGCTCTCTTCCAGAATGTTGACAACCAGACCTTTACAATTGGGTCTAGAGATTCGAAGACAGTTCTCTGACCTATTTGAGCAGCCCAAGAGGCAAGACATGGGTCATAATATTAGGGGCACCCCAAGAAAATCGTCCGGCAAGGTCACCTTGCAGTGAACCCCACAGCTGACAAGCACCACCCATGTAGTCGGAGCTTCGGATCAGCGTTTTGGCCTTTCACTCTTAAATATGAGCAGACAGCCAATGATTTTATCAGACATCTCAGGGAAGCTCTAGCATAAAGACAGAAACCAAACAAACGGGTTGGAAGAAACAAAAACTGTGCCAGAAGGAGAAACATTTTTTTTCAAGTCTCTTATTGTTACAAATACCCCCTGAGAGGTGAGCTGTCAGGGCCATAAATTAAAGGAATCTTATCAAGTCAGTCAAGCTCATTAACACGTTAAAGGAGAAAAGCCATGTGAGTGTCTCAGGTGCAGCAAAAACAGTCAGCAGGACTGACCAGCCAGTCACATATGGGAACGTGATGTGTGAACAGAGGCTGCACTCCTGGGGAAAGGAGGGCTGCCCACGTGGGGTACAAACAGAACAAAAGGCAATTAATTGTATCCCTGTGTCACCACCACATGTCAAAATCAGTTGAGGCTAGATTATTACTTAAATGTAAAGGAAAAAACGTTATAACTTAGAAGAAGGTGTGGGAAAACAAATTACAACCTCAGCATAGGAAGAACGCTTTAAACAAAATACAAGAGCAAGAAGCTACTCAGGAAAATCTTGATATGTTACATTAAAAGCGAGAACAATTCTTAACTTAAAAAACACCAAGAAAAACCCACTGTAGACTGTGATGGGCTATTAGCAACACACATAACCAACAAATTATTAGTCTCTTAGGTATGTGAGGGAGTACTGAGAAAAATCAGAAAAATACAAACACTTCAGTGTAAAAATTAGCAAAACAAAAACAAACCTAAAACAGATAATTCACAGAAGAGAAAAAAAGAAATGACCCGTAAACATATGAAAGGATGGCCAATTAATTCAGTTCTCAAGGGCGTGGAAAATCAAATCACAGTAAAGTACCATTTTCCTCATATCAGGCTGGTGATAGTCAAGTTGAAGGGGCCCCCATCCCAGGGACACGCCCTAGAAGTTCTTCCACAGGTGCATGAATGCTCACAGCAGCATTGCTTGTAAGAGCCTCCAAACTGGAAACAACTCAAATGTCTGTTGTTGGTGGAACAGTTAAATAAATTATGCGATGGAATCATGTATGCTAATGAAAATGAATGAAATAGGGCACTGACATGGGTGAATGTGAAGTATGTAAATGGAGCGCAAATTGAAGTCACCAAAAATGCATACAATACGGTTCTATTGATAAAAGTTCAAAACAGGCAAAACAAAACAGTATGTCACTTAAGGACACTCACACATTCATAAAACCATCTTTAAAAACAAAAGTGGTAAACACCAAGTTCAGGATAGCACTCACCCCCTTGGGGGGCAAGAAGGCAGCAGTAGAAGGGGGCCCTCGGCATGTGCCGTGTGTGTCGTGTAGCGGTGGTGTAGTCTGAAGCCGGATGGAGATGCCATGGCTGTGTGCTGCACACGTTATCCCTGTTTGTATTGTATAAAGTATCTTTAAATGCACTTGGGATGTCTTTACGAAAGCTTTCGTAAGTGTGATTGACCTTTTCAGGATTTCAAGTCTCTAAGGTATCGTGGGCCTGTCAGATCCGTGAAATGATTTCTTCTTGGGGGAGATTTTGGCCAGCTGCTTCAATGGTGAATGAAGGCATAGCTTCATGTGAAGGCCAAATGGGCTGTACTGTATTTCAAAGCCAGCTCTCCTTCCGAGGTGCAGGCCGCGAGCTGCACAGGACTCGTCGGGCCGCTGTTGTCCGATGGCAGCTGCTCTTCCCCTGGGCGGCCCGGCCCGAAATCGGTAACGCGCATCCTGTGACGTTGGTTTCTAGGAGGAGCACGGAGAAGCCAACTTGCTGAGCAGTGGAGCCCTGACGTGGACGAGGAAATTCAGCCTGGATTATTTAGCCCTGGACTTCAACTCAGCGTCACCAGCCCCTGTGCAGCAGGTAGGAAGTACTCTGTGTCTGAGAATTCCCAGGAGATTCCATTTCGGTTTGGATTTTGTTTCGATGATTCCACCATGGATGTTCTCTTTGCAAAGTCTGAGACATACAGACACGTACAGTGAAGAGTCTTAAAATCAGCCCTAATTCTGCCGCCCAGAAGCCCTGGTGTATTTCCCTCGGGGGGAACGTTCTTTGCACGTCTATGTGTAAATGGACGTAGTCTTCGTGCTCTTCAAAATTCGGACCACAAGGTTTGTTGAGAAATTGCTCTGGCAGAGATGAGGGTGGGGTAAAGTGTAGTCCAGGCATAGGAAGGGCCTGCTGAGGGAAGAAGTAACAGCCCCGTTTGGCAAGACTCTGGGAAGTGGTGACGGGAGCTGTCAGCTGGCTTTGAAACAGCTCCGTCAAGGGCCTCAAGTGCCAGGTTGGGCAGTTTTGACTCCTCTGAGTAGTATTCTTGTCTGTGGAGTGGTCAGCAGAAATAACGCCTACGTTGAAGCCTGTCGTGAGGATTCAGTGAGTCAATACGTGTAAGGGACCTTAGCCATTGACTGTTGTCACTCACTGCACAGGGGAAGCCATGGAATGAGTGGCTGGTAAGCAGTGGACAACGGCTAAATATTTCTTAGCAAGGGATGGTCGTAGTCTAGACTGCGCTACCAGTGTATTATTGTTTGATGAGAAAAATCACTTGCTGAACAGAATATACAGTGTAATTTCATTTTGTGTGTGTGGAGAAAAGAAGAGTCTGGGAGGCTTCCCTTCCCTTTTGCTGAATGAGCTCCCACTTGCCCTTTACCTTTCGTTTCATTCCACAAACCTAAAATGATAGTCCAGCAAAGCTGGTCAGCAGGATAGACAGAGAAGCACAGACGGTGCATTAGCCAGTTCTGGTCGGCTGTGCAGTGAAGACAAGCCCCGAATCTCTGCGGCTTTCGACCGCAAAGGCTTCTCAGTTGTCGCCTGTGGGACAGTCCGTCACGGTCCCCACGTGAGGCATGCCGGCCGGCGTCCTGGCAGGGGAAAAAGGGAGAGTGCAGGATCGCAGGACGCCTCTCTTCTCTTTAGGAGGGGCACCCGTCACCCCACTCACGTTATACTGGTCAAGGCGAGTCAGCTGGCTAGGGCCAAGTTGAAGGGAGCAGAGGTGAGGAGAGATTCACGCACATTCACACGCAGCGTGACACTTCTGCAAGTGACGACCCAGGAGGGAGGGCCAGCCAATACTCGACACTGTAAGCCACCAGAGACTGACTGACATTGTGCCGAATTTTTAAATTGGATGTAACGAAAGCTTTCTGTTCTCCCCCTTCAGAAACTCCTCTTCTCAGAGGAGCAGAGAGTAGACTACGTGCAAGTGGACGAGCAGAAGACGCAAGCTCTGCAGAGCACAAAGCAGGAGTGGACGGACGAGAGGCAGTCCAAAGCGTGACGGCGCTGGGCTGCGGGCAGGGGCTCTGAGCGGGGCCGGCCCTCGTCAGCGGCCGCGCTCGCCCCTGCCGAGCCTCAGGCCGGTGCGCCGGGACGTAGACAGCTCCATCCCGGCAGGGTGGGAGCCACCAAAGCAAAAGAGGCGTCAGAAATCTTCTCCAGTGGAGCCTTTGACGTGCAGATTGGAGCCAACGGGATGACATCTTTTGACTCCAGCGCCTGAAGTCTCGACCTCTGTCCTGTGCTTCCGCTGGAATCATGAATGATCCGAGGAGAGACGCGCCTGGACACCATCTTGTCCCCACCCCTGAGGACACAGTGCAAGACACCAAGCCTAGGGATGGTGGCAGGAAGACAATGCCAGTGACAGGAGCATTGAGTCCCGAGGTCCGGCATGAGCAGATCAGATGACCCCCGGTGGCTCTAGGGACATCGTTGTGCTTAAGCAGCCGCCTGTGGCCGGGTGTCCCTTTGCTGTTGGCCTTTTCCCGGCATGCTTTCACACGCACCGTCTCATCTCTTCCCCTCAAAGACCTCGGAAGCTAGGCTTGGCGGCGATCACTGCTCCCACTTCGAGGAAAACAATACCAAGAACCAGAGAAGGGAACGCTTGGCCCAGGATGACTCATGGAGTGAGACAGCGAGTCCGGCTCCTTCCGCCGTCTACTGCTGCCTCAGTCACTTAGGGTAACTTCGGAGACGCGTGGGAGACACGTGCAGACACGGGATGACTCATCATCTCCTCTCCCTTTCATAGGATTTTGAGCAGGTGCTTTTCCACTTGAAAGGTATGCCTGTCGAGCCAGGGTTTCTTTGTGTGGTGTCCAAACGGGGCACTCTAGCGTAATCAGCAGTTACCATTAGAGACACCTCCCGACAATCAGTGTGAAATCCATGCTTGGTTCACATGGTCCCCTTGCCATGTGTGTCCCATGAGCTGGCTAGTGCTGGCAGAAGAACCTTTGCCACCCCGGGGAAAGCTATCCCTGGCCACACTGTGCTGGACTCAAGCTTCTGAGTGATTGTTATGACCCAAACAACAACAACAAACCAACCAACCGAAAACCGGTGACTTCAAGTCTCGGGTTTCCCGGCTAATGTTTCCCTTCTGCTTTAGTGGTGACTAGCTCTGGAGCGTGCACACGTTCCCACCATGCAATGAGGGCATCTTGTCACCCCTTCCTTCCTGGGGCACTGGGGTTCAGGGGACCCAGACGACAGGCTCGATTGGGCACGGAGTTTTACTTAATGCCCCTACCTGATCCTTCTGAGCACCTGCAGCCAGAAGACAAATCTGAACAACTGGGTAGTCGGCAGGTTCTGGCCCACTGTTCGGCCACGGTGTCTCATATACGGGGACGGATCACGTAGGCGGGCAGGTCTGCGGCAGCCAGGGTTAGGCAGGGCAACTGTAAGCTTTGCTGCAGGGTTTCAGGGTCTCGAACTGCTCCGAAGGTAAGTGCCAAAATCTTGGTTTTTCAGACCAGAAAAGAAGTGATTTTGGTGTTCAAAGCAGCACGGTCTGGTGACATCATTTTCTTCCCAGAGCAAGACGGGGGGCAATTGCCAAGGGCTTGGACTGAGTTAAGAGTCCTTAGTGAGCCTGGATGGAGCCACGAGAGGGCTCCCTGAGCCCACGGCCTGCTCCCCGGCCAGAGCCTGTAAGGAGCTGCCTTCTTCCTTCTGTGACTTGCAAGGAGTCACAGAGCCTCAGGCAGGAATCCAGGGCTACGGACTGCCAGTTCCCATAGATGGTGGCTTCCCTATGTGTGGGCCACCTGTGTTTAGGTCACTGATTGCCTGACAAAGGCCAGTGCAGAAAAACTGTTCGTCCAAGTGTCAAGTACCTCAGCAGATTGAGGATAGATTGGAATAGTAAAGGCAGCTGAAATTTTGTCGGCAGTGAAATGTCATCCAGTTGACCAAAAAACAAAAATCTGTTTCTACAAAACGTTTCCAGGGACATGCTTACTGCACGAAACAATAGACACTCGAGCAGTGTGACTTGTTTGGAAGTGATTAGGGATTTAAAAAAATATGACTTCGCCAGGGCGTATAGGATTATGTCTTGGGTGTATGGGATTCCCAGGGTGTATGGGATTATGCCTTGCTTTGATAACACTGCCAATGGATAGCTACACAAAGGCATAATGATTCAGGGACACAAAATACAGATAGTTTTGAGCTGACGGCAGCATATGCTCCTGGGAAAGGCACCGTAAATCACAACGATGCCGGCCAAATCTTGTTTTCCGGCAGAGGTAATCCACGTGTAATGGAGGGCTATGATTCTGATGGGGTCTGAGGGATTTTTGTGTTTTTTTTTTTTTACCAGAAATGATCCCAGATACCACTCCAAGTCAAGTACACATGGCATGTCTGTACACTGCGCAGAGTACACCTTTCTAGAAGATCTGGGAATCAACAGGACAGTGCAGCAATTAATCTCGCATTATTTTCTGTAGCTCCTTTTTGCTCCGTTTCCTTCCGTCTCCTTTCATTAGGAAATACTTCCAGATCAGGGGTTTTGTCATGCAGAAAGGGGGACCGAAGGGTCTCAAGCCTAAGTCCACAGGCCCAGGAACGTTGGGAGTTAAGCTTTCCTCGGGGAGGGAGGAGCCCTGAGGCCCAGCACACAGCCTGGCTACAAGCGCATGGTGTGACCCTGGGGACTCAGTGTCCAGGCCACTTCACCACGCAGCAAACAGCAGCTGAGTCGTGGCCGTTGGGTCCGGGTCGAGACTGATGGCTCCCCTTAGGCCTGGCCTCCCCCCTCTCAAGGCCTCCTCCTCGGGCCCCGTTCAAACCACCTTTGTATCCACAACCGTGCAGATGTTTCACAATTCACTATGCCTTTACTATTTCATGTCTGGCATTAATAAAAGTCTTACAAGGAGAGGAATCGTGACCTAAGTGCCCTCTTATTTAAGTGACGACATCTGAAAAACTACGGGACGCATTCTGAAACCTGAATAAGCGGAAGTAGACTTCACTGCCATTTTCAAGTACAACAGACTTCACCTGACTCCCATGGCATGACCTGCATCCATGTTGCTTCGCTGCAAACAGGTGAGCGGGTGGCTGTAAGCAGCGCCGCTCCTGCTCAGCCAAACCACATCTTGACACCTGGGTCAGCAACTAGCTCCGATCATTGGCAGTAAAGTTACCGGCTCTGCCAGATACCACGTATAACACCACCTTTGTCATTAGTGACATTAAAAAGCAACAGCGCCCAGCTTGCTTCTCCCCAGAGGGGGTCTCTTGTGCCACCGCCTCCCTTTTCCCTATGGCTGAGACTCCCAGTTGCCCTGGCTGCCAGGTCAGCAGCATCTCTAGGCCACGATGTGAGGCAGAGACCACCAGAATAGCAGGGGCTCAGGTCTGGGGAAAACAGGCCAAAAGCAGAGACCCTACAGCCAACGGGAGTCCTGGTGCTGAGAGGAAGGAGGAGAAGCCACGTGAAATTCCTCCCCCTGGTCAAGTACGAGGCTGATTACCATGAACGCTTTTTCCTGACACACACTCCAGACCGAGCCCTTGACCTAAAGGAGAGCAGGTCGGCCCACAGGGCTAACCTCAGAAGCAGGGGCCGGGAAACCTGACCTAAAGGTCTCTGAGCCCCAGGCCCCTCGTGCTCTGGCCTCTTTACTTCAGCAGACAGCTCCCTAAGTTGCCAGCTTTCTACTTCTTTATTTTCCTTGATCTTAAATTGCATTTATCGTTATCATTTCCTTATTTTAATTGTCATTTGTTGTTATAAATTTAGTTTTTATTTTCTGCAACTGAGAGCGAGTGGCAGTGGTGGAGGCTGGAGCAGGGGGCCCGACGGGAGACAGCAGAGCCGAGACGCACACTCCCCGCCACGGGCACTTCACCGACGGCAGAGGGGGGCTGGAGAGCCGCGGGGACAGTCAAGGCTGCCAGGTCACTGGAGCTCCACGGGGATGGGAACGAACCTGACCCCACTCTGCCGCCGCGTACAGACATCGGTTCCTGGGGGAGCTCCATGGGGAAGGCAGAACGATCCATGGCACGCGTCCCCTCTGCCTTATCAGAGCCATTTGGCTTCTGTCCAGCACTGTTGTTTTGGTCTTGGTTTCATGGTCGAAACCTCCATTTCCATGAGTTTTATCTTTTGCTTACCTTTGTATGAACAATTGCATCCTAACTGTTTCATATCTGTCTTGAAATGTTAAATCATTTCCATTGTTTAGGTCTTCAACATGAGACTTTTAATTCACTTTCATACTCTACGGTGGTAGGAGTCAGAATAGTGGTTATCTCTATGGGGAAGAGGCAGGAAATAAAAAGTCAACTTGTAAATTCTACTGTATTAGAGAAGGTGATGAGTGGTGTGGAAAAGAACAGCATGAAGAGGATTGGCTGCACGCTGCGCTGTTGGTGGCCGCAGGAAGAAGTAGGGTGAGAAGATGAGACCCGGGCCGACTCGCAGGAGATGAGAGAGTCAGCCAGGCGCAGTATTGGAGAGCACATTCAAGGCAGGGAGAACAGACTGTGCAGAAGCCCTAAGTCAGTAGAAAACCCGGAATGTTGAGGGCACAGGCAAGAGGCCAGCGTGGCTGGCGTGGAGTGAGCAAGAGAGAGCAGAGGAGGTGAGAGGGGCGATGGGGGATTCACAGATTAGAGTGTGGGGGCTTGCTGGCCGTTACAAGGGCCTCTGGCTTATGTTCTGGGTGAGAATGGAGCCCGTGACGGGACTTAGGCAGGGGAGACGTGATCTGACTTATATTTTGAAAGGCAGGATAACTGTAGCCACCAGAGCTGCTGCGTGCCGGCGGGGGAGATGCTCCTTCATCACCGTCATCGCCATGCCCACCGCCACCATCCCCAGCACCAGCGTCCCCCTCCCTCCAGCCCACGCGGCCAGAGCTCTCTGGGTTCTGTCCCGGCAGACTCCGCTCACGCACGTGCAGGAACAGGGACCGGATCTCCCCGCCACTGGCTGGCAAGAATCCCCTAAATGCAGCCAAAAGATATGAAACACAGGCTGTGAAGAAACTGGGCCTCAGGCGAGGGAGGACCCTCAGTGACCTCTGGGAGCTGAGACCCCGAAGAGGTGAGCCGTGCAGCTGCCCCAGCTTGCTGTCTACACGGACTGTCCGGACCGAGTCCAGCCGCCTCCCCAGGTCTCGGGGGTGGATCGCAGAGCGCAGGCAGCCGGAGCTGGCGGGTGGAGGACCGGAGAGGACACAGCGGCACAGGGGGAGAACCGTGCCCAAGGGCGGAGGGTCCGCTAGTCCAAACTCCGAATTCGGGTGACATCATATACAGTACTCAGAGGGATCTTGTCTCAGTAGTGTGGAAAACTAAAAGCTGCTCTGCTCCCACCCATAAAGTCTCAAGGCAAGACTCAAAAGGATCAAACTGTTTCCAAGTAAGTTAACAATATTAGATTTTTTTGAAGTTCTGGAAGATACTTAGGAAAAAAAATACCCAGCACCCAAGGAAAAGGGTATGCTAAGATTCAGAAAACTCCAGCCCGTTATGAGGAGACAGATCAATTGATAAAAGACATCCCAATCGGAAAGGAAGAAGCAAAATTTTCTCTGCAGACAACGTGATTGTCTATGTAGAAAACCGAATGCAATGTACAAGAGTGAGGAGAACCAGTCAGTGAGTTTAGCACGATCACAGGGTAAAGGATATCAGAGGGAGCTAACTCCGCCTGCCCAAACGCTCAACTAATTGTTCTTGTACCAGCACTTTTCTGCACTGATCTGAAACAAGTCCAGTCAGCCACAACACTGCTATTTTACTGTGCCTAGGGCTTTTCTATTCTTGTGCAAACCAAGTTTTCAATTTTAGTAGGAAACCAAGCCAATTGTGACAAGGATGTTAGGAAACCAGAAATCTGGTAGTAGGTGTATTTTCTGAAGAGAAATTGTGATAGAGTCTTTGTTTTTTTTTTTTAAAGACAGTCTGTTTCCTCTCTCTCTCTCTCTCTCTCTCTCTCTCTTTTTTTTCCATGCCGCGTGGCTTACAGGATCTTAGTTCCCCAACCAGGGATCGAACCCGTGCCCCCTGCAGTGGAAGCACGGTGTCCTAACCACTGGACTGACAGGGAATTCCCTGTGATCAAGAGTCTCAAAAAAGAAATAGAAAAGTAAACATTTAGATCAATATTTCTAACTTTTGGAATATACTTTAAGGAAATAACCATTCATGGAAAGAATTACATACATGAATTCCATTGAATCGTTAACCGTAGCGATGAAAAAACTGAAAACAACGTAAATGTTCAATGATTACATTATGATGCATCTTATATACCTTCACTCAATAACATATTTTTGAAGAGTTTTTAGAATGTGGAGAAGCTAGTATGTTAAATGAAAAAAAGTCAGGAAAAAATTGAATGCTAAACTTGATGACTTCTACATCGCATACCGTTATACATTTAGCGTGCAAGTACAACTCAAAAAATAGTTCTAAAATGTTGACAGTAGTTAGTGCTGAACATCGGGCTTGATTTTCATTTTCCTAAACTGTCTTCAATTACCTTGTACTACTGGAATATCTGAATTCCAGAACCTTCCCTCCAACACGAGGACAAAGATAAAAAATCCAGAAATGCATCAGCTGAAAAGAAACTGTGACACAAAACAGTAGCCTAGTTTTATTTTCTGCAGTAATACACATTGAAGCATCCCACTCCTCGAGCCGCAGGGAAACCAAACAAGTGAACCAAGAGATACCAAGGGCCAGTACTGGCAAAACATTAAACCCAAATAACAAAGTGGTGATTACTCAAGTTTGAATTCCCTAAGCCTTGCCTAGTAGGGGACACAAGGTTAGCCCTCAGCCCCCTTTCCTTCGCGTAGCCTTTAGGGAGGCGGGAGCCAAAGGTGCTGAATATTCCCAATCACCCGGGAAAGCTGATCGAAGATGGAGTCGATGGAAATTCGGAAGAGATCAAGGTCTTCAGCAGTCCATCTACTACAAGTGAGGGAAAAGGGAAATCAGGTTAAAGGGGAGATCGCTCACGTAGGTCCAGGGCACCAGCCCCCAGCCCCCTCCTTATACCAAGCCCGTATATGGGCGGCCCCATCACAGCACTCTTAAGACAGAGATCAGATCCCAGCACCTGCCACCGACCCCCGCCCACGGCAGACTCTTCTAGAACTCACATAGTTAGGGCACTGCCATCCACTGTATATTCCTCCCGAATCACGCCTGGGTCACGCTGGGCACCTGCGATCAGAGCTCTGTGGGCCGTGTGTGCCTCCAGGAGGGATCGGAAAGGCACTGTGAGGTTGCTGGGGGAGACGTGGTTAAGGCACCACCCGCTACTGAATCTGCTGGTATCTCGGGCTTGCCCACACCTCAGAGGCCCGTTTTTACCCCAGGATGAGACCGCCCGGAGCCGCCTCCCTAACCCTTCGGTCCTTCCCCACCCTCCAGGCTCCAGGCTCCTCAGGCATTGACAATCCCCTTTCCTGCCAGGCTGCCCGCCCCTGCTGCCCCTGACTGCGCCCTGCGCTCCCCTCCGTCCCCTCCGCCCCCTCCGCAGGCGGCCGCCACGTACCCGGCCACCGCAGCGCTGCCCCAGCCCAGGGAGGCTCCACGGAAAGGATACAGCACCAGCTGTCTTCTTCCAGGCCTGTCAGCCACGAGCGCTGCACCTCCACCACGTCTTAGGGCACGTGACGCCCGCCCACCCTGACGGCCTGCAGCAGGGCCTCTCATCGCTGCTCCTCCTCGGCCAGGCCCACGCCGGGCTTCCGGGCGCCGGGGACCACCCTCGCCTTCAGGGCTACCTGATCTTCTCTGGCAACCAGGAGTCCCGGAGCTTTGCTGGCCACCTCGGCCCCCTGCGCCTGCCGCGCTGCCGTCCCCCGGGGCCTGCATGGCCGCCGCGCGTCCCTCTGAGAGCCGAGGAGAGCCTGCGCGCCTCACGCGGCCCCGCCCCTTCGGCCCCGGGACGCCCAGGGCGCCTGCGCAGACACCCCTGACGACGCCTCCCGGCTCCGGATTGGCTGCCACCCTGCCCCCCGCAGGCCGCCCCGGAGGCCCCGTCGGGCTGCACAGACTCAGCTCCGGCGTGAAGCCCCGCTCCTTTCGGGTGCCCCGGATGCGCCTGCGCAGACCGGCCCCTCCTGTCCGGGGCCGGGCGGCGTGGGGCGGGCGCCGAGTGCCCACGGAGTCACCACCGAGCCGGGAACGCCGCCTTTCCGTTCCCGAGGCCTTGCCCCGTCTCCCAAACCATCTGCTCCAGGCAATAAGGGCCACCCACGCACCCCCATAGCCCTCCGACCCTGCCCCCCGGTAAAGCCCAGAGTAAACCGCAAACAGCAAGGGAAGCGTAGGACCTCCAAGCAGCGGGGTCTCCGCCGAGCGGGGAGGTCAGGGCTGGTGGGCGTCTTCACTGACCCCATCATGGAGGTGCCACCCGCATGACCTCGTCCAGGCCCTATTACCTCCCAAAGGCCCGCCTCCAGAGTCCATCCCGTGGGGGGGGTTAGGGCTTCCATGGGTGAGCTGGGGGAGGGGGAGGGACTGGACGCTCAGGCCATAGGCCAGCGCTGCTCAGCTAACCCGGGCTAGGTTCCCGTGCGTACTCTTAGCGGGGAGCCACTGACTTACCTGACCGAACCCAGAAACAGCATCTTTCCTGCCGGAGAGCTGATCCACGTCAGCTGTCCTGAGAGATGCGCCAGCCAAGGCCTCACAGGTCCCCCCTGGGCCGGCCCGGCCCCTCGCGTCCCAGGGCCAGGAGGTGACACGGGCCGGTCTGGCTTCCTCTCGGCTGTTTGCAGGCCACTCCTCCACCTGCTGGGCTGGTCACCGTCCTTCCGCAGCCCTGCCCTCGGCCCCAGAGGCTGCCCCGAGGTGGGCGCTCACTCAGCAGGCGCCCTCGCCCGGGCTGCCAGTGCTGCACTGGTGAAGCTTTAACACTGGCTCTCCAGACGCAGCAGGGGCCCTGCATCTGCTGATCTCCACGCTGTACCCACTCCCACCACAGCCGACTGACTAGGGAGGCCGAGCCGCGGTCCTGTACGAAAGCCAAGTGGGAATTAAAGCCTCACAGTCACTTACGGAAGACTCAATGAGCTCTCTGTCCCAGGTTCCCCTGTGGGAGTTGCAGAGGGGCAGCCATGAGCAGACATTCTTATAGTTTTTTAGTTTTAGGTTTAGCAAATAGGTTTTAATCATCATCACTGGAAAAAGAAAAAAAACCCATCAGTGCAGAACCGGACTCACATGGGTAGGTAGTGAGTAGGCGTGGACACTGGTTGGACGTGTGCGGGAAAAGCCCAGAGAACGTACTGAGCAAGGGTCTAGCATGTTGGCTTCTGCTGTCGTCCATATCACAAGAGGAAGCTCATGAATTAACCAGACCCACCTGAGGGTCTGAAATAAGGGCAGAAGGAGGGTCAGTGGGACGTCTAGGGGGCTCTGACTCCCGCCTCCGCGAAAAATACCTGATGGACATCCTCATACATACCCATTAAGGGGACCAGTGGCAAGTTCCCAGGAGCAGAATTGCTGGGCTTTAGGGATGGGCAGCCGTCATTGGATTCAGTCGCGCCACGCTGCTCTCTGCTATGGCTGTACCCGTTCTGCACTCCTACTATATTCTTGCGACCTTTGGGGATTTCCTTTCCTGTAACTAGCCTATTCATATCCTTCGCCCATTTCCAAAAACATTGGTATTGCTGTTATCTTCTTGATGACCAGCAGGATATTTTAAAAACATATTCCTTTTTTAAAATTAATTAATTTCTTTTTGGCTGCGTTGGGTCTTCGTTGCTGTGCGTGGGCTTTCTCTAGTTGCGGCGAGCGGGGGCTACTCTTCGTTGCAGTGCACGGGCTTCTCATTGCGGTGGTTTCTCTTGTTGCGGAGCACGGGCTCTAGGCGCAAGGGCTTCAGTAGTTGTGGCTCGCGGGCTTCAGTAGTTGTGACACGCAGGCTCAGCAGTTGTGGCGCACGGGCTTAGTTGCTCCGCGGCACGTGGGATCTTCCCGGACCAGGGCTCGAACCCGTGTCCCCTGCATTGGCAGGTGGATTCTTAACCACTGCGCCACCAGGGAAGTCCCTGTTCTATTTTTTAAAATTTGATGAAGCACTTCAGTAGGCAGGGTACCGTGAAAACCACATGACCACCATATAAAAATCATCTTAAAATGGTAGAGAATATAGTTTTAAATGTATTTTTTTAAATCTAAAACTCAACTGCCAAGAAAGGAAAGGGGATCTCTCGGGCCAAAAGTATTGAGAAATTGCGAATCCTGAGGATCAATAGGAATTACAAAAAGTAAAATCACATATAGAAGTAAGTCGTTATTAGAAATATTAGATTTCACATATAAAATAACTATGTTTTATATATTTAAAAAAGAAGATGAGGAGTTGAAAGTTGGACTGAGTCACAAGATACTATTTAAAAATGACCAGGTGGATTAGAAAAGACCATTTAGAACTTCTAGACATAAAAATAGGGATGTAATTAGAAACTCAATGGGTGAGTTAAACAGACTAAACCCAAAGAGTAATGTAGTGAACCAGAATATAGTTTTGAAGTTACTGATAAGTCAGGATGAGGAGATAAAAACATAAACAAAGTTGAGAAATGGAAGATAGCATGAGAAGGTCAAACATTTGTCCAGTCGGCCTTACAGAAGGAGATAGTAGGGAAAAAATAGAGAAGCAGTATGTGAAGGGATAATGTCAGTTTCTCACAGTTCATGAAAGACACCAATCCTCAGTCCAAAGACTCACAAATAGTTCACTGTAGTCAGATGTTAGTGGTAGAATGTGGATGGTAGGTATATGGGTGTTCATAGCATATCTTCTTCAATTTGGCTGATTATTAGAAAGTTTTCATAATAATAAATTGAAGAAATAAACCCCATGAAAGGAAAATGAATAAAAGTGAGAACAGAAATTAACAAAATAAACAGCAAAATTAGAATCACCACCGACCTAATTTGCTCTTTTAAGAGATTAAAATTGAACGCAACCAATCAAGAGAAAGCAATGCATGCAAATAAACAATATTAAGAATGCAAAGGAGGTAATAATTGCAAATACATCAGAGATTAATGACGTGAGGATAGTATGAACAACTTCATATTGAGTGAATTTGAAAACTTTAGTGAAAACAGGCAAATTCTCAGAAAAATATTATTAAAAACTGACTCAAGTAAAAACAGAAAACACAAATTATTAGAGAAACTGAATACGTAGGGAAGTTTTTACTACAAAGGATCACGAGGCCCCCAAAACTTTACAGAAACCTTCTATCAAAAGGGAGCGATCATTGCAGTCTTACACAAGCACCTCCAGGGAAAGGCAAAAAGAGGAAATACTACACAGCTTATTTCGTAAGGCTACAATAACTTGATACCAAAACAAAGAGCACTAACACAAGTAGAAAATTATATATCAATCTCACTCATTCACGCAGGTTAAAATTCCTAAGCAAGAATAAGTCCAACCAAATCTTGCACGTGAATGTTCATAGCATCATTCTTCATAATGGCCAACGAGCGAAAGCAACCGAAGTGTTCACCAAATGCTGAACGGGTGAATAAAATGTGGTATGGCTACACAATGGAGTGTTATGCAGCCATACCATGAAATCAGATCCATGAAACAACAAGGATGAACCTTGCAAACAATACGCTGAGTGAAAGAAGCCAGTCACAAAAGACCACTCCTTTGGATTTCTGGACCCAATTCCAGGATGTGTGTGTGTCGGCTGGGGTGGGTTCCCACATAACACCAAGCAATTCTCGGACACCGGCAGGGTGTCCGAGGAGTCAACTCCATTCTGACCCTTTCTCCCGGGAGATAGCATCCGATTCCACAGGTTACAGGTTCAGTCCTACAGGACCGCCCACCCCTTCCAACTTGAGCTGCTAGTCACCGTCCCAGGTTGTTATCTGTGCTTCTGACTGGCTGGCTACAGATGGGAGGTCCCCACGTCCCCCTCCTTGGGTTTGACTCATTCGCTAGGGCAGCTCACAGAATTCGGGGAAGCACTTACTTACGTTTACCAGTTTATTCTAAAAGGGTATGATAAAGGATGCAGATGAACATCCAGATGGAAGAGAGGCACAGGGCGAGGCATGAGGAAAGGGCCCGGAGCTTCCACGCCGTCACCAGGGGCCACTCTCCCAGCACCCCCACGTGTTCACCAACCCGGGAGCCCTCTGGACCCAGTCCTCCTGGGTTTTATGGAGGCTTCATGATACAGTGTGACTGGTGAAATCATTGGCCGTTGGTGATGGAGTCAAGCTCCAGCCCCTCCCCACTCCCCGGAGATCGGGTGGGGCCGGGGAGTGGGGCTGAAAGTTCCAAGCTTCCGACCACATGGTTGGTTCTCCTGGCGAGTAGGAGGCACGTTGTTAGGCGCCACCTAAAAGTCACCTCGTTCCTGTCATAAGCGACATCTCTGTCATTCTCAACACGTAGGAAATTCGAAGGGTTTTGGGAGCTGTGACCCAGGAATTGTGGACTGAAGACCAACTATATATGAGAAATAAATATTTGGTCATCTGAACGACCAAATATATATTTCTTGTAAATCACAGTATCACAACCACGTATTGTATGATTCCATTTGTATGACATGTCTAGAATAGCAAACCTATAGAGACAGAAATTAGATTCGTGGTGGTTGCCTAGAGCTTGGGGAGAGACTGGGACTAGGGGATGACGGCTAAGGGGTGCAGGATTTCGTTTTGGGGTGATGAAAATATTCTAAAATTGAGGTAGGTGATGATTGCACAAACATGTGAATATCCTAAGCACCACCGAATTGTACACTTTAAGTGAGCGAATTGCATGGTATGGAATTCTATCTCAGTAAAGCTGTTTACAAAAGGAATCCTAAAGATTTTAGTAAAATAAGTTCAGCACTTTATAAAACTGAAAATGTGCATGAACGGGCTTCCCTGGTGGCGCAGTGGTTAAGAATCCGCCTGCCAATGCAGGGGACACGGGTCCGAGCCCTGGTCGGGGAAGATCCCACATGCCGCGGAGCAACGAAGCCCGTGCGCCACAACTACTGAGCCCGCGTGCCACAACTACTGAGCCGCTGTGCCACAACTACTGAAGCCCACGCTCCTAGAGCCCGTGCTCCCCAACAAGAGAAGCCACCGCAATGAGAAGCCCGTGCAGCGCAGCGAAGAGTAGCCCCAGCTCGCCTCAACTAGACAAAGCCCGCACGCAGCGACGAACACCCAACGCAGCCAAAGATAAATAAATTAATTAATTAATTTAAAAAATACGCACGAACAAGTCGGAATTTTTCCAGGTACGCAAAGTGGGTTTAACATTTGAGAACCTGTTCATGGACATCTCGGTAAAGACGGCAGATTGACCACGGACTTCTGTTTTCCCTGCGTCCCAAACCATCCTCTAAAATCACAGTGAAGGATTTGTTAAAGGCATAAACCCACGCGGCTGTGAAGAACTGAAGAAGACAACACAGTAACGTATTGGAAACTGGAAAGCAGGTGGATTTGTAGTAAATGATTTATCAGACCCAAGAGAGTTGAATCCTAAATACACTGCGGGGGAAGGCAAGACCCCCACTCCCCGGAGGCTGGCCTCTGTGACTTCCCCTCTCCTGCTTCACACAAAAGATGAAGTGTAGTCTCTGGAGAGAGTAAAACAAGGGGTCTCTGCCCTGGGGGATGCTAGACACATCTGACCGAGCATACTAGGCTAAAAACAACGTAAGTAAATATGCACAATAGATACGCGAGCCTTTCCCGAGCCCTTTTCCAGCGGCTCTCTTCCAGAATGTTGACAACCAGACCTTTACAATTGGGTCTAGAGATTCGAAGACAGTTCTCTGACCTATTTGAGCAGCCCAAGAGGCAAGACATGGGTCATAATATTAGGGGCACCCCAAGAAAATCGTCCGGCAAGGTCACCTTGCAGTGAACCCCACAGCTGACAAGCACCACCCATGTAGTCGGAGCTTCGGATCAGCGTTTTGGCCTTTCACTCTTAAATATGAGCAGACAGCCAATGATTTTATCAGACATCTCAGGGAAGCTCTAGCATAAAGACAGAAACCAAACAAACGGGTTGGAAGAAACAAAAACTGTGCCAGAAGGAGAAACATTTTTTTTCAAGTCTCTTATTGTTACAAATACCCCCTGAGAGGTGAGCTGTCAGGGCCATAAATTAAAGGAATCTTATCAAGTCAGTCAAGCTCATTAACACGTTAAAGGAGAAAAGCCATGTGAGTGTCTCAGGTGCAGCAAAAACAGTCAGCAGGACTGACCAGCCAGTCACATATGGGAACGTGATGTGTGAACAGAGGCTGCACTCCTGGGGAAAGGAGGGCTGCCCACGTGGGGTACAAACAGAACAAAAGGCAATTAATTGTATCCCTGTGTCACCACCACATGTCAAAATCAGTTGAGGCTAGATTATTACTTAAATGTAAAGGAAAAAACGTTATAACTTAGAAGAAGGTGTGGGAAAACAAATTACAACCTCAGCATAGGAAGAACGCTTTAAACAAAATACAAGAGCAAGAAGCTACTCAGGAAAATCTTGATATGTTACATTAAAAGCGAGAACAATTCTTAACTTAAAAAACACCAAGAAAAACCCACTGTAGACTGTGATGGGCTATTAGCAACACACATAACCAACAAATTATTAGTCTCTTAGGTATGTGAGGGAGTACTGAGAAAAATCAGAAAAATACAAACACTTCAGTGTAAAAATTAGCAAAACAAAAACAAACCTAAAACAGATAATTCACAGAAGAGAAAAAAAGAAATGACCCGTAAACATATGAAAGGATGGCCAATTAATTCAGTTCTCAAGGGCGTGGAAAATCAAATCACAGTAAAGTACCATTTTCCTCATATCAGGCTGGTGATAGTCAAGTTGAAGGGGCCCCCATCCCAGGGACATGCCCTAGAAGTTCTTCCACAGGTGCATGAATGCTCACAGCAGCATTGCTTGTAAGAGCCTCCAAACTGGAAACAACTCAAATGTCTGTTGTTGGTGGAACAGTTAAATAAATTATGCGATGGAATCATGTATGCTAATGAAAATGAATGAAATAGGGCACTGACATGGGTGAATGTGAAGTATGTAAATGGAGCGCAAATTGAAGTCACCAAAAATGCATACAATACGGTTCTATTGATAAAAGTTCAAAACAGGCAAAACAAAACAGTATGTCACTTAAGGACACTCACACATTCATAAAACCATCTTTAAAAACAAAAGTGGTAAACACCAAGTTCAGGATAGCACTCACTCCCTTGGGGGGCAAGAAGGCAGCAGTAGAAGGGGGCCCTCGGCATGTGCCGTGTGTGTCGTGTAGCGGTGGTGTAGTCTGAAGCCGGATGGAGATGCCATGGCTGTGTGCTGCACACGTTATCCCTGTTTGTATTGTATAAAGTATCTTTAAATGCACTTGGGATGTCTTTACGAAAGCTTTCGTAAGTGTGATTGACCTTTTCAGGATTTCAAGTCTCTAAGGTATCGTGGGCCTGTCAGATCCGTGAAATGATTTCTTCTTGGGGGAGATTTTGGCCAGCTGCTTCAATGGTGAATGAAGGCATAGCTTCATGTGAAGGCCAAATGGGCTGTACTGTATTTCAAAGCCAGCTCTCCTTCCGAGGTGCAGGCCGCGAGCTGCACAGGACTCGTCGGGCCGCTGTTGTCCGATGGCAGCTGCTCTTCCCCTGGGCGGCCCGGCCCGAAATCGGTAACGCGCATCCTGTGACGTTGGTTTCTAGGAGGAGCACGGAGAAGCCAACTTGCTGAGCAGTGGAGCCCTGACGTGGACGAGGAAATTCAGCCTGGATTATTTAGCCCTGGACTTCAACTCAGCGTCACCAGCCCCTGTGCAGCAGGTAGGAAGTACTCTGTGTCTGAGAATTCCCAGGAGATTCCATTTCGGTTTGGATTTTGTTTCGATGATTCCACCATGGATGTTCTCTTTGCAAAGTCTGAGACATACAGACACGTACAGTGAAGAGTCTTAAAATCAGCCCTAATTCTGCCGCCCAGAAGCCCTGGTGTATTTCCCTCGGGGGGAACGTTCTTTGCACGTCTATGTGTAAATGGACGTAGTCTTCGTGCTCTTCAAAATTCGGACCACAAGGTTTGTTGAGAAATTGCTCTGGCAGAGATGAGGGTGGGGTAAAGTGTAGTCCAGGCATAGGAAGGGCCTGCTGAGGGAAGAAGTAACAGCCCCGTTTGGCTAGACTCTGGGGAGTGGTGACGGGAGCTGTCAGCTGGCTTTGAAACAGCTCCGTCAAGGGCCTCAAGTGCCAGGTTGGGCAGTTTTGACTCCTCTGAGTAGTATTCTTGTCTGTGGAGTGGTCAGCAGAAATAACGCCTACGTTGAAGCCTGTCGTGAGGATTCAGTGAGTCAATACGTGTAAGGGACCTTAGCCATTGACTGTTGTCACTCACTGCACAGGGGAAGCCATGGAATGAGTGGCTGGTAAGCAGTGGGCAACGGCTAAATATTTCTTAGCAAGGGATGGTCGTAGTCTAGACTGCGCTACCAGTGTATTATTGTTTGATGAGAAAAATCACTTGCTGAACAGAATATACAGTGTAATTTCATTTTGTGTGTGTGGAGAAAAGAAGAGTCTGGGAGGCTTCCCTTCCCTTTTGCTGAATGAGCTCCCACTTGCCCTTTACCTTTCGTTTCATTCCACAAACCTAAAATGATAGTCCAGCAAAGCTGGTCAGCGGGATAGACAGAGAAGCACAGACGGTGCATTAGCCAGTTCTGGTCGGCTGTGCAGTGAAGACAAGCCCCGAATCTCTGCGGCTTTCGACCGCAAAGGCTTCTCAGTTGTCGCCTGTGGGACAGTCCGTCACGGTCCCCACGTGAGGCATGCCGGCCGGCGTCCTGGCAGGGGAAAAAGGGAGAGTGCAGGATCGCAGGACGCCTCTCTTCTCTTTAGGAGGGGCACCCGTCACCCCACTCACGTTATACTGGTCAAGGCGAGTCAGCTGGCTAGGGCCAAGTTGAAGGGAGCAGAGGTGAGGAGAGATTCACGCACATTCACACGCAGCGTGACACTTCTGCAAGTGACGACCCAGGAGGGAGGGCCAGCCAATACTCGACACTGTAAGCCACCAGAGACTGACTGACATTGTGCCGAATTTTTAAATTGGATGTAACGAAAGCTTTCTGTTCTCCCCCTTCAGAAACTCCTCTTCTCAGAGGAGCAGAGAGTAGACTACGTGCAAGTGGACGAGCAGAAGACGCAAGCTCTGCAGAGCACAAAGCAGGAGTGGACGGACGAGAGGCAGTCCAAAGCGTGACGGCGCTGGGCTGCGGGCAGGGGCTCTGAGCGGGGCCGGCCCTCGTCAGCGGCCGCGCTCGCCCCTGCCGAGCCTCAGGCCGGTGCGCCGGGACGTAGACAGCTCCATCCCGGCAGGGTGGGAGCCACCAAAGCAAAAGAGGCGTCAGAAATCTTCTCCAGTGGAGCCTTTGACGTGCAGATTGGAGCCAACGGGATGACATCTTTTGACTCCAGCGCCTGAAGTCTCGACCTCTGTCCTGTGCTTCCGCTGGAATCATGAATGATCCGAGGAGAGACGCGCCTGGACACCATCTTGTCCCCACCCCTGAGGACACAGTGCAAGACACCAAGCCTAGGGATGGTGGCAGGAAGACAATGCCAGTGACAGGAGCATTGAGTCCCGAGGTCCGGCATGAGCAGATCAGATGACCCCCGGTGGCTCTAGGGACATCGTTGTGCTTAAGCAGCCGCCTGTGGCCGGGTGTCCCTTTGCTGTTGGCCTTTTCCCGGCATGCTTTCACACGCACCGTCTCATCTCTTCCCCTCAAAGACCTCGGAAGCTAGGCTTGGCGGTGATCACTGCTCCCACTTCGAGGAAAACAATACCAAGAACCAGAGAAGGGAACGCTTGGCCCAGGATGACTCATGGAGTGAGACAGCGAGTCCGGCTCCTTCCGCCGTCTACTGCTGCCTCAGTCACTTAGGGTAACTTCGGAGACGCGTGGGAGACACGTGCAGACACGGGATGACTCATCATCTCCTCTCCCTTTCATAGGATTTTGAGCAGGTGCTTTTCCACTTGAAAGGTATGCCTGTCGAGCCAGGGTTTCTTTGTGTGGTGTCCAAACGGGGCACTCTAGCGTAATCAGCAGTTACCATTAGAGACACCTCCCGACAATCAGTGTGAAATCCATGCTTGGTTCACGTGGTCCCCTTGCCATGTGTGTCCCATGAGCTGGCTAGTGCTGGCAGAAGAACCTTTGCCACCCCGGGGAAAGCTATCCCTGGCCACACTGTGCTGGACTCAAGCTTCTGAGTGATTGTTATGACCCAAACAACAACAACAAACCAACCAACCGAAAACCGGTGACTTCAAGTCTCGGGTTTCCCGGCTAATGTTTCCCTTCTGCTTTAGTGGTGACTAGCTCTGGAGCGTGCACACGTTCCCACCATGCAATGAGGGCATCTTGTCACCCCTTCCTTCCTGGGGCACTGGGGTTCAGGGGACCCAGACGACAGGCTCGATTGGGCACGGAGTTTTACTTAATGCCCCTACCTGATCCTTCTGAGCACCTGCAGCCAGAAGACAAATCTGAACAACTGGGTAGTCGGCAGGTTCTGGCCCACTGTTCGGCCACGGTGTCTCATATACGGGGACGGATCACGTAGGCGGGCAGGTCTGCGGCAGCCAGGGTTAGGCAGGGCAACTGTAAGCTTTGCTGCAGGGTTTCAGGGTCTCGAACTGCTCCGAAGGTAAGTGCCAAAATCTTGGTTTTTCAGACCAGAAAAGAAGTAATTTTGGTGTTCAAAGCAGCACGGTCTGGTGACATCATTTTCTTCCCAGAGCAAGACGGGGGGCAATTGCCAAGGGCTTGGACTGAGTTAAGAGTCCTTAGTGAGCCTGGATGGAGCCACGAGAGGGCTCCCTGAGCCCACGGCCTGCTCCCCGGCCAGAGCCTGTAAGGAGCTGCCTTCTTCCTTCTGTGACTTGCAAGGAGTCACAGAGCCTCAGGCAGGAATCCAGGGCTACGGACTGCCAGTTCCCATAGATGGTGGCTTCCCTATGTGTGGGCCACCTGTGTTTAGGTCACTGATTGCCTGACAAAGGCCAGTGCAGAAAAACTGTTCGTCCAAGTGTCAAGTACCTCAGCAGATTGAGGATAGATTGGAATAGTAAAGGCAGCTGAAATTTTGTCGGCAGTGAAATGTCATCCAGTTGACCAAAAAACAAAAATCTGTTTCTACAAAACGTTTCCAGGGACATGCTTACTGCACGAAACAATAGACACTCGAGCAGTGTGACTTGTTTGGAAGTGATTAGGGATTTAAAAAAATATGACTTCGCCAGGGCGTATAGGATTATGTCTTGGGTGTATGGGATTCCCAGGGTGTATGGGATTATGCCTTGCTTTGATAAAACTGCCAATGGATAGCTACACAAAGGCATGATGATTCAGGGACACAAAATACAGATAGTTTTGAGCTGACGGCAGCATATGCTCCTGGGAAAGGCACCGTAAATCACAACGATGCCGGCCAAATCTTGTTTTCCGGCAGAGGTAATCCACGTGTAATGGAGGGCTATGATTCTGATGGGGTCTGAGGGATTTTTGTGTGTTTTTTTTTTTTACCAGAAATGATCCCAGATACCACTCCAAGTCAAGTACACATGGCATGTCTGTACACTGCGCAGAGTACACCTTTCTAGAAGATCTGGGAATCAACAGGACAGTGCAGCAATTAATCTCGCATTATTTTCTGTAGCTCCTTTTTGCTCCGTTTCCTTCCGTCTCCTTTCATTAGGAAATACTTCCAGATCAGGGGTTTTGTCATGCAGAAAGGGGGACCGAAGGGTCTCAAGCCTAAGTCCACAGGCCCAGGAACGTTGGGAGTTAAGCTTTCCTCGGGGAGGGAGGAGCCCTGAGGCCCAGCACACAGCCTGGCTACAAGCGCATGGTGTGACCCTGGGGACTCAGTGTCCAGGCCACTTCACCACGCAGCAAACAGCAGCTGAGTCGTGGCCGTTGGGTCCGGGTCGAGACTGATGGCTCCCCTTAGGCCTGGCCTCCCCCCTCTCAAGGCCTCCTCCTCGGGCCCCGTTCAAACCACCTTTGTATCCACAACCGTGCAGATGTTTCACAATTCACTATGCCTTTACTATTTCATGTCTGGCATTAATAAAAGTCTTACAAGGAGAGGAATCGTGACCTAAGTGCCCTCTTATTTAAGTGACGACATCTGAAAAACTACGGGACGCATTCTGAAACCTGAATAAGCGGAAGTAGACTTCACTGCCATTTTCAAGTACAACAGACTTCACCTGACTCCCATGGCATGACCTGCATCCATGTTGCTTCGCTGCAAACAGGTGAGCGGGTGGCTGTAAGCAGCGCCGCTCCTGCTCAGCCAAACCACATCTTGACACCTGGGTCAGCAACTAGCTCCGATCATTGGCAGTAAAGTTACCGGCTCTGCCAGATACCACGTATAACACCACCTTTGTCATTAGTGACATTAAAAAGCAACAGCGCCCAGCTTGCTTCTCCCCAGAGGGGGTCTCTTGTGCCACCGCCTCCCTTTTCCCTATGGCTGAGACTCCCAGTTGCCCTGGCTGCCAGGTCAGCAGCATCTCTAGGCCACGATGTGAGGCAGAGACCACCAGAATAGCAGGGGCTCAGGTCTGGGGAAAACAGGCCAAAAGCAGAGACCCTACAGCCAACGGGAGTCCTGGTGCTGAGAGGAAGGAGGAGAAGCCACGTGAAATTCCTCCCCCTGGTCAAGTACGAGGCTGATTACCATGAACGCTTTTTCCTGACACACACTCCAGACCGAGCCCTTGACCTAAAGGAGAGCAGGTCGGCCCACAGGGCTAACCTCAGAAGCAGGGGCCGGGAAACCTGACCTAAAGGTCTCTGAGCCCCAGGCCCCTCGTGCTCTGGCCTCTTTACTTCAGCAGACAGCTCCCTAAGTTGCCAGCTTTCTACTTCTTTATTTTCCTTGATCTTAAATTGCATTTATCGTTATCATTTCCTTATTTTAATTGTCATTTGTTGTTATAAATTTAGTTTTTATTTTCTGCAACTGAGAGCGAGTGGCAGTGGTGGAGGCTGGAGCAGGGGGCCCGACGGGAGACAGCAGAGCCGAGACGCACACTCCCCGCCACGGGCACTTCACCGACGGCAGAGGGGGGCTGGAGAGCCGCGGGGACAGTCAAGGCTGCCAGGTCACTGGAGCTCCACGGGGATGGGAACGAACCTGACCCCACTCTGCCGCCGCGTACAGACATCGGTTCCTGGGGGAGCTCCATGGGGAAGGCAGAACGATCCATGGCACGCGTCCCCTCTGCCTTATCAGAGCCATTTGGCTTCTGTCCAGCACTGTTGTTTTGGTCTTGGTTTCATGGTCGAAACCTCCATTTCCATGAGTTTTATCTTTTGCTTACCTTTGTATGAACAATTGCATCCTGTTTCATATCTGTCTTGAAATGTTAAATCATTTCCATTGTTTAGGTCTTCAACATGAGACTTTTAATTCACTTTCATACTCTACGGTGGTAGGAGTCAGAATAGTGGTTATCTCTATGGGGAAGAGGCAGGAAATAAAAAGTCAACTTGTAAATTCTACTGTATTAGAGAAGGTGATGAGTGGTGTGGAAAAGAACAGCATGAAGAGGATTGGCTGCACGCTGCGCTGTTGGTGGCCGCAGGAAGAAGTAGGGTGAGAAGATGAGACCCGGGCCGACTCGCAGGAGATGAGAGAGTCAGCCAGGCGCAGTATTGGAGAGCACATTCAAGGCAGGGAGAACAGACTGTGCAGAAGCCCTAAGTCAGTAGAAAACCCGGAATGTTGAGGGCACAGGCAAGAGGCCAGCGTGGCTGGCGTGGAGTGAGCAAGAGAGAGCAGAGGAGGTGAGAGGGGCGATGGGGGATTCACAGATTAGAGTGTGGGGGCTTGCTGGCCGTTACAAGGGCCTCTGGCTTATGTTCTGGGTGAGAATGGAGCCCGTGACGGGACTTAGGCAGGGGAGACGTGATCTGACTTATATTTTGAAAGGCAGGATAACTGTAGCCACCAGAGCTGCTGCGTGCCGGCGGGGGAGATGCTCCTTCATCACCGTCATCGCCATGCCCACCGCCACCATCCCCAGCACCAGCGTCCCCCTCCCTCCAGCCCACGCGGCCAGAGCTCTCTGGGTTCTGTCCCGGCAGACTCCGCTCACGCACGTGCAGGAACAGGGACCGGATCTCCCCGCCACTGGCTGGCAAGAATCCCCTAAATGCAGCCAAAAGATATGAAACACAGGCTGTGAAGAAACTGGGCCTCAGGCGAGGGAGGACCCTCAGTGACCTCTGGGAGCTGAGACCCCGAAGAGGTGAGCCGTGCAGCTGCCCCAGCTTGCTGTCTACACGGACTGTCCGGACCGAGTCCAGCCGCCTCCCCAGGTCTCGGGGGTGGATCGCAGAGCGCAGGCAGCCGGAGCTGGCGGGTGGAGGACCGGAGAGGACACAGCGGCACAGGGGGAGAACCGTGCCCAAGGGCGGAGGGTCCGCTAGTCCAAACTCCGAATTCGGGTGACATCATATACAGTACTCAGAGGGATCTTGTCTCAGTAGTGTGGAAAACTAAAAGCTGCTCTGCTCCCACCCATAAAGTCTCAAGGCAAGACTCAAAAGGATCAAACTGTTTCCAAGTAAGTTAACAATATTAGATTTTTTTGAAGTTCTGGAAGATACTTAGGAAAAAAAATACCCAGCACCCAAGGAAAAGGGTATGCTAAGATTCAGAAAACTCCAGCCCGTTATGAGGAGACAGATCAATTGATAAAAGACATCCCAATCGGAAAGGAAGAAGCAAAATTTTCTCTGCAGACAACATGATTGTCTATGTAGAAAACCGAATGCAATGTACAAGAGTGAGGAGAACCAGTCAGTGAGTTTAGCACGATCACAGGGTAAAGGATATCAGAGGGAGCTAACTCCGCCTGCCCAAACGCTCAACTAATTGTTCTTGTACCAGCACTTTTCTGCACTGATCTGAAACAAGTCCAGTCAGCCACAACACTGCTATTTTACTGTGCCTAGGGCTTTTCTATTCTTGTGCAAACCAAGTTTTCAATTTTAGTAGGAAACCAAGCCAATTGTGACAAGGATGTTAGGAAACCAGAAATCTGGTAGTAGGTGTATTTTCTGAAGAGAAATTGTGATAGAGTCTTTGTTTTTTTTTTTTAAAGACAGTCTGTTTCCTCTCTCTCTCTCTCTCTCTCTCTCTCTCTTTTTTTTCCATGCCGCGTGGCTTACAGGATCTTAGTTCCCCAACCAGGGATCGAACCCGTGCCCCCTGCAGTGGAAGCACGGTGTCCTAACCACTGGACTGACAGGGAATTCCCTGTGATCAAGAGTCTCAAAAAAGAAATAGAAAAGTAAACATTTAGATCAATATTTCTAACTTTTGGAATATACTTTAAGGAAATAACCATTCATGGAAAGAATTACATACATGAATTCCATTGAATCGTTAACCGTAGCGATGAAAAAACTGAAAACAACGTAAATGTTCAATGATTACATTATGATGCATCTTATATACCTTCACTCAATAACATATTTTTGAAGAGTTTTTAGAATGTGGAGAAGCTAGTATGTTAAATGAAAAAAAGTCAGGAAAAAATTGAATGCTAAACTTGATGACTTCTACATCGCATACCGTTATACATTTAGCGTGCAAGTACAACTCAAAAAATAGTTCTAAAATGTTGACAGTAGTTAGTGCTGAACATCGGGCTTGATTTTCATTTTCCTAAACTGTCTTCAATTACCTTGTACTACTGGAATATCTGAATTCCAGAACCTTCCCTCCAACACGAGGACAAAGATAAAAAATCCAGAAATGCATCAGCTGAAAAGAAACTGTGACACAAAACAGTAGCCTAGTTTTATTTTCTGCAGTAATACACATTGAAGCATCCCACTCCTCGAGCCGCAGGGAAACCAAACAAGTGAACCAAGAGATACCAAGGGCCAGTACTGGCAAAACATTAAACCCAAATAACAAAGTGGTGATTACTCAAGTTTGAATTCCCTAAGCCTTGCCTAGTAGGGGACACAAGGTTAGCCCTCAGCCCCCTTTCCTTCGCGTAGCCTTTAGGGAGGCGGGAGCCAAAGGTGCTGAATATTCCCAATCACCCGGGAAAGCTGATCGAAGATGGAGTCGATGGAAATTCGGAAGAGATCAAGGTCTTCAGCAGTCCATCTACTACAAGTGAGGGAAAAGGGAAATCAGGTTAAAGGGGAGATCGCTCACGTAGGTCCAGGGCACCAGCCCCCAGCCCCCTCCTTATACCAAGCCCGTATATGGGCGGCCCCATCACAGCACTCTTAAGACAGAGATCAGATCCCAGCACCTGCCACCGACCCCCGCCCACGGCAGACTCTTCTAGAACTCACATAGTTAGGGCACTGCCATCCACTGTATATTCCTCCCGAATCACGCCTGGGTCACGCTGGGCACCTGCGATCAGAGCTCTGTGGGCCGTGTGTGCCTCCAGGAGGGATCGGAAAGGCACTGTGAGGTTGCTGGGGGAGACGTGGTTAAGGCACCACCCGCTACTGAATCTGCTGGTATCTCGGGCTTGCCCACACCTCAGAGGCCCGTTTTTACCCCAGGATGAGACCGCCCGGAGCCGCCTCCCTAACCCTTCGGTCCTTCCCCACCCTCCAGGCTCCAGGCTCCTCAGGCATTGACAATCCCCTTTCCTGCCAGGCTGCCCGCCCCTGCTGCCCCTGACTGCGCCCTGCGCTCCCCTCCGTCCCCTCCGCCCCCTCCGCAGGCGGCCGCCACGTACCCGGCCACCGCAGCGCTGCCCCAGCCCAGGGAGGCTCCACGGAAAGGATACAGCACCAGCTGTCTTCTTCCAGGCCTGTCAGCCACGAGCGCTGCACCTCCACCACGTCTTAGGGCACGTGACGCCCGCCCACCCTGACGGCCTGCAGCAGGGCCTCTCATCGCTGCTCCTCCTCGGCCAGGCCCACGCCGGGCTTCCGGGCGCCGGGGACCACCCTCGCCTTCAGGGCTACCTGATCTTCTCTGGCAACCAGGAGTCCCGGAGCTTTGCTGGCCACCTCGGCCCCCTGCGCCTGCCGCGCTGCCGTCCCCCGGGGCCTGCATGGCCGCCGCGCGTCCCTCTGAGAGCCGAGGAGAGCCTGCGCGCCTCACGCGGCCCCGCCCCTTCGGCCCCGGGACGCCCAGGGCGCCTGCGCAGACACCCCTGACGACGCCTCCCGGCTCCGGATTGGCTGCCACCCTGCCCCCCGCAGGCCGCCCCGGAGGCCCCGTCGGGCTGCACAGACTCAGCTCCGGCGTGAAGCCCCGCTCCTTTCGGGTGCCCCGGATGCGCCTGCGCAGACCGGCCCCTCCTGTCCGGGGCCGGGCGGCGTGGGGCGGGCGCCGAGTGCCCACGGAGTCACCACCGAGCCGGGAACGCCGCCTTTCCGTTCCCGAGGCCTTGCCCCGTCTCCCAAACCATCTGCTCCAGGCAATAAGGGCCACCCACGCACCCCCATAGCCCTCCGACCCTGCCCCCCGGTAAAGCCCAGAGTAAACCGCAAACAGCAAGGGAAGCGTAGGACCTCCAAGCAGCGGGGTCTCCGCCGAGCGGGGAGGTCAGGGCTGGTGGGCGTCTTCACTGACCCCATCATGGAGGTGCCACCCGCATGACCTCGTCCAGGCCCTATTACCTCCCAAAGGCCCGCCTCCAGAGTCCATCCCGTGGGGGGGGTTAGGGCTTCCATGGGTGAGCTGGGGGAGGGGGAGGGACTGGACGCTCAGGCCATAGGCCAGCGCTGCTCAGCTAACCCGGGCTAGGTTCCCGTGCGTACTCTTAGCGGGGAGCCACTGACTTACCTGACCGAACCCAGAAACAGCATCTTTCCTGCCGGAGAGCTGATCCACGTCAGCTGTCCTGAGAGATGCGCCAGCCAAGGCCTCACAGGTCCCCCCTGGGCCGGCCCGGCCCCTCGCGTCCCAGGGCCAGGAGGTGACACGGGCCGGTCTGGCTTCCTCTCGGCTGTTTGCAGGCCACTCCTCCACCTGCTGGGCTGGTCACCGTCCTTCCGCAGCCCTGCCCTCGGCCCCAGAGGCTGCCCCGAGGTGGGCGCTCACTCAGCAGGCGCCCTCGCCCGGGCTGCCAGTGCTGCACTGGTGAAGCTTTAACACTGGCTCTCCAGACGCAGCAGGGGCCCTGCATCTGCTGATCTCCACGCTGTACCCACTCCCACCACAGCCGACTGACTAGGGAGGCCGAGCCGCGGTCCTGTACGAAAGCCAAGTGGGAATTAAAGCCTCACAGTCACTTACGGAAGACTCAATGAGCTCTCTGTCCCAGGTTCCCCTGTGGGAGTTGCAGAGGGGCAGCCATGAGCAGACATTCTTATAGTTTTTTAGTTTTAGGTTTAGCAAATAGGTTTTAATCATCATCACTGGAAAAAGAAAAAAAAACCATCAGTGCAGAACCGGACTCACATGGGTAGGTAGTGAGTAGGCGTGGACACTGGTTGGACGTGTGCGGGAAAAGCCCAGAGAACGTACTGAGCAAGGGTCTAGCATGTTGGCTTCTGCTGTCGTCCATATCACAAGAGGAAGCTCATGAATTAACCAGACCCACCTGAGGGTCTGAAATAAGGGCAGAAGGAGGGTCAGTGGGACGTCTAGGGGGCTCTGACTCCCGCCTCCGCGAAAAATACCTGATGGACATCCTCATACATACCCATTAAGGGGACCAGTGGCAAGTTCCCAGGAGCAGAATTGCTGGGCTTTAGGGATGGGCAGCCGTCATTGGATTCAGTCGTGCCACGCTGCTCTCTGCTATGGCTGTACCCGTTCTGCACTCCTACTATATTCTTGCGACCTTTGGGGATTTCCTTTCCTGTAACTAGCCTATTCATATCCTTCGCCCATTTCCAAAAACATTGGTATTGCTGTTATCTTCTTGATGACCAGCAGGATATTTTAAAAACATATTCCTTTTTAAAAATTAATTAATTTCTTTTTGGCTGCGTTGGGTCTTCGTTGCTGTGCGTGGGCTTTCTCTAGTTGCGGCGAGCGGGGGCTACTCTTCGTTGCAGTGCACGGGCTTCTCATTGCGGTGGTTTCTCTTGTTGCGGAGCACGGGCTCTAGGCGCAAGGGCTTCAGTAGTTGTGGCTCGCGGGCTTCAGTAGTTGTGACACGCAGGCTCAGCAGTTGTGGCGCACGGGCTTAGTTGCTCCGTGGCACGTGGGATCTTCCCGGACCAGGGCTCGAACCCGTGTCCCCTGCATTGGCAGGTGGATTCTTAACCACTGCGCCACCAGGGAAGTCCCTGTTCTATTTTTTAAAATTTGATGAAGCACTTCAGTAGGCAGGGTACCGTGAAAACCACATGACCACCATATAAAAATCATCTTAAAATGGTAGAGAATATAGTTTTAAATGTATTTTTTTAAATCTAAAACTCAACTGCCAAGAAAGGAAAGGGGATCTCTCGGGCCAAAAGTATTGAGAAATTGCGAATCCTGAGGATCAATAGGAATTACAAAAAGTAAAATCACATATAGAAGTAAGTCGTTATTAGAAATATTAGATTTCACATATAAAATAACTATGTTTTATATATTTAAAAAAGAAGATGAGGAGTTGAAAGTTGGACTGAGTCACAAGATACTATTTAAAAATGACCAGGTGGATTAGAAAAGACCATTTAGAACTTCTAGACATAAAAATAGGGATGTAATTAGAAACTCAATGGGTGAGTTAAACAGACTAAACCCAAAGAGTAATGTAGTGAACCAGAATATAGTTTTGAAGTTACTGATAAGTCAGGACGAGGAGATAAAAACATAAACAAAGTTGAGAAATGGAAGATAGCATGAGAAGGTCAAACATTTGTCCAGTCGGCCTTACAGAAGGAGATAGTAGGGAAAAAATAGAGAAGCAGTATGTGAAGGGATAATGTCAGTTTCTCACAGTTCATGAAAGACACCAATCCTCAGTCCAAAGACTCACAAATAGTTCACTGTAGTCAGATGTTAGTGGTAGAATGTGGATGGTAGGTATATGGGTGTTCATAGCATATCTTCTTCAATTTGGCTGATTATTAGAAAGTTTTCATAATAATAAATTGAAGAAATAAACCCCATGAAAGGAAAATGAATAAAAGTGAGAACAGAAATTAACAAAATAAACAGCAAAATTAGAATCACCACCGACCTAATTTGCTCTTTTAAGAGATTAAAATTGAACGCAACCAATCAAGAGAAAGCAATGCATGCAAATAAACAGTATTAAGAATGCAAAGGAGGGCCTTCCCTGGTGGCGTAGTGGTTGAGAATCCGCCTGCCAATGCAGGGGACACGGGTCCGAGCCCTGGTCGGGGAAGATCCCACATGCCGCGGAGCAACGAAGCCCGTGCGCCACAACTACTGAGCCCGCGTGCCACAACTACTGAGCCGCTGTGCCACAACTACTGAAGCCCACGCTCCTAGAGCCCGTGCTCCCCAACAAGAGAAGCCACCGCAATGAGAAGCCCGTGCAGCGCAGCGAAGAGTAGCCCCAGCTCGCCTCAACTAGACAAAGCCCGCACGCAGCGACGAACACCCAACGCAGCCAAAGATAAATAAATTAATTAATTAATTTAAAAAATACGCACGAACAAGTCGGAATTTTTCCAGGTACGCAAAGTGGGTTTAACATTTGAGAACCTGTTCATGGACATCTCGGTAAAGACGGCAGATTGACCACGGACTTCTGTTTTCCCTGCGTCCCAAACCATCCTCTAAAATCACAGTGAAGGATTTGTTAAAGGCATAAACCCACGCGGCTGTGAAGAACTGAAGAAGACAACACAGTAACGTATTGGAAACTGGAAAGCAGGTGGATTTGTAGTAAATGATTTATCAGACCCAAGAGAGTTGAATCCTAAATACACTGCGGGGGAAGGCAAGACCCCCACTCCCCGGAGGCTGGCCTCTGTGACTTCCCCTCTCCTGCTTCACACAAAAGATGAAGTGTAGTCTCTGGAGAGAGTAAAACAAGGGGTCTCTGCCCTGGGGGATGCTAGACACATCTGACCGAGCATACTAGGCTAAAAACAACGTAAGTAAATATGCACAATAGATACGCGAGCCTTTCCCGAGCCCTTTTCCAGCGGCTCTCTTCCAGAATGTTGACAACCAGACCTTTACAATTGGGTCTAGAGATTCGAAGACAGTTCTCTGACCTATTTGAGCAGCCCAAGAGGCAAGACATGGGTCATAATATTAGGGGCACCCCAAGAAAATCGTCCGGCAAGGTCACCTTGCAGTGAACCCCACAGCTGACAAGCACCACCCATGTAGTCGGAGCTTCGGATCAGCGTTTTGGCCTTTCACTCTTAAATATGAGCAGACAGCCAATGATTTTATCAGACATCTCAGGGAAGCTCTAGCATAAAGACAGAAACCAAACAAACGGGTTGGAAGAAACAAAAACTGTGCCAGAAGGAGAAACATTTTTTTTCAAGTCTCTTATTGTTACAAATACCCCCTGAGAGGTGAGCTGTCAGGGCCATAAATTAAAGGAATCTTATCAAGTCAGTCAAGCTCATTAACACGTTAAAGGAGAAAAGCCATGTGAGTGTCTCAGGTGCAGCAAAAACAGTCAGCAGGACTGACCAGCCAGTCACATATGGGAACGTGATGTGTGAACAGAGGCTGCACTCCTGGGGAAAGGAGGGCTGCCCACGTGGGGTACAAACAGAACAAAAGGCAATTAATTGTATCCCTGTGTCACCACCACATGTCAAAATCAGTTGAGGCTAGATTATTACTTAAATGTAAAGGAAAAAACGTTATAACTTAGAAGAAGGTGTGGGAAAACAAATTACAACCTCAGCATAGGAAGAACGCTTTAAACAAAATACAAGAGCAAGAAGCTACTCAGGAAAATCTTGATATGTTACATTAAAAGCGAGAACAATTCTTAACTTAAAAAACACCAAGAAAAACCCACTGTAGACTGTGATGGGCTATTAGCAACACACATAACCAACAAATTATTAGTCTCTTAGGTATGTGAGGGAGTACTGAGAAAAATCAGAAAAATACAAACACTTCAGTGTAAAAATTAGCAAAACAAAAACAAACCTAAAACAGATAATTCACAGAAGAGAAAAAAAGAAATGACCCGTAAACATATGAAAGGATGGCCAATTAATTCAGTTCTCAAGGGCGTGGAAAATCAAATCACAGTAAAGTACCATTTTCCTCATATCAGGCTGGTGATAGTCAAGTTGAAGGGGCCCCCATCCCAGGGACACGCCCTAGAAGTTCTTCCACAGGTGCATGAATGCTCACAGCAGCATTGCTTGTAAGAGCCTCCAAACTGGAAACAACTCAAATGTCTGTTGTTGGTGGAACAGTTAAATAAATTATGCGATGGAATCATGTATGCTAATGAAAATGAATGAAATAGGGCACTGACATGGGTGAATGTGAAGTATGTAAATGGAGCGCAAATTGAAGTCACCAAAAATGCATACAATACGGTTCTATTGATAAAAGTTCAAAACAGGCAAAACAAAACAGTATGTCACTTAAGGACACTCACACATTCATAAAACCATCTTTAAAAACAAAAGTGGTAAACACCAAGTTCAGGATAGCACTCACTCCCTTGGGGGGCAAGAAGGCAGCAGTAGAAGGGGGCCCTCGGCATGTGCCGTGTGTGTCGTGTAGCGGTGGTGTAGTCTGAAGCCGGATGGAGATGCCATGGCTGTGTGCTGCACACGTTATCCCTGTTTGTATTGTATAAAGTATCTTTAAATGCACTTGGGATGTCTTTACGAAAGCTTTCGTAAGTGTGATTGACCTTTTCAGGATTTCAAGTCTCTAAGGTATCGTGGGCCTGTCAGATCCGTGAAATGATTTCTTCTTGGGGGAGATTTTGGCCAGCTGCTTCAATGGTGAATGAAGGCATAGCTTCATGTGAAGGCCAAATGGGCTGTACTGTATTTCAAAGCCAGCTCTCCTTCCGAGGTGCAGGCCGCGAGCTGCACAGGACTCGTCGGGCCGCTGTTGTCCGATGGCAGCTGCTCTTCCCCTGGGCGGCCCGGCCCGAAATCGGTAACGCGCATCCTGTGACGTTGGTTTCTAGGAGGAGCACGGAGAAGCCAACTTGCTGAGCAGTGGAGCCCTGACGTGGACGAGGAAATTCAGCCTGGATTATTTAGCCCTGGACTTCAACTCAGCGTCACCAGCCCCTGTGCAGCAGGTAGGAAGTACTCTGTGTCTGAGAATTCCCAGGAGATTCCATTTCGGTTTGGATTTTGTTTCGATGATTCCACCATGGATGTTCTCTTTGCAAAGTCTGAGACATACAGACACGTACAGTGAAGAGTCTTAAAATCAGCCCTAATTCTGCCGCCCAGAAGCCCTGGTGTATTTCCCTCGGGGGGAACGTTCTTTGCACGTCTATGTGTAAATGGACGTAGTCTTCGTGCTCTTCAAAATTCGGACCACAAGGTTTGTTGAGAAATTGCTCTGGCAGAGATGAGGGTGGGGTAAAGTGTAGTCCAGGCATAGGAAGGGCCTGCTGAGGGAAGAAGTAACAGCCCCGTTTGGCTAGACTCTGGGGAGTGGTGACGGGAGCTGTCAGCTGGCTTTGAAACAGCTCCGTCAAGGGCCTCAAGTGCCAGGTTGGGCAGTTTTGACTCCTCTGAGTAGTATTCTTGTCTGTGGAGTGGTCAGCAGAAATAACGCCTACGTTGAAGCCTGTCGTGAGGATTCAGTGAGTCAATACGTGTAAGGGACCTTAGCCATTGACTGTTGTCACTCACTGCACAGGGGAAGCCATGGAATGAGTGGCTGGTAAGCAGTGGACAACGGCTAAATATTTCTTAGCAAGGGATGGTCGTAGTCTAGACTGCGCTACCAGTGTATTATTGTTTGATGAGAAAAATCACTTGCTGAACAGAATATACAGTGTAATTTCATTTTGTGTGTGTGGAGAAAAGAAGAGTCTGGGAGGCTTCCCTTCCCTTTTGCTGAATGAGCTCCCACTTGCCCTTTACCTTTCGTTTCATTCCACAAACCTAAAATGATAGTCCAGCAAAGCTGGTCAGCGGGATAGACAGAGAAGCACAGACGGTGCATTAGCCAGTTCTGGTCGGCTGTGCAGTGAAGACAAGCCCCGAATCTCTGCGGCTTTCGACCGCAAAGGCTTCTCAGTTGTCGCCTGTGGGACAGTCCGTCACGGTCCCCACGTGAGGCATGCCGGCCGGCGTCCTGGCAGGGGAAAAAGGGAGAGTGCAGGATCGCAGGACGCCTCTCTTCTCTTTAGGAGGGGCACCCGTCACCCCACTCACGTTATACTGGTCAAGGCGAGTCAGCTGGCTAGGGCCAAGTTGAAGGGAGCAGAGGTGAGGAGAGATTCACGCACATTCACACGCAGCGTGACACTTCTGCAAGTGACGACCCAGGAGGGAGGGCCAGCCAATACTCGACACTGTAAGCCACCAGAGACTGACTGACATTGTGCCGAATTTTTAAATTGGATGTAACGAAAGCTTTCTGTTCTCCCCCTTCAGAAACTCCTCTTCTCAGAGGAGCAGAGAGTAGACTACGTGCAAGTGGACGAGCAGAAGACGCAAGCTCTGCAGAGCACAAAGCAGGAGTGGACGGACGAGAGGCAGTCCAAAGCGTGACGGCGCTGGGCTGCGGGCAGGGGCTCTGAGCGGGGCCGGCCCTCGTCAGCGGCCGCGCTCGCCCCTGCCGAGCCTCAGGCCGGTGCGCCGGGACGTAGACAGCTCCATCCCGGCAGGGTGGGAGCCACCAAAGCAAAAGAGGCGTCAGAAATCTTCTCCAGTGGAGCCTTTGACGTGCAGATTGGAGCCAACGGGATGACATCTTTTGACTCCAGCGCCTGAAGTCTCGACCTCTGTCCTGTGCTTCCGCTGGAATCATGAATGATCCGAGGAGAGACGCGCCTGGACACCATCTTGTCCCCACCCCTGAGGACACAGTGCAAGACACCAAGCCTAGGGATGGTGGCAGGAAGACAATGCCAGTGACAGGAGCATTGAGTCCCGAGGTCCGGCATGAGCAGATCAGATGACCCCCGGTGGCTCTAGGGACATCGTTGTGCTTAAGCAGCCGCCTGTGGCCGGGTGTCCCTTTGCTGTTGGCCTTTTCCCGGCATGCTTTCACACGCACCGTCTCATCTCTTCCCCTCAAAGACCTCGGAAGCTAGGCTTGGCGGCGATCACTGCTCCCACTTCGAGGAAAACAATACCAAGAACCAGAGAAGGGAACGCTTGGCCCAGGATGACTCATGGAGTGAGACAGCGAGTCCGGCTCCTTCCGCCGTCTACTGCTGCCTCAGTCACTTAGGGTAACTTCGGAGACGCGTGGGAGACACGTGCAGACACGGGATGACTCATCATCTCCTCTCCCTTTCATAGGATTTTGAGCAGGTGCTTTTCCACTTGAAAGGTATGCCTGTCGAGCCAGGGTTTCTTTGTGTGGTGTCCAAACGGGGCACTCTAGCGTAATCAGCAGTTACCATTAGAGACACCTCCCGACAATCAGTGTGAAATCCATGCTTGGTTCACGTGGTCCCCTTGCCATGTGTGTCCCATGAGCTGGCTAGTGCTGGCAGAAGAACCTTTGCCACCCCGGGGAAAGCTATCCCTGGCCACACTGTGCTGGACTCAAGCTTCTGAGTGATTGTTATGACCCAAACAACAACAACAAACCAACCAACCGAAAACCGGTGACTTCAAGTCTCGGGTTTCCCGGCTAATGTTTCCCTTCTGCTTTAGTGGTGACTAGCTCTGGAGCGTGCACACGTTCCCACCATGCAATGAGGGCATCTTGTCACCCCTTCCTTCCTGGGGCACTGGGGTTCAGGGGACCCAGACGACAGGCTCGATTGGGCACGGAGTTTTACTTAATGCCCCTACCTGATCCTTCTGAGCACCTGCAGCCAGAAGACAAATCTGAACAACTGGGTAGTCGGCAGGTTCTGGCCCACTGTTCGGCCACGGTGTCTCATATACGGGGACGGATCACGTAGGCGGGCAGGTCTGCGGCAGCCAGGGTTAGGCAGGGCAACTGTAAGCTTTGCTGCAGGGTTTCAGGGTCTCGAACTGCTCCGAAGGTAAGTGCCAAAATCTTGGTTTTTCAGACCAGAAAAGAAGTAATTTTGGTGTTCAAAGCAGCACGGTCTGGTGACATCATTTTCTTCCCAGAGCAAGACGGGGGGCAATTGCCAAGGGCTTGGACTGAGTTAAGAGTCCTTAGTGAGCCTGGATGGAGCCACGAGAGGGCTCCCTGAGCCCACGGCCTGCTCCCCGGCCAGAGCCTGTAAGGAGCTGCCTTCTTCCTTCTGTGACTTGCAAGGAGTCACAGAGCCTCAGGCAGGAATCCAGGGCTACGGACTGCCAGTTCCCATAGATGGTGGCTTCCCTATGTGTGGGCCACCTGTGTTTAGGTCACTGATTGCCTGACAAAGGCCAGTGCAGAAAAACTGTTCGTCCAAGTGTCAAGTACCTCAGCAGATTGAGGATAGATTGGAATAGTAAAGGCAGCTGAAATTTTGTCGGCAGTGAAATGTCATCCAGTTGACCAAAAAACAAAAATCTGTTTCTACAAAACGTTTCCAGGGACATGCTTACTGCACGAAACAATAGACACTCGAGCAGTGTGACTTGTTTGGAAGTGATTAGGGATTTAAAAAAATATGACTTCGCCAGGGCGTATAGGATTATGTCTTGGGTGTATGGGATTCCCAGGGTGTATGGGATTATGCCTTGCTTTGATAACACTGCCAATGGATAGCTACACAAAGGCATGATGATTCAGGGACACAAAATACAGATAGTTTTGAGCTGACGGCAGCATATGCTCCTGGGAAAGGCACCGTAAATCACAACGATGCCGGCCAAATCTTGTTTTCCGGCAGAGGTAATCCACGTGTAATGGAGGGCTATGATTCTGATGGGGTCTGAGGGATTTTTGTGTGTTTTTTTTTTTTACCAGAAATGATCCCAGATACCACTCCAAGTCAAGTACACATGGCATGTCTGTACACTGCGCAGAGTACACCTTTCTAGAAGATCTGGGAATCAACAGGACAGTGCAGCAATTAATCTCGCATTATTTTCTGTAGCTCCTTTTTGCTCCGTTTCCTTCCGTCTCCTTTCATTAGGAAATACTTCCAGATCAGGGGTTTTGTCATGCAGAAAGGGGGACCGAAGGGTCTCAAGCCTAAGTCCACAGGCCCAGGAACGTTGGGAGTTAAGCTTTCCTCGGGGAGGGAGGAGCCCTGAGGCCCAGCACACAGCCTGGCTACAAGCGCATGGTGTGACCCTGGGGACTCAGTGTCCAGGCCACTTCACCACGCAGCAAACAGCAGCTGAGTCGTGGCCGTTGGGTCCGGGTCGAGACTGATGGCTCCCCTTAGGCCTGGCCTCCCCCCTCTCAAGGCCTCCTCCTCGGGCCCCGTTCAAACCACCTTTGTATCCACAACCGTGCAGATGTTTCACAATTCACTATGCCTTTACTATTTCATGTCTGGCATTAATAAAAGTCTTACAAGGAGAGGAATCGTGACCTAAGTGCCCTCTTATTTAAGTGACGACATCTGAAAAACTACGGGACGCATTCTGAAACCTGAATAAGCGGAAGTAGACTTCACTGCCATTTTCAAGTACAACAGACTTCACCTGACTCCCATGGCATGACCTGCATCCATGTTGCTTCGCTGCAAACAGGTGAGCGGGTGGCTGTAAGCAGCGCCGCTCCTGCTCAGCCAAACCACATCTTGACACCTGGGTCAGCAACTAGCTCCGATCATTGGCAGTAAAGTTACCGGCTCTGCCAGATACCACGTATAACACCACCTTTGTCATTAGTGACATTAAAAAGCAACAGCGCCCAGCTTGCTTCTCCCCAGAGGGGGTCTCTTGTGCCACCGCCTCCCTTTTCCCTATGGCTGAGACTCCCAGTTGCCCTGGCTGCCAGGTCAGCAGCATCTCTAGGCCACGATGTGAGGCAGAGACCACCAGAATAGCAGGGGCTCAGGTCTGGGGAAAACAGGCCAAAAGCAGAGACCCTACAGCCAACGGGAGTCCTGGTGCTGAGAGGAAGGAGGAGAAGCCACGTGAAATTCCTCCCCCTGGTCAAGTACGAGGCTGATTACCATGAACGCTTTTTCCTGACACACACTCCAGACCGAGCCCTTGACCTAAAGGAGAGCAGGTCGGCCCACAGGGCTAACCTCAGAAGCAGGGGCCGGGAAACCTGACCTAAAGGTCTCTGAGCCCCAGGCCCCTCGTGCTCTGGCCTCTTTACTTCAGCAGACAGCTCCCTAAGTTGCCAGCTTTCTACTTCTTTATTTTCCTTGATCTTAAATTGCATTTATCGTTATCATTTCCTTATTTTAATTGTCATTTGTTGTTATAAATTTAGTTTTTATTTTCTGCAACTGAGAGCGAGTGGCAGTGGTGGAGGCTGGAGCAGGGGGCCCGACGGGAGACAGCAGAGCCGAGACGCACACTCCCCGCCACGGGCACTTCACCGACGGCAGAGGGGGGCTGGAGAGCCGCGGGGACAGTCAAGGCTGCCAGGTCACTGGAGCTCCACGGGGATGGGAACGAACCTGACCCCACTCTGCCGCCGCGTACAGACATCGGTTCCTGGGGGAGCTCCATGGGGAAGGCAGAACGATCCATGGCACGCGTCCCCTCTGCCTTATCAGAGCCATTTGGCTTCTGTCCAGCACTGTTGTTTTGGTCTTGGTTTCATGGTCGAAACCTCCATTTCCATGAGTTTTATCTTTTGCTTACCTTTGTATGAACAATTGCATCCTAACTGTTTCATATCTGTCTTGAAATGTTAAATCATTTCCATTGTTTAGGTCTTCAACATGAGACTTTTAATTCACTTTCATACTCTACGGTGGTAGGAGTCAGAATAGTGGTTATCTCTATGGGGAAGAGGCAGGAAATAAAAAGTCAACTTGTAAATTCTACTGTATTAGAGAAGGTGATGAGTGGTGTGGAAAAGAACAGCATGAAGAGGATTGGCTGCACGCTGCGCTGTTGGTGGCCGCAGGAAGAAGTAGGGTGAGAAGATGAGACCCGGGCCGACTCGCAGGAGATGAGAGAGTCAGCCAGGCGCAGTATTGGAGAGCACATTCAAGGCAGGGAGAACAGACTGTGCAGAAGCCCTAAGTCAGTAGAAAACCCGGAATGTTGAGGGCACAGGCAAGAGGCCAGCGTGGCTGGCGTGGAGTGAGCAAGAGAGAGCAGAGGAGGTGAGAGGGGCGATGGGGGATTCACAGATTAGAGTGTGGGGGCTTGCTGGCCGTTACAAGGGCCTCTGGCTTATGTTCTGGGTGAGAATGGAGCCCGTGACGGGACTTAGGCAGGGGAGACGTGATCTGACTTATATTTTGAAAGGCAGGATAACTGTAGCCACCAGAGCTGCTGCGTGCCGGCGGGGGAGATGCTCCTTCATCACCGTCATCGCCATGCCCACCGCCACCATCCCCAGCACCAGCGTCCCCCTCCCTCCAGCCCACGCGGCCAGAGCTCTCTGGGTTCTGTCCCGGCAGACTCCGCTCACGCACGTGCAGGAACAGGGACCGGATCTCCCCGCCACTGGCTGGCAAGAATCCCCTAAATGCAGCCAAAAGATATGAAACACAGGCTGTGAAGAAACTGGGCCTCAGGCGAGGGAGGACCCTCAGTGACCTCTGGGAGCTGAGACCCCGAAGAGGTGAGCCGTGCAGCTGCCCCAGCTTGCTGTCTACACGGACTGTCCGGACCGAGTCCAGCCGCCTCCCCAGGTCTCGGGGGTGGATCGCAGAGCGCAGGCAGCCGGAGCTGGCGGGTGGAGGACCGGAGAGGACACAGCGGCACAGGGGGAGAACCGTGCCCAAGGGCGGAGGGTCCGCTAGTCCAAACTCCGAATTCGGGTGACATCATATACAGTACTCAGAGGGATCTTGTCTCAGTAGTGTGGAAAACTAAAAGCTGCTCTGCTCCCACCCATAAAGTCTCAAGGCAAGACTCAAAAGGATCAAACTGTTTCCAAGTAAGTTAACAATATTAGATTTTTTTGAAGTTCTGGAAGATACTTAGGAAAAAAAATACCCAGCACCCAAGGAAAAGGGTATGCTAAGATTCAGAAAACTCCAGCCCGTTATGAGGAGACAGATCAATTGATAAAAGACATCCCAATCGGAAAGGAAGAAGCAAAATTTTCTCTGCAGACAACGTGATTGTCTATGTAGAAAACCGAATGCAATGTACAAGAGTGAGGAGAACCAGTCAGTGAGTTTAGCACGATCACAGGGTAAAGGATATCAGAGGGAGCTAACTCCGCCTGCCCAAACGCTCAACTAATTGTTCTTGTACCAGCACTTTTCTGCACTGATCTGAAACAAGTCCAGTCAGCCACAACACTGCTATTTTACTGTGCCTAGGGCTTTTCTATTCTTGTGCAAACCAAGTTTTCAATTTTAGTAGGAAACCAAGCCAATTGTGACAAGGATGTTAGGAAACCAGAAATCTGGTAGTAGGTGTATTTTCTGAAGAGAAATTGTGATAGAGTCTTTGTTTTTTTTTTTTAAAGACAGTCTGTTTCCTCTCTCTCTCTCTCTCTCTCTCTCTCTCTCTCTCTCTCTCTTTTCCATGCCGCGTGGCTTACAGGATCTTAGTTCCCCAACCAGGGATCGAACCCGTGCCCCCTGCAGTGGAAGCACGGTGTCCTAACCACTGGACTGACAGGGAATTCCCTGTGATCAAGAGTCTCAAAAAAGAAATAGAAAAGTAAACATTTAGATCAATATTTCTAACTTTTGGAATATACTTTAAGGAAATAACCATTCATGGAAAGAATTACATACATGAATTCCATTGAATCGTTAACCGTAGCGATGAAAAAACTGAAAACAACGTAAATGTTCAATGATTACATTATGATGCATCTTATATACCTTCACTCAATAACATATTTTTGAAGAGTTTTTAGAATGTGGAGAAGCTAGTATGTTAAATGAAAAAAAGTCAGGAAAAAATTGAATGCTAAACTTGATGACTTCTACATCGCATACCGTTATACATTTAGCGTGCAAGTACAACTCAAAAAATAGTTCTAAAATGTTGACAGTAGTTAGTGCTGAACATCGGGCTTGATTTTCATTTTCCTAAACTGTCTTCAATTACCTTGTACTACTGGAATATCTGAATTCCAGAACCTTCCCTCCAACACGAGGACAAAGATAAAAAATCCAGAAATGCATCAGCTGAAAAGAAACTGTGACACAAAACAGTAGCCTAGTTTTATTTTCTGCAGTAATACACATTGAAGCATCCCACTCCTCGAGCCGCAGGGAAACCAAACAAGTGAACCAAGAGATACCAAGGGCCAGTACTGGCAAAACATTAAACCCAAATAACAAAGTGGTGATTACTCAAGTTTGAATTCCCTAAGCCTTGCCTAGTAGGGGACACAAGGTTAGCCCTCAGCCCCCTTTCCTTCGCGTAGCCTTTAGGGAGGCGGGAGCCAAAGGTGCTGAATATTCCCAATCACCCGGGAAAGCTGATCGAAGATGGAGTCGATGGAAATTCGGAAGAGATCAAGGTCTTCAGCAGTCCATCTACTACAAGTGAGGGAAAAGGGAAATCAGGTTAAAGGGGAGATCGCTCACGTAGGTCCAGGGCACCAGCCCCCAGCCCCCTCCTTATACCAAGCCCGTATATGGGCGGCCCCATCACAGCACTCTTAAGACAGAGATCAGATCCCAGCACCTGCCACCGACCCCCGCCCACGGCAGACTCTTCTAGAACTCACATAGTTAGGGCACTGCCATCCACTGTATATTCCTCCCGAATCACGCCTGGGTCACGCTGGGCACCTGCGATCAGAGCTCTGTGGGCCGTGTGTGCCTCCAGGAGGGATCGGAAAGGCACTGTGAGGTTGCTGGGGGAGACGTGGTTAAGGCACCATCCGCTACTGAATCTGCTGGTATCTCGGGCTTGCCCACACCTCAGAGGCCCGTTTTTACCCCAGGATGAGACCGCCCGGAGCCGCCTCCCTAACCCTTCGGTCCTTCCCCACCCTCCAGGCTCCAGGCTCCTCAGGCATTGACAATCCCCTTTCCTGCCAGGCTGCCCGCCCCTGCTGCCCCTGACTGCGCCCTGCGCTCCCCTCCGTCCCCTCCGCCCCCTCCGCAGGCGGCCGCCACGTACCCGGCCACCGCAGCGCTGCCCCAGCCCAGGGAGGCTCCACGGAAAGGATACAGCACCAGCTGTCTTCTTCCAGGCCTGTCAGCCACGAGCGCTGCACCTCCACCACGTCTTAGGGCACGTGACGCCCGCCCACCCTGACGGCCTGCAGCAGGGCCTCTCATCGCTGCTCCTCCTCGGCCAGGCCCACGCCGGGCTTCCGGGCGCCGGGGACCACCCTCGCCTTCAGGGCTACCTGATCTTCTCTGGCAACCAGGAGTCCCGGAGCTTTGCTGGCCACCTCGGCCCCCTGCGCCTGCCGCGCTGCCGTCCCCCGGGGCCTGCATGGCCGCCGCGCGTCCCTCTGAGAGCCGAGGAGAGCCTGCGCGCCTCACGCGGCCCCGCCCCTTCGGCCCCGGGACGCCCAGGGCGCCTGCGCAGACACCCCTGACGACGCCTCCCGGCTCCGGATTGGCTGCCACCCTGCCCCCCGCAGGCCGCCCCGGAGGCCCCGTCGGGCTGCACAGACTCAGCTCCGGCGTGAAGCCCCGCTCCTTTCGGGTGCCCCGGATGCGCCTGCGCAGACCGGCCCCTCCTGTCCGGGGCCGGGCGGCGTGGGGCGGGCGCCGAGTGCCCACGGAGTCACCACCGAGCCGGGAACGCCGCCTTTCCGTTCCCGAGGCCTTGCCCCGTCTCCCAAACCATCTGCTCCAGGCAATAAGGGCCACCCACGCACCCCCATAGCCCTCCGACCCTGCCCCCCGGTAAAGCCCAGAGTAAACCGCAAACAGCAAGGGAAGCGTAGGACCTCCAAGCAGCGGGGTCTCCGCCGAGCGGGGAGGTCAGGGCTGGTGGGCGTCTTCACTGACCCCATCATGGAGGTGCCACCCGCATGACCTCGTCCAGGCCCTATTACCTCCCAAAGGCCCGCCTCCAGAGTCCATCCCGTGGGGGGGGTTAGGGCTTCCATGGGTGAGCTGGGGGAGGGGGAGGGACTGGACGCTCAGGCCATAGGCCAGCGCTGCTCAGCTAACCCGGGCTAGGTTCCCGTGCGTACTCTTAGCGGGGAGCCACTGACTTACCTGACCGAACCCAGAAACAGCATCTTTCCTGCCGGAGAGCTGATCCACGTCAGCTGTCCTGAGAGATGCGCCAGCCAAGGCCTCACAGGTCCCCCCTGGGCCGGCCCGGCCCCTCGCGTCCCAGGGCCAGGAGGTGACACGGGCCGGTCTGGCTTCCTCTCGGCTGTTTGCAGGCCACTCCTCCACCTGCTGGGCTGGTCACCGTCCTTCCGCAGCCCTGCCCTCGGCCCCAGAGGCTGCCCCGAGGTGGGCGCTCACTCAGCAGGCGCCCTCGCCCGGGCTGCCAGTGCTGCACTGGTGAAGCTTTAACACTGGCTCTCCAGACGCAGCAGGGGCCCTGCATCTGCTGATCTCCACGCTGTACCCACTCCCACCACAGCCGACTGACTAGGGAGGCCGAGCCGCGGTCCTGTACGAAAGCCAAGTGGGAATTAAAGCCTCACAGTCACTTACGGAAGACTCAATGAGCTCTCTGTCCCAGGTTCCCCTGTGGGAGTTGCAGAGGGGCAGCCATGAGCAGACATTCTTATAGTTTTTTAGTTTTAGGTTTAGCAAATAGGTTTTAATCATCATCACTGGAAAAAGAAAAAAAAACCATCAGTGCAGAACCGGACTCACATGGGTAGGTAGTGAGTAGGCGTGGACACTGGTTGGACGTGTGCGGGAAAAGCCCAGAGAACGTACTGAGCAAGGGTCTAGCATGTTGGCTTCTGCTGTCGTCCATATCACAAGAGGAAGCTCATGAATTAACCAGACCCACCTGAGGGTCTGAAATAAGGGCAGAAGGAGGGTCAGTGGGACGTCTAGGGGGCTCTGACTCCCGCCTCCGCGAAAAATACCTGATGGACATCCTCATACATACCCATTAAGGGGACCAGTGGCAAGTTCCCAGGAGCAGAATTGCTGGGCTTTAGGGATGGGCAGCCGTCATTGGATTCAGTCGCGCCACGCTGCTCTCTGCTATGGCTGTACCCGTTCTGCACTCCTACTATATTCTTGCGACCTTTGGGGATTTCCTTTCCTGTAACTAGCCTATTCATATCCTTCGCCCATTTCCAAAAACATTGGTATTGCTGTTATCTTCTTGATGACCAGCAGGATATTTTAAAAACATATTCCTTTTTAAAAATTAATTAATTTCTTTTTGGCTGCGTTGGGTCTTCGTTGCTGTGCGCGGGCTTTCTCTAGTTGCGGCGAGCGGGGGCTACTCTTCGTTGCAGTGCACGGGCTTCTCATTGCGGTGGTTTCTCTTGTTGCGGAGCACGGGCTCTAGGCGCAAGGGCTTCAGTAGTTGTGGCTCGCGGGCTTCAGTAGTTGTGACACGCAGGCTCAGCAGTTGTGGCGCACGGGCTTAGTTGCTCCGCGGCACGTGGGATCTTCCCGGACCAGGGCTCGAACCCGTGTCCCCTGCATTGGCAGGTGGATTCTTAACCACTGCGCCACCAGGGAAGTCCCTGTTCTATTTTTTAAAATTTGATGAAGCACTTCAGTAGGCAGGGTACCGTGAAAACCACATGACCACCATATAAAAATCATCTTAAAATGGTAGAGAATATAGTTTTAAATGTATTTTTTTAAATCTAAAACTCAACTGCCAAGAAAGGAAAGGGGATCTCTCGGGCCAAAAGTATTGAGAAATTGCGAATCCTGAGGATCAATAGGAATTACAAAAAGTAAAATCACATATAGAAGTAAGTCGTTATTAGAAATATTAGATTTCACATATAAAATAACTATGTTTTATATATTTAAAAAAGAAGATGAGGAGTTGAAAGTTGGACTGAGTCACAAGATACTATTTAAAAATGACCAGGTGGATTAGAAAAGACCATTTAGAACTTCTAGACATAAAAATAGGGATGTAATTAGAAACTCAATGGGTGAGTTAAACAGACTAAACCCAAAGAGTAATGTAGTGAACCAGAATATAGTTTTGAAGTTACTGATAAGTCAGGACGAGGAGATAAAAACATAAACAAAGTTGAGAAATGGAAGATAGCATGAGAAGGTCAAACATTTGTCCAGTCGGCCTTACAGAAGGAGATAGTAGGGAAAAAATAGAGAAGCAGTATGTGAAGGGATAATGTCAGTTTCTCACAGTTCATGAAAGACACCAATCCTCAGTCCAAAGACTCACAAATAGTTCACTGTAGTCAGATGTTAGTGGTAGAATGTGGATGGTAGGTATATGGGTGTTCATAGCATATCTTCTTCAATTTGGCTGATTATTAGAAAGTTTTCATAATAATAAATTGAAGAAATAAACCCCATGAAAGGAAAATGAATAAAAGTGAGAACAGAAATTAACAAAATAAACAGCAAAATTAGAATCACCACCGACCTAATTTGCTCTTTTAAGAGATTAAAATTGAATGCAACCAATCAAGAGAAAGCAATGCATGCAAATAAACAATATTAAGAATGCAAAGGAGGTAATAATTGCAAATACATCAGAGATTAATGACGTGAGGATAGTATGAACAACTTCATATTGAGTGAATTTGAAAACTTTAGTGAAAACAGGCAAATTCTCAGAAAAATATTATTAAAAACTGACTCAAGTAAAAACAGAAAACACAAATTATTAGAGAAACTGAATACGTAGGGAAGTTTTTACTACAAAGGATCACGAGGCCCCCAAAACTTTACAGAAACCTTCTATCAAAAGGGAGCGATCATTGCAGTCTTACACAAGCACCTCCAGGGAAAGGCAAAAAGAGGAAATACTACACAGCTTATTTCGTAAGGCTACAATAACTTGATACCAAAACAAAGAGCACTAACACAAGTAGAAAATTATATATCAATCTCACTCATTCACGCAGGTTAAAATTCCTAAGCAAGAATAAGTCCAACCAAATCTTGCACGTGAATGTTCATAGCATCATTCTTCATAATGGCCAACGAGCGAAAGCAACCGAAGTGTTCACCAAATGCTGAACGGGTGAATAAAATGTGGTATGGCTACACAATGGAGTGTTATGCAGCCATACCATGAAATCAGATCCATGAAACAACAAGGATGAACCTTGCAAACAATACGCTGAGTGAAAGAAGCCAGTCACAAAAGACCACTCCTTTGGATTTCTGGACCCAATTCCAGGATGTGTGTGTGTCGGCTGGGGTGGGTTCCCACATAACACCAAGCAATTCTCGGACACCGGCAGGGTGTCCGAGGAGTCAACTCCATTCTGACCCTTTCTCCCGGGAGATAGCATCCGATTCCACAGGTTACAGGTTCAGTCCTACAGGACCGCCCACCCCTTCCAACTTGAGCTGCTAGTCACCGTCCCAGGTTGTTATCTGTGCTTCTGACTGGCTGGCTACAGATGGGAGGTCCCCACGTCCCCCTCCTTGGGTTTGACTCATTCGCTAGGGCAGCTCACAGAATTCGGGGAAGCACTTACTTACGTTTACCAGTTTATTCTAAAAGGGTATGATAAAGGATGCAGATGAACATCCAGATGGAAGAGAGGCACAGGGCGAGGCATGAGGAAAGGGCCCGGAGCTTCCACGCCGTCACCAGGGGCCACTCTCCCAGCACCCCCACGTGTTCACCAACCCGGGAGCCCTCTGGACCCAGTCCTCCTGGGTTTTATGGAGGCTTCATGATACAGTGTGACTGGTGAAATCATTGGCCGTTGGTGATGGAGTCAAGCTCCAGCCCCTCCCCACTCCCCGGAGATCGGGTGGGGCCGGGGAGTGGGGCTGAAAGTTCCAAGCTTCCGACCACATGGTTGGTTCTCCTGGCGAGTAGGAGGCACGTTGTTAGGCGCCACCTAAAAGTCACCTCGTTCCTGTCATAAGCGACATCTCTGTCATTCTCAACACGTAGGAAATTCGAAGGGTTTTGGGAGCTGTGACCCAGGAATTGTGGACTGAAGACCAACTATATATGAGAAATAAATATTTGGTCATCTGAACGACCAAATATATATTTCTTGTAAATCACAGTATCACAACCACGTATTGTATGATTCCATTTGTATGACATGTCTAGAATAGCAAACCTATAGAGACAGAAATTAGATTCGTGGTGGTTGCCTAGAGCTTGGGGAGAGACTGGGACTAGGGGATGACGGCTAAGGGGTGCAGGATTTCGTTTTGGGGTGATGAAAATATTCTAAAATTGAGGTAGGTGATGATTGCACAAACATGTGAATATCCTAAGCACCACCGAATTGTACACTTTAAGTGAGCGAATTGCATGGTATGGAATTCTATCTCAGTAAAGCTGTTTACAAAAGGAATCCTAAAGATTTTAGTAAAATAAGTTCAGCACTTTATAAAACTGAAAATGTGCATGAACGGGCTTCCCTGGTGGCGCAGTGGTTAAGAATCCGCCTGCCAATGCAGGGGACACGGGTTCGAGCCCTGGTCGGGGAAGATCCCACATGCCGCGGAGCAACGAAGCCCGTGCGCCACAACTACTGAGCCCGCGTGCCACAACTACTGAGCCGCTGTGCCACAACTACTGAAGCCCACGCTCCTAGAGCCCGTGCTCCCCAACAAGAGAAGCCACCGCAATGAGAAGCCCGTGCAGCGCAGCGAAGAGTAGCCCCAGCTCGCCTCAACTAGACAAAGCCCGCACGCAGCGACGAACACCCAACGCAGCCAAAGATAAATAAATTAATTAATTAATTTAAAAAATACGCACGAACAAGTCGGAATTTTTCCAGGTACGCAAAGTGGGTTTAACATTTGAGAACCTGTTCATGGACATCTCGGTAAAGACGGCAGATTGACCACGGACTTCTGTTTTCCCTGCGTCCCAAACCATCCTCTAAAATCACAGTGAAGGATTTGTTAAAGGCATAAACCCACGCGGCTGTGAAGAACTGAAGAAGACAACACAGTAACGTATTGGAAACTGGAAAGCAGGTGGATTTGTAGTAAATGATTTATCAGACCCAAGAGAGTTGAATCCTAAATACACTGCGGGGGAAGGCAAGACCCCCACTCCCCGGAGGCTGGCCTCTGTGACTTCCCCTCTCCTGCTTCACACAAAAGATGAAGTGTAGTCTCTGGAGAGAGTAAAACAAGGGGTCTCTGCCCTGGGGGATGCTAGACACATCTGACCGAGCATACTAGGCTAAAAACAACGTAAGTAAATATGCACAATAGATATGCGAGCCTTTCCCGAGCCCTTTTCCAGCGGCTCTCTTCCAGAATGTTGACAACCAGACCTTTACAATTGGGTCTAGAGATTCGAAGACAGTTCTCTGACCTATTTGAGCAGCCCAAGAGGCAAGACATGGGTCATAATATTAGGGGCACCCCAAGAAAATCGTCCGGCAAGGTCACCTTGCAGTGAACCCCACAGCTGACAAGCACCACCCATGTAGTCGGAGCTTCGGATCAGCGTTTTGGCCTTTCACTCTTAAATATGAGCAGACAGCCAATGATTTTATCAGACATCTCAGGGAAGCTCTAGCATAAAGACAGAAACCAAACAAACGGGTTGGAAGAAACAAAAACTGTGCCAGAAGGAGAAACATTTTTTTTCAAGTCTCTTATTGTTACAAATACCCCCTGAGAGGTGAGCTGTCAGGGCCATAAATTAAAGGAATCTTATCAAGTCAGTCAAGCTCATTAACACGTTAAAGGAGAAAAGCCATGTGAGTGTCTCAGGTGCAGCAAAAACAGTCAGCAGGACTGACCAGCCAGTCACATATGGGAACGTGATGTGTGAACAGAGGCTGCACTCCTGGGGAAAGGAGGGCTGCCCACGTGGGGTACAAACAGAACAAAAGGCAATTAATTGTATCCCTGTGTCACCACCACATGTCAAAATCAGTTGAGGCTAGATTATTACTTAAATGTAAAGGAAAAAACGTTATAACTTAGAAGAAGGTGTGGGAAAACAAATTACAACCTCAGCATAGGAAGAACGCTTTAAACAAAATACAAGAGCAAGAAGCTACTCAGGAAAATCTTGATATGTTACATTAAAAGCGAGAACAATTCTTAACTTAAAAAACACCAAGAAAAACCCACTGTAGACTGTGATGGGCTATTAGCAACACACATAACCAACAAATTATTAGTCTCTTAGGTATGTGAGGGAGTACTGAGAAAAATCAGAAAAATACAAACACTTCAGTGTAAAAATTAGCAAAACAAAAACAAACCTAAAACAGATAATTCACAGAAGAGAAAAAAAGAAATGACCCGTAAACATATGAAAGGATGGCCAATTAATTCAGTTCTCAAGGGCGTGGAAAATCAAATCACAGTAAAGTACCATTTTCCTCATATCAGGCTGGTGATAGTCAAGTTGAAGGGGCCCCCATCCCAGGGACACGCCCTAGAAGTTCTTCCACAGGTGCATGAATGCTCACAGCAGCATTGCTTGTAAGAGCCTCCAAACTGGAAACAACTCAAATGTCTGTTGTTGGTGGAACAGTTAAATAAATTATGCGATGGAATCATGTATGCTAATGAAAATGAATGAAATAGGGCACTGACATGGGTGAATGTGAAGTATGTAAATGGAGCGCAAATTGAAGTCACCAAAAATGCATACAATACGGTTCTATTGATAAAAGTTCAAAACAGGCAAAACAAAACAGTATGTCACTTAAGGACACTCACACATTCATAAAACCATCTTTAAAAACAAAAGTGGTAAACACCAAGTTCAGGATAGCACTCACTCCCTTGGGGGGCAAGAAGGCAGCAGTAGAAGGGGGCCCTCGGCATGTGCCGTGTGTGTCGTGTAGCGGTGGTGTAGTCTGAAGCCGGATGGAGATGCCATGGCTGTGTGCTGCACACGTTATCCCTGTTTGTATTGTATAAAGTATCTTTAAATGCACTTGGGATGTCTTTACGAAAGCTTTCGTAAGTGTGATTGACCTTTTCAGGATTTCAAGTCTCTAAGGTATCGTGGGCCTGTCAGATCCGTGAAATGATTTCTTCTTGGGGGAGATTTTGGCCAGCTGCTTCAATGGTGAATGAAGGCATAGCTTCATGTGAAGGCCAAATGGGCTGTACTGTATTTCAAAGCCAGCTCTCCTTCCGAGGTGCAGGCCGCGAGCTGCACAGGACTCGTCGGGCCGCTGTTGTCCGATGGCAGCTGCTCTTCCCCTGGGCGGCCCGGCCCGAAATCGGTAACGCGCATCCTGTGACGTTGGTTTCTAGGAGGAGCACGGAGAAGCCAACTTGCTGAGCAGTGGAGCCCTGACGTGGACGAGGAAATTCAGCCTGGATTATTTAGCCCTGGACTTCAACTCAGCGTCACCAGCCCCTGTGCAGCAGGTAGGAAGTACTCTGTGTCTGAGAATTCCCAGGAGATTCCATTTCGGTTTGGATTTTGTTTCGATGATTCCACCATGGATGTTCTCTTTGCAAAGTCTGAGACATACAGACACGTACAGTGAAGAGTCTTAAAATCAGCCCTAATTCTGCCGCCCAGAAGCCCTGGTGTATTTCCCTCGGGGGGAACGTTCTTTGCACGTCTATGTGTAAATGGACGTAGTCTTCGTGCTCTTCAAAATTCGGACCACAAGGTTTGTTGAGAAATTGCTCTGGCAGAGATGAGGGTGGGGTAAAGTGTAGTCCAGGCATAGGAAGGGCCTGCTGAGGGAAGAAGTAACAGCCCCGTTTGGCTAGACTCTGGGGAGTGGTGACGGGAGCTGTCAGCTGGCTTTGAAACAGCTCCGTCAAGGGCCTCAAGTGCCAGGTTGGGCAGTTTTGACTCCTCTGAGTAGTATTCTTGTCTGTGGAGTGGTCAGCAGAAATAACGCCTACGTTGAAGCCTGTCGTGAGGATTCAGTGAGTCAATACGTGTAAGGGACCTTAGCCATTGACTGTTGTCACTCACTGCACAGGGGAAGCCATGGAATGAGTGGCTGGTAAGCAGTGGACAACGGCTAAATATTTCTTAGCAAGGGATGGTCGTAGTCTAGACTGCGCTACCAGTGTATTATTGTTTGATGAGAAAAATCACTTGCTGAACAGAATATACAGTGTAATTTCATTTTGTGTGTGTGGAGAAAAGAAGAGTCTGGGAGGCTTCCCTTCCCTTTTGCTGAATGAGCTCCCACTTGCCCTTTACCTTTCGTTTCATTCCACAAACCTAAAATGATAGTCCAGCAAAGCTGGTCAGCGGGATAGACAGAGAAGCACAGACGGTGCATTAGCCAGTTCTGGTCGGCTGTGCAGTGAAGACAAGCCCCGAATCTCTGCGGCTTTCGACCGCAAAGCCTTCTCAGTTGTCGCCTGTGGGACAGTCCGTCACGGTCCCCACGTGAGGCATGCCGGCCGGCGTCCTGGCAGGGGAAAAAGGGAGAGTGCAGGATCGCAGGACGCCTCTCTTCTCTTTAGGAGGGGCACCCGTCACCCCACTCACGTTATACTGGTCAAGGCGAGTCAGCTGGCTAGGGCCAAGTTGAAGGGAGCAGAGGTGAGGAGAGATTCACGCACATTCACACGCAGCGTGACACTTCTGCAAGTGACGACCCAGGAGGGAGGGCCAGCCAATACTCGACACTGTAAGCCACCAGAGACTGACTGACATTGTGCCGAATTTTTAAATTGGATGTAACGAAAGCTTTCTGTTCTCCCCCTTCAGAAACTCCTCTTCTCAGAGGAGCAGAGAGTAGACTACGTGCAAGTGGACGAGCAGAAGACGCAAGCTCTGCAGAGCACAAAGCAGGAGTGGACGGACGAGAGGCAGTCCAAAGCGTGACGGCGCTGGGCTGCGGGCAGGGGCTCTGAGCGGGGCCGGCCCTCGTCAGCGGCCGCGCTCGCCCCTGCCGAGCCTCAGGCCGGTGCGCCGGGACGTAGACAGCTCCATCCCGGCAGGGTGGGAGCCACCAAAGCAAAAGAGGCGTCAGAAATCTTCTCCAGTGGAGCCTTTGACGTGCAGATTGGAGCCAACGGGATGACATCTTTTGACTCCAGCGCCTGAAGTCTCGACCTCTGTCCTGTGCTTCCGCTGGAATCATGAATGATCCGAGGAGAGACGCGCCTGGACACCATCTTGTCCCCACCCCTGAGGACACAGTGCAAGACACCAAGCCTAGGGATGGTGGCAGGAAGACAATGCCAGTGACAGGAGCATTGAGTCCCGAGGTCCGGCATGAGCAGATCAGATGACCCCCGGTGGCTCTAGGGACATCGTTGTGCTTAAGCAGCCGCCTGTGGCCGGGTGTCCCTTTGCTGTTGGCCTTTTCCCGGCATGCTTTCACACGCACCGTCTCATCTCTTCCCCTCAAAGACCTCGGAAGCTAGGCTTGGCGGCGATCACTGCTCCCACTTCGAGGAAAACAATACCAAGAACCAGAGAAGGGAACGCTTGGCCCAGGATGACTCATGGAGTGAGACAGCGAGTCCGGCTCCTTCCGCCGTCTACTGCTGCCTCAGTCACTTAGGGTAACTTCGGAGACGCGTGGGAGACACGTGCAGACACGGGATGACTCATCATCTCCTCTCCCTTTCATAGGATTTTGAGCAGGTGCTTTTCCACTTGAAAGGTATGCCTGTCGAGCCAGGGTTTCTTTGTGTGGTGTCCAAACGGGGCACTCTAGCGTAATCAGCAGTTACCATTAGAGACACCTCCCGACAATCAGTGTGAAATCCATGCTTGGTTCACGTGGTCCCCTTGCCATGTGTGTCCCATGAGCTGGCTAGTGCTGGCAGAAGAACCTTTGCCACCCCGGGGAAAGCTATCCCTGGCCACACTGTGCTGGACTCAAGCTTCTGAGTGATTGTTATGACCCAAACAACAACAACAAACCAACCAACCGAAAACCGGTGACTTCAAGTCTCGGGTTTCCCGGCTAATGTTTCCCTTCTGCTTTAGTGGTGACTAGCTCTGGAGCGTGCACACGTTCCCACCATGCAATGAGGGCATCTTGTCACCCCTTCCTTCCTGGGGCACTGGGGTTCAGGGGACCCAGACGACAGGCTCGATTGGGCACGGAGTTTTACTTAATGCCCCTACCTGATCCTTCTGAGCACCTGCAGCCAGAAGACAAATCTGAACAACTGGGTAGTCGGCAGGTTCTGGCCCACTGTTCGGCCACGGTGTCTCATATACGGGGACGGATCACGTAGGCGGGCAGGTCTGCGGCAGCCAGGGTTAGGCAGGGCAACTGTAAGCTTTGCTGCAGGGTTTCAGGGTCTCGAACTGCTCCGAAGGTAAGTGCCAAAATCTTGGTTTTTCAGACCAGAAAAGAAGTAATTTTGGTGTTCAAAGCAGCACGGTCTGGTGACATCATTTTCTTCCCAGAGCAAGACGGGGGGCAATTGCCAAGGGCTTGGACTGAGTTAAGAGTCCTTAGTGAGCCTGGATGGAGCCACGAGAGGGCTCCCTGAGCCCACGGCCTGCTCCCCGGCCAGAGCCTGTAAGGAGCTGCCTTCTTCCTTCTGTGACTTGCAAGGAGTCACAGAGCCTCAGGCAGGAATCCAGGGCTACGGACTGCCAGTTCCCATAGATGGTGGCTTCCCTATGTGTGGGCCACCTGTGTTTAGGTCACTGATTGCCTGACAAAGGCCAGTGCAGAAAAACTGTTCGTCCAAGTGTCAAGTACCTCAGCAGATTGAGGATAGATTGGAATAGTAAAGGCAGCTGAAATTTTGTCGGCAGTGAAATGTCATCCAGTTGACCAAAAAACAAAAATCTGTTTCTACAAAACGTTTCCAGGGACATGCTTACTGCACGAAACAATAGACACTCGAGCAGTGTGACTTGTTTGGAAGTGATTAGGGATTTAAAAAAATATGACTTCGCCAGGGCGTATAGGATTATGTCTTGGGTGTATGGGATTCCCAGGGTGTATGGGATTATGCCTTGCTTTGATAAAACTGCCAATGGATAGCTACACAAAGGCATAATGATTCAGGGACACAAAATACAGATAGTTTTGAGCTGACGGCAGCATATGCTCCTGGGAAAGGCACCGTAAATCACAACGATGCCGGCCAAATCTTGTTTTCCGGCAGAGGTAATCCACGTGTAATGGAGGGCTATGATTCTGATGGGGTCTGAGGGATTTTTGTGTTTTTTTTTTTTTTACCAGAAATGATCCCAGATACCACTCCAAGTCAAGTACACATGGCATGTCTGTACACTGCGCAGAGTACACCTTTCTAGAAGATCTGGGAATCAACAGGACAGTGCAGCAATTAATCTCGCATTATTTTCTGTAGCTCCTTTTTGCTCCGTTTCCTTCCGTCTCCTTTCATTAGGAAATACTTCCAGATCAGGGGTTTTGTCATGCAGAAAGGGGGACCGAAGGGTCTCAAGCCTAAGTCCACAGGCCCAGGAACGTTGGGAGTTAAGCTTTCCTCGGGGAGGGAGGAGCCCTGAGGCCCAGCACACAGCCTGGCTACAAGCGCATGGTGTGACCCTGGGGACTCAGTGTCCAGGCCACTTCACCACGCAGCAAACAGCAGCTGAGTCGTGGCCGTTGGGTCCGGGTCGAGACTGATGGCTCCCCTTAGGCCTGGCCTCCCCCCTCTCAAGGCCTCCTCCTCGGGCCCCGTTCAAACCACCTTTGTATCCACAACCGTGCAGATGTTTCACAATTCACTATGCCTTTACTATTTCATGTCTGGCATTAATAAAAGTCTTACAAGGAGAGGAATCGTGACCTAAGTGCCCTCTTATTTAAGTGACGACATCTGAAAAACTACGGGACGCATTCTGAAACCTGAATAAGCGGAAGTAGACTTCACTGCCATTTTCAAGTACAACAGACTTCACCTGACTCCCATGGCATGACCTGCATCCATGTTGCTTCGCTGCAAACAGGTGAGCGGGTGGCTGTAAGCAGCGCCGCTCCTGCTCAGCCAAACCACATCTTGACACCTGGGTCAGCAACTAGCTCCGATCATTGGCAGTAAAGTTACCGGCTCTGCCAGATACCACGTATAACACCACCTTTGTCATTAGTGACATTAAAAAGCAACAGCGCCCAGCTTGCTTCTCCCCAGAGGGGGTCTCTTGTGCCACCGCCTCCCTTTTCCCTATGGCTGAGACTCCCAGTTGCCCTGGCTGCCAGGTCAGCAGCATCTCTAGGCCACGATGTGAGGCAGAGACCACCAGAATAGCAGGGGCTCAGGTCTGGGGAAAACAGGCCAAAAGCAGAGACCCTACAGCCAACGGGAGTCCTGGTGCTGAGAGGAAGGAGGAGAAGCCACGTGAAATTCCTCCCCCTGGTCAAGTACGAGGCTGATTACCATGAACGCTTTTTCCTGACACACACTCCAGACCGAGCCCTTGACCTAAAGGAGAGCAGGTCGGCCCACAGGGCTAACCTCAGAAGCAGGGGCCGGGAAACCTGACCTAAAGGTCTCTGAGCCCCAGGCCCCTCGTGCTCTGGCCTCTTTACTTCAGCAGACAGCTCCCTAAGTTGCCAGCTTTCTACTTCTTTATTTTCCTTGATCTTAAATTGCATTTATCGTTATCATTTCCTTATTTTAATTGTCATTTGTTGTTATAAATTTAGTTTTTATTTTCTGCAACTGAGAGCGAGTGGCAGTGGTGGAGGCTGGAGCAGGGGGCCCGACGGGAGACAGCAGAGCCGAGACGCACACTCCCCGCCACGGGCACTTCACCGACGGCAGAGGGGGGCTGGAGAGCCGCGGGGACAGTCAAGGCTGCCAGGTCACTGGAGCTCCACGGGGATGGGAACGAACCTGACCCCACTCTGCCGCCGCGTACAGACATCGGTTCCTGGGGGAGCTCCATGGGGAAGGCAGAACGATCCATGGCACGCGTCCCCTCTGCCTTATCAGAGCCATTTGGCTTCTGTCCAGCACTGTTGTTTTGGTCTTGGTTTCATGGTCGAAACCTCCATTTCCATGAGTTTTATCTTTTGCTTACCTTTGTATGAACAATTGCATCCTAACTGTTTCATATCTGTCTTGAAATGTTAAATCATTTCCATTGTTTAGGTCTTCAACATGAGACTTTTAATTCACTTTCATACTCTACGGTGGTAGGAGTCAGAATAGTGGTTATCTCTATGGGGAAGAGGCAGGAAATAAAAAGTCAACTTGTAAATTCTACTGTATTAGAGAAGGTGATGAGTGGTGTGGAAAAGAACAGCATGAAGAGGATTGGCTGCACGCTGCGCTGTTGGTGGCCGCAGGAAGAAGTAGGGTGAGAAGATGAGACCCGGGCCGACTCGCAGGAGATGAGAGAGTCAGCCAGGCGCAGTATTGGAGAGCACATTCAAGGCAGGGAGAACAGACTGTGCAGAAGCCCTAAGTCAGTAGAAAACCCGGAATGTTGAGGGCACAGGCAAGAGGCCAGCGTGGCTGGCGTGGAGTGAGCAAGAGAGAGCAGGGTGAGAGGGGCGATGGGGGATTCACAGATTAGAGTGTGGGGGCTTGCTGGCCGTTACAAGGGCCTCTGGCTTATGTTCTGGGTGAGAATGGAGCCCGTGACGGGACTTAGGCAGGGGAGACGTGATCTGACTTATATTTTGAAAGGCAGGATAACTGTAGCCACCAGAGCTGCTGCGTGCCGGCGGGGGAGATGCTCCTTCATCACCGTCATCGCCATGCCCACCGCCACCATCCCCAGCACCAGCGTCCCCCTCCCTCCAGCCCACGCGGCCAGAGCTCTCTGGGTTCTGTCCCGGCAGACTCCGCTCACGCACGTGCAGGAACAGGGACCGGATCTCCCCGCCACTGGCTGGCAAGAATCCCCTAAATGCAGCCAAAAGATATGAAACACAGGCTGTGAAGAAACTGGGCCTCAGGCGAGGGAGGACCCTCAGTGACCTCTGGGAGCTGAGACCCCGAAGAGGTGAGCCGTGCAGCTGCCCCAGCTTGCTGTCTACACGGACTGTCCGGACCGAGTCCAGCCGCCTCCCCAGGTCTCGGGGGTGGATCGCAGAGCGCAGGCAGCCGGAGCTGGCGGGTGGAGGACCGGAGAGGACACAGCGGCACAGGGGGAGAACCGTGCCCAAGGGCGGAGGGTCCGCTAGTCCAAACTCCGAATTCGGGTGACATCATATACAGTACTCAGAGGGATCTTGTCTCAGTAGTGTGGAAAACTAAAAGCTGCTCTGCTCCCACCCATAAAGTCTCAAGGCAAGACTCAAAAGGATCAAACTGTTTCCAAGTAAGTTAACAATATTAGATTTTTTTGAAGTTCTGGAAGATACTTAGGAAAAAAAATACCCAGCACCCAAGGAAAAGGGTATGCTAAGATTCAGAAAACTCCAGCCCGTTATGAGGAGACAGATCAATTGATAAAAGACATCCCAATCGGAAAGGAAGAAGCAAAATTTTCTCTGCAGACAACGTGATTGTCTATGTAGAAAACCGAATGCAATGTACAAGAGTGAGGAGAACCAGTCAGTGAGTTTAGCACGATCACAGGGTAAAGGATATCAGAGGGAGCTAACTCCGCCTGCCCACCCAAACGCTCAACTAATTGTTCTTGTACCAGCACTTTTCTGCACTGATCTGAAACAAGTCCAGTCAGCCACAACACTGCTATTTTACTGTGCCTAGGGCTTTTCTATTCTTGTGCAAACCAAGTTTTCAATTTTAGTAGGAAACCAAGCCAATTGTGACAAGGATGTTAGGAAACCAGAAATCTGGTAGTAGGTGTATTTTCTGAAGAGAAATTGTGATAGAGTCTTTTTTTTTTTTAAAGACAGTCTGTTTCCTCTCTCTCTCTCTCTCTCTCTCTCTTTTTTTTCCATGCCGCGTGGCTTACAGGATCTTAGTTCCCCAACCAGGGATCGAACCCGTGCCCCCTGCAGTGGAAGCACGGTGTCCTAACCACTGGACTGACAGGGAATTCCCTGTGATCAAGAGTCTCAAAAAAGAAATAGAAAAGTAAACATTTAGATCAATATTTCTAACTTTTGGAATATACTTTAAGGAAATAACCATTCATGGAAAGAATTACATACATGAATTCCATTGAATCGTTAACCGTAGCGATGAAAAAACTGAAAACAACGTAAATGTTCAATGATTACATTATGATGCATCTTATATACCTTCACTCAATAACATATTTTTGAAGAGTTTTTAGAATGTGGAGAAGCTAGTATGTTAAATGAAAAAAAGTCAGGAAAAAATTGAATGCTAAACTTGATGACTTCTACATCGCATACCGTTATACATTTAGCGTGCAAGTACAACTCAAAAAATAGTTCTAAAATGTTGACAGTAGTTAGTGCTGAACATCGGGCTTGATTTTCATTTTCCTAAACTGTCTTCAATTACCTTGTACTACTGGAATATCTGAATTCCAGAACCTTCCCTCCAACACGAGGACAAAGATAAAAAATCCAGAAATGCATCAGCTGAAAAGAAACTGTGACACAAAACAGTAGCCTAGTTTTATTTTCTGCAGTAATACACATTGAAGCATCCCACTCCTCGAGCCGCAGGGAAACCAAACAAGTGAACCAAGAGATACCAAGGGCCAGTACTGGCAAAACATTAAACCCAAATAACAAAGTGGTGATTACTCAAGTTTGAATTCCCTAAGCCTTGCCTAGTAGGGGACACAAGGTTAGCCCTCAGCCCCCTTTCCTTCGCGTAGCCTTTAGGGAGGCGGGAGCCAAAGGTGCTGAATATTCCCAATCACCCGGGAAAGCTGATCGAAGATGGAGTCGATGGAAATTCGGAAGAGATCAAGGTCTTCAGCAGTCCATCTACTACAAGTGAGGGAAAAGGGAAATCAGGTTAAAGGGGAGATCGCTCACGTAGGTCCAGGGCACCAGCCCCCAGCCCCCTCCTTATACCAAGCCCGTATATGGGCGGCCCCATCACAGCACTCTTAAGACAGAGATCAGATCCCAGCACCTGCCACCGACCCCCGCCCACGGCAGACTCTTCTAGAACTCACATAGTTAGGGCACTGCCATCCACTGTATATTCCTCCCGAATCACGCCTGGGTCACGCTGGGCACCTGCGATCAGAGCTCTGTGGGCCGTGTGTGCCTCCAGGAGGGATCGGAAAGGCACTGTGAGGTTGCTGGGGGAGACGTGGTTAAGGCACCATCCGCTACTGAATCTGCTGGTATCTCGGGCTTGCCCACACCTCAGAGGCCCGTTTTTACCCCAGGATGAGACCGCCCGGAGCCGCCTCCCTAACCCTTCGGTCCTTCCCCACCCTCCAGGCTCCAGGCTCCTCAGGCATTGACAATCCCCTTTCCTGCCAGGCTGCCCGCCCCTGCTGCCCCTGACTGCGCCCTGCGCTCCCCTCCGTCCCCTCCGCCCCCTCCGCAGGCGGCCGCCACGTACCCGGCCACCGCAGCGCTGCCCCAGCCCAGGGAGGCTCCACGGAAAGGATACAGCACCAGCTGTCTTCTTCCAGGCCTGTCAGCCACGAGCGCTGCACCTCCACCACGTCTTAGGGCACGTGACGCCCGCCCACCCTGACGGCCTGCAGCAGGGCCTCTCATCGCTGCTCCTCCTCGGCCAGGCCCACGCCGGGCTTCCGGGCGCCGGGGACCACCCTCGCCTTCAGGGCTACCTGATCTTCTCTGGCAACCAGGAGTCCCGGAGCTTTGCTGGCCACCTCGGCCCCCTGCGCCTGCCGCGCTGCCGTCCCCCGGGGCCTGCATGGCCGCCGCGCGTCCCTCTGAGAGCCGAGGAGAGCCTGCGCGCCTCACGCGGCCCCGCCCCTTCGGCCCCGGGACGCCCAGGGCGCCTGCGCAGACACCCCTGACGACGCCTCCCGGCTCCGGATTGGCTGCCACCCTGCCCCCCGCAGGCCGCCCCGGAGGCCCCGTCGGGCTGCACAGACTCAGCTCCGGCGTGAAGCCCCGCTCCTTTCGGGTGCCCCGGATGCGCCTGCGCAGACCGGCCCCTCCTGTCCGGGGCCGGGCGGCGTGGGGCGGGCGCCGAGTGCCCACGGAGTCACCACCGAGCCGGGAACGCCGCCTTTCCGTTCCCGAGGCCTTGCCCCGTCTCCCAAACCATCTGCTCCAGGCAATAAGGGCCACCCACGCACCCCCATAGCCCTCCGACCCTGCCCCCCGGTAAAGCCCAGAGTAAACCGCAAACAGCAAGGGAAGCGTAGGACCTCCAAGCAGCGGGGTCTCCGCCGAGCGGGGAGGTCAGGGCTGGTGGGCGTCTTCACTGACCCCATCATGGAGGTGCCACCCGCATGACCTCGTCCAGGCCCTATTACCTCCCAAAGGCCCGCCTCCAGAGTCCATCCCGTGGGGGGGGTTAGGGCTTCCATGGGTGAGCTGGGGGAGGGGGAGGGACTGGACGCTCAGGCCATAGGCCAGCGCTGCTCAGCTAACCCGGGCTAGGTTCCCGTGCGTACTCTTAGCGGGGAGCCACTGACTTACCTGACCGAACCCAGAAACAGCATCTTTCCTGCCGGAGAGCTGATCCACGTCAGCTGTCCTGAGAGATGCGCCAGCCAAGGCCTCACAGGTCCCCCCTGGGCCGGCCCGGCCCCTCGCGTCCCAGGGCCAGGAGGTGACACGGGCCGGTCTGGCTTCCTCTCGGCTGTTTGCAGGCCACTCCTCCACCTGCTGGGCTGGTCACCGTCCTTCCGCAGCCCTGCCCTCGGCCCCAGAGGCTGCCCCGAGGTGGGCGCTCACTCAGCAGGCGCCCTCGCCCGGGCTGCCAGTGCTGCACTGGTGAAGCTTTAACACTGGCTCTCCAGACGCAGCAGGGGCCCTGCATCTGCTGATCTCCACGCTGTACCCACTCCCACCACAGCCGACTGACTAGGGAGGCCGAGCCGCGGTCCTGTACGAAAGCCAAGTGGGAATTAAAGCCTCACAGTCACTTACGGAAGACTCAATGAGCTCTCTGTCCCAGGTTCCCCTGTGGGAGTTGCAGAGGGGCAGCCATGAGCAGACATTCTTATAGTTTTTTAGTTTTAGGTTTAGCAAATAGGTTTTAATCATCATCACTGGAAAAAGAAAAAAAAACCATCAGTGCAGAACCGGACTCACATGGGTAGGTAGTGAGTAGGCGTGGACACTGGTTGGACGTGTGCGGGAAAAGCCCAGAGAACGTACTGAGCAAGGGTCTAGCATGTTGGCTTCTGCTGTCGTCCATATCACAAGAGGAAGCTCATGAATTAACCAGACCCACCTGAGGGTCTGAAATAAGGGCAGAAGGAGGGTCAGTGGGACGTCTAGGGGGCTCTGACTCCCGCCTCCGTGAAAAATACCTGATGGACATCCTCATACATACCCATTAAGGGGACCAGTGGCAAGTTCCCAGGAGCAGAATTGCTGGGCTTTAGGGATGGGCAGCCGTCATTGGATTCAGTCGTGCCACGCTGCTCTCTGCTATGGCTGTACCCGTTCTGCACTCCTACTATATTCTTGCGACCTTTGGGGATTTCCTTTCCTGTAACTAGCCTATTCATATCCTTCGCCCATTTCCAAAAACATTGGTATTGCTGTTATCTTCTTGATGACCAGCAGGATATTTTAAAAACATATTCCTTTTTAAAAATTAATTAATTTCTTTTTGGCTGCGTTGGGTCTTCGTTGCTGTGCGCGGGCTTTCTCTAGTTGCGGCGAGCGGGGGCTACTCTTCGTTGCAGTGCACGGGCTTCTCATTGCGGTGGTTTCTCTTGTTGCGGAGCACGGGCTCTAGGCGCAAGGGCTTCAGTAGTTGTGGCTCGCGGGCTTCAGTAGTTGTGACACGCAGGCTCAGCAGTTGTGGCGCACGGGCTTAGTTGCTCCGCGGCACGTGGGATCTTCCCGGACCAGGGCTCGAACCCGTGTCCCCTGCATTGGCAGGTGGATTCTTAACCACTGCGCCACCAGGGAAGTCCCTGTTCTATTTTTTAAAATTTGATGAAGCACTTCAGTAGGCAGGGTACCGTGAAAACCACATGACCACCATATAAAAATCATCTTAAAATGGTAGAGAATATAGTTTTAAATGTATTTTTTTAAATCTAAAACTCAACTGCCAAGAAAGGAAAGGGGATCTCTCGGGCCAAAAGTATTGAGAAATTGCGAATCCTGAGGATCAATAGGAATTACAAAAAGTAAAATCACATATAGAAGTAAGTCGTTATTAGAAATATTAGATTTCACATATAAAATAACTATGTTTTATATATTTAAAAAAGAAGATGAGGAGTTGAAAGTTGGACTGAGTCACAAGATACTATTTAAAAATGACCAGGTGGATTAGAAAAGACCATTTAGAACTTCTAGACATAAAAATAGGGATGTAATTAGAAACTCAATGGGTGAGTTAAACAGACTAAACCCAAAGAGTAATGTAGTGAACCAGAATATAGTTTTGAAGTTACTGATAAGTCAGGACGAGGAGATAAAAACATAAACAAAGTTGAGAAATGGAAGATAGCATGAGAAGGTCAAACATTTGTCCAGTCGGCCTTACAGAAGGAGATAGTAGGGAAAAAATAGAGAAGCAGTATGTGAAGGGATAATGTCAGTTTCTCACAGTTCATGAAAGACACCAATCCTCAGTCCAAAGACTCACAAATAGTTCACTGTAGTCAGATGTTAGTGGTAGAATGTGGATGGTAGGTATATGGGTGTTCATAGCATATCTTCTTCAATTTGGCTGATTATTAGAAAGTTTTCATAATAATAAATTGAAGAAATAAACCCCATGAAAGGAAAATGAATAAAAGTGAGAACAGAAATTAACAAAATAAACAGCAAAATTAGAATCACCACCGACCTAATTTGCTCTTTTAAGAGATTAAAATTGAACGCAACCAATCAAGAGAAAGCAATGCATGCAAATAAACAATATTAAGAATGCAAAGGAGGTAATAATTGCAAATACATCAGAGATTAATGACGTGAGGATAGTATGAACAACTTCATATTGAGTGAATTTGAAAACTTTAGTGAAAACAGGCAAATTCTCAGAAAAATATTATTAAAAACTGACTCAAGTAAAAACAGAAAACACAAATTATTAGAGAAACTGAATACGTAGGGAAGTTTTTACTACAAAGGATCACGAGGCCCCCAAAACTTTACAGAAACCTTCTATCAAAAGGGAGCGATCATTGCAGTCTTACACAAGCACCTCCAGGGAAAGGCAAAAAGAGGAAATACTACACAGCTTATTTCGTAAGGCTACAATAACTTGATACCAAAACAAAGAGCACTAACACAAGTAGAAAATTATATATCAATCTCACTCATTCACGCAGGTTAAAATTCCTAAGCAAGAATAAGTCCAACCAAATCTTGCACGTGAATGTTCATAGCATCATTCTTCATAATGGCCAACGAGCGAAAGCAACCGAAGTGTTCACCAAATGCTGAACGGGTGAATAAAATGTGGTATGGCTACACAATGGAGTGTTATGCAGCCATACCATGAAATCAGATCCATGAAACAACAAGGATGAACCTTGCAAACAATACGCTGAGTGAAAGAAGCCAGTCACAAAAGACCACTCCTTTGGATTTCTGGACCCAATTCCAGGATGTGTGTGTGTCGGCTGGGGTGGGTTCCCACATAACACCAAGCAATTCTCGGACACCGGCAGGGTGTCCGAGGAGTCAACTCCATTCTGACCCTTTCTCCCGGGAGATAGCATCCGATTCCACAGGTTACAGGTTCAGTCCTACAGGACCGCCCACCCCTTCCAACTTGAGCTGCTAGTCACCGTCCCAGGTTGTTATCTGTGCTTCTGACTGGCTGGCTACAGATGGGAGGTCCCCACGTCCCCCTCCTTGGGTTTGACTCATTCGCTAGGGCAGCTCACAGAATTCGGGGAAGCACTTACTTACGTTTACCAGTTTATTCTAAAAGGGTATGATAAAGGATGCAGATGAACATCCAGATGGAAGAGAGGCACAGGGCGAGGCATGAGGAAAGGGCCCGGAGCTTCCACGCCATCACCAGGGGCCACTCTCCCAGCACCCCCACATGTTCACCAACCCGGGAGCCCTCTGGACCCAGTCCTCCTGGGTTTTATGGAGGCTTCATGATACAGTGTGACTGGTGAAATCATTGGCCGTTGGTGATGGAGTCAAGCTCCAGCCCCTCCCCACTCCCCGGAGATCAGGTGGGGCCGGGGAGTGGGGCTGAAAGTTCCAAGCTTCCGACCACATGGTTGGTTCTCCTGGCGAGTAGGAGGCACGTTGTTAGGCGCCACCTAAAAGTCACCTCGTTCCTGTCATAAGCGACATCTCTGTCATTCTCAACACGTAGGAAATTCGAAGGGTTTTGGGAGCTGTGACCCAGGAATTGTGGACTGAAGACCAACTATATATGAGAAATAAATATTTGGTCATCTGAACGACCAAATATATATTTCTTGTAAATCACAGTATCACAACCACGTATTGTATGATTCCATTTGTATGACATGTCTAGAATAGCAAACCTATAGAGACAGAAATTAGATTCGTGGTGGTTGCCTAGAGCTTGGGGAGAGACTGGGACTAGGGGATGACGGCTAAGGGGTGCAGGATTTCGTTTTGGGGTGATGAAAATATTCTAAAATTGAGGTAGGTGATGATTGCACAAACATGTGAATATCCTAAGCACCACCGAATTGTACACTTTAAGTGAGCGAATTGCATGGTATGGAATTCTATCTCAGTAAAGCTGTTTACAAAAGGAATCCTAAAGATTTTAGTAAAATAAGTTCAGCACTTTATAAAACTGAAAATGTGCATGAACGGGCTTCCCTGGTGGCGCAGTGGTTAAGAATCCGCCTGCCAATGCAGGGGACACGGGTTCGAGCCCTGGTCGGGGAAGATCCCACATGCCGCGGAGCAACGAAGCCCGTGCGCCACAACTACTGAGCCCGCGTGCCACAACTACTGAGCCGCTGTGCCACAACTACTGAAGCCCACGCTCCTAGAGCCCGTGCTCCCCAACAAGAGAAGCCACCGCAATGAGAAGCCCGTGCAGCGCAGCGAAGAGTAGCCCCAGCTCGCCTCAACTAGACAAAGCCCGCACGCAGCGACGAACACCCAACGCAGCCAAAGATAAATAAATTAATTAATTAATTTAAAAAATACGCACGAACAAGTCGGAATTTTTCCAGGTACGCAAAGTGGGTTTAACATTTGAGAACCTGTTCATGGACATCTCGGTAAAGACGGCAGATTGACCACGGACTTCTGTTTTCCCTGCGTCCCAAACCATCCTCTAAAATCACAGTGAAGGATTTGTTAAAGGCATAAACCCACGCGGCTGTGAAGAACTGAAGAAGACAACACAGTAACGTATTGGAAACTGGAAAGCAGGTGGATTTGTAGTAAATGATTTATCAGACCCAAGAGAGTTGAATCCTAAATACACTGCGGGGGAAGGCAAGACCCCCACTCCCCGGAGGCTGGCCTCTGTGACTTCCCCTCTCCTGCTTCACACAAAAGATGAAGTGTAGTCTCTGGAGAGAGTAAAACAAGGGGTCTCTGCCCTGGGGGATGCTAGACACATCTGACCGAGCATACTAGGCTAAAAACAACGTAAGTAAATATGCACAATAGATACGCGAGCCTTTCCCGAGCCCTTTTCCAGCGGCTCTCTTCCAGAATGTTGACAACCAGACCTTTACAATTGGGTCTAGAGATTCGAAGACAGTTCTCTGACCTATTTGAGCAGCCCAAGAGGCAAGACATGGGTCATAATATTAGGGGCACCCCAAGAAAATCGTCCGGCAAGGTCACCTTGCAGTGAACCCCACAGCTGACAAGCACCACCCATGTAGTCGGAGCTTCGGATCAGCGTTTTGGCCTTTCACTCTTAAATATGAGCAGACAGCCAATGATTTTATCAGACATCTCAGGGAAGCTCTAGCATAAAGACAGAAACCAAACAAACGGGTTGGAAGAAACAAAAACTGTGCCAGAAGGAGAAACATTTTTTTTCAAGTCTCTTATTGTTACAAATACCCCCTGAGAGGTGAGCTGTCAGGGCCATAAATTAAAGGAATCTTATCAAGTCAGTCAAGCTCATTAACACGTTAAAGGAGAAAAGCCATGTGAGTGTCTCAGGTGCAGCAAAAACAGTCAGCAGGACTGACCAGCCAGTCACATATGGGAACGTGATGTGTGAACAGAGGCTGCACTCCTGGGGAAAGGAGGGCTGCCCACGTGGGGTACAAACAGAACAAAAGGCAATTAATTGTATCCCTGTGTCACCACCACATGTCAAAATCAGTTGAGGCTAGATTATTACTTAAATGTAAAGGAAAAAACGTTATAACTTAGAAGAAGGTGTGGGAAAACAAATTACAACCTCAGCATAGGAAGAACGCTTTAAACAAAATACAAGAGCAAGAAGCTACTCAGGAAAATCTTGATATGTTACATTAAAAGCGAGAACAATTCTTAACTTAAAAAACACCAAGAAAAACCCACTGTAGACTGTGATGGGCTATTAGCAACACACATAACCAACAAATTATTAGTCTCTTAGGTATGTGAGGGAGTACTGAGAAAAATCAGAAAAATACAAACACTTCAGTGTAAAAATTAGCAAAACAAAAACAAACCTAAAACAGATAATTCACAGAAGAGAAAAAAAGAAATGACCCGTAAACATATGAAAGGATGGCCAATTAATTCAGTTCTCAAGGGCGTGGAAAATCAAATCACAGTAAAGTACCATTTTCCTCATATCAGGCTGGTGATAGTCAAGTTGAAGGGGCCCCCATCCCAGGGACACGCCCTAGAAGTTCTTCCACAGGTGCATGAATGCTCACAGCAGCATTGCTTGTAAGAGCCTCCAAACTGGAAACAACTCAAATGTCTGTTGTTGGTGGAACAGTTAAATAAATTATGCGATGGAATCATGTATGCTAATGAAAATGAATGAAATAGGGCACTGACATGGGTGAATGTGAAGTATGTAAATGGAGCGCAAATTGAAGTCACCAAAAATGCATACAATACGGTTCTATTGATAAAAGTTCAAAACAGGCAAAACAAAACAGTATGTCACTTAAGGACACTCACACATTCATAAAACCATCTTTAAAAACAAAAGTGGTAAACACCAAGTTCAGGATAGCACTCACTCCCTTGGGGGGCAAGAAGGCAGCAGTAGAAGGGGGCCCTCGGCATGTGCCGTGTGTGTCGTGTAGCGGTGGTGTAGTCTGAAGCCGGATGGAGATGCCATGGCTGTGTGCTGCACACGTTATCCCTGTTTGTATTGTATAAAGTATCTTTAAATGCACTTGGGATGTCTTTACGAAAGCTTTCGTAAGTGTGATTGACCTTTTCAGGATTTCAAGTCTCTAAGGTATCGTGGGCCTGTCAGATCCGTGAAATGATTTCTTCTTGGGGGAGATTTTGGCCAGCTGCTTCAATGGTGAATGAAGGCATAGCTTCATGTGAAGGCCAAATGGGCTGTACTGTATTTCAAAGCCAGCTCTCCTTCCGAGGTGCAGGCCGCGAGCTGCACAGGACTCGTCGGGCCGCTGTTGTCCGATGGCAGCTGCTCTTCCCCTGGGCGGCCCGGCCCGAAATCGGTAACGCGCATCCTGTGACGTTGGTTTCTAGGAGGAGCACGGAGAAGCCAACTTGCTGAGCAGTGGAGCCCTGACGTGGACGAGGAAATTCAGCCTGGATTATTTAGCCCTGGACTTCAACTCAGCGTCACCAGCCCCTGTGCAGCAGGTAGGAAGTACTCTGTGTCTGAGAATTCCCAGGAGATTCCATTTCGGTTTGGATTTTGTTTCGATGATTCCACCATGGATGTTCTCTTTGCAAAGTCTGAGACATACAGACACGTACAGTGAAGAGTCTTAAAATCAGCCCTAATTCTGCCGCCCAGAAGCCCTGGTGTATTTCCCTCGGGGGGAACGTTCTTTGCACGTCTATGTGTAAATGGACGTAGTCTTCGTGCTCTTCAAAATTCGGACCACAAGGTTTGTTGAGAAATTGCTCTGGCAGAGATGAGGGTGGGGTAAAGTGTAGTCCAGGCATAGGAAGGGCCTGCTGAGGGAAGAAGTAACAGCCCCGTTTGGCTAGACTCTGGGGAGTGGTGACGGGAGCTGTCAGCTGGCTTTGAAACAGCTCCGTCAAGGGCCTCAAGTGCCAGGTTGGGCAGTTTTGACTCCTCTGAGTAGTATTCTTGTCTGTGGAGTGGTCAGCAGAAATAACGCCTACGTTGAAGCCTGTCGTGAGGATTCAGTGAGTCAATACGTGTAAGGGACCTTAGCCATTGACTGTTGTCACTCACTGCACAGGGGAAGCCATGGAATGAGTGGCTGGTAAGCAGTGGACAACGGCTAAATATTTCTTAGCAAGGGATGGTCGTAGTCTAGACTGCGCTACCAGTGTATTATTGTTTGATGAGAAAAATCACTTGCTGAACAGAATATACAGTGTAATTTCATTTTGTGTGTGTGGAGAAAAGAAGAGTCTGGGAGGCTTCCCTTCCCTTTTGCTGAATGAGCTCCCACTTGCCCTTTACCTTTCGTTTCATTCCACAAACCTAAAATGATAGTCCAGCAAAGCTGGTCAGCGGGATAGACAGAGAAGCACAGACGGTGCATTAGCCAGTTCTGGTCGGCTGTGCAGTGAAGACAAGCCCCGAATCTCTGCGGCTTTCGACCGCAAAGGCTTCTCAGTTGTCGCCTGTGGGACAGTCCGTCACGGTCCCCACGTGAGGCATGCCGGCCGGCGTCCTGGCAGGGGAAAAAGGGAGAGTGCAGGATCGCAGGACGCCTCTCTTCTCTTTAGGAGGGGCACCCGTCACCCCACTCACGTTATACTGGTCAAGGCGAGTCAGCTGGCTAGGGCCAAGTTGAAGGGAGCAGAGGTGAGGAGAGATTCACGCACATTCACACGCAGCGTGACACTTCTGCAAGTGACGACCCAGGAGGGAGGGCCAGCCAATACTCGACACTGTAAGCCACCAGAGACTGACTGACATTGTGCCGAATTTTTAAATTGGATGTAACGAAAGCTTTCTGTTCTCCCCCTTCAGAAACTCCTCTTCTCAGAGGAGCAGAGAGTAGACTACGTGCAAGTGGACGAGCAGAAGACGCAAGCTCTGCAGAGCACAAAGCAGGAGTGGACGGACGAGAGGCAGTCCAAAGCGTGACGGCGCTGGGCTGCGGGCAGGGGCTCTGAGCGGGGCCGGCCCTCGTCAGCGGCCGCGCTCGCCCCTGCCGAGCCTCAGGCCGGTGCGCCGGGACGTAGACAGCTCCATCCCGGCAGGGTGGGAGCCACCAAAGCAAAAGAGGCGTCAGAAATCTTCTCCAGTGGAGCCTTTGACGTGCAGATTGGAGCCAACGGGATGACATCTTTTGACTCCAGCGCCTGAAGTCTCGACCTCTGTCCTGTGCTTCCGCTGGAATCATGAATGATCCGAGGAGAGACGCGCCTGGACACCATCTTGTCCCCACCCCTGAGGACACAGTGCAAGACACCAAGCCTAGGGATGGTGGCAGGAAGACAATGCCAGTGACAGGAGCATTGAGTCCCGAGGTCCGGCATGAGCAGATCAGATGACCCCCGGTGGCTCTAGGGACATCGTTGTGCTTAAGCAGCCGCCTGTGGCCGGGTGTCCCTTTGCTGTTGGCCTTTTCCCGGCATGCTTTCACACGCACCGTCTCATCTCTTCCCCTCAAAGACCTCGGAAGCTAGGCTTGGCGGCGATCACTGCTCCCACTTCGAGGAAAACAATACCAAGAACCAGAGAAGGGAACGCTTGGCCCAGGATGACTCATGGAGTGAGACAGCGAGTCCGGCTCCTTCCGCCGTCTACTGCTGCCTCAGTCACTTAGGGTAACTTCGGAGACGCGTGGGAGACACGTGCAGACACGGGATGACTCATCATCTCCTCTCCCTTTCATAGGATTTTGAGCAGGTGCTTTTCCACTTGAAAGGTATGCCTGTCGAGCCAGGGTTTCTTTGTGTGGTGTCCAAACGGGGCACTCTAGCGTAATCAGCAGTTACCATTAGAGACACCTCCCGACAATCAGTGTGAAATCCATGCTTGGTTCACGTGGTCCCCTTGCCATGTGTGTCCCATGAGCTGGCTAGTGCTGGCAGAAGAACCTTTGCCACCCCGGGGAAAGCTATCCCTGGCCACACTGTGCTGGACTCAAGCTTCTGAGTGATTGTTATGACCCAAACAACAACAACAAACCAACCAACCGAAAACCGGTGACTTCAAGTCTCGGGTTTCCCGGCTAATGTTTCCCTTCTGCTTTAGTGGTGACTAGCTCTGGAGCGTGCACACGTTCCCACCATGCAATGAGGGCATCTTGTCACCCCTTCCTTCCTGGGGCACTGGGGTTCAGGGGACCCAGACGACAGGCTCGATTGGGCACGGAGTTTTACTTAATGCCCCTACCTGATCCTTCTGAGCACCTGCAGCCAGAAGACAAATCTGAACAACTGGGTAGTCGGCAGGTTCTGGCCCACTGTTCGGCCACGGTGTCTCATATACGGGGACGGATCACGTAGGCGGGCAGGTCTGCGGCAGCCAGGGTTAGGCAGGGCAACTGTAAGCTTTGCTGCAGGGTTTCAGGGTCTCGAACTGCTCCGAAGGTAAGTGCCAAAATCTTGGTTTTTCAGACCAGAAAAGAAGTAATTTTGGTGTTCAAAGCAGCACGGTCTGGTGACATCATTTTCTTCCCAGAGCAAGACGGGGGGCAATTGCCAAGGGCTTGGACTGAGTTAAGAGTCCTTAGTGAGCCTGGATGGAGCCACGAGAGGGCTCCCTGAGCCCACGGCCTGCTCCCCGGCCAGAGCCTGTAAGGAGCTGCCTTCTTCCTTCTGTGACTTGCAAGGAGTCACAGAGCCTCAGGCAGGAATCCAGGGCTACGGACTGCCAGTTCCCATAGATGGTGGCTTCCCTATGTGTGGGCCACCTGTGTTTAGGTCACTGATTGCCTGACAAAGGCCAGTGCAGAAAAACTGTTCATCCAAGTGTCAAGTACCTCAGCAGATTGAGGATAGATTGGAATAGTAAAGGCAGCTGAAATTTTGTCGGCAGTGAAATGTCATCCAGTTGACCAAAAAACAAAAATCTGTTTCTACAAAACGTTTCCAGGGACATGCTTACTGCACGAAACAATAGACACTCGAGCAGTGTGACTTGTTTGGAAGTGATTAGGGATTTAAAAAAATATGACTTCGCCAGGGCGTATAGGATTATGTCTTGGGTGTATGGGATTCCCAGGGTGTATGGGATTATGCCTTGCTTTGATAACACTGCCAATGGATAGCTACACAAAGGCATAATGATTCAGGGACACAAAATACAGATAGTTTTGAGCTGACGGCAGCATATGCTCCTGGGAAAGGCACCGAAAATCACAACGATGCCGGCCAAATCTTGTTTTCCGGCAGAGGTAATCCACGTGTAATGGAGGGCTATGATTCTGATGGGGTCTGAGGGATTTTTGTGTGTTTTTTTTTTTTACCAGAAATGATCCCAGATACCACTCCAAGTCAAGTACACATGGCATGTCTGTACACTGCGCAGAGTACACCTTTCTAGAAGATCTGGGAATCAACAGGACAGTGCAGCAATTAATCTCGCATTATTTTCTGTAGCTCCTTTTTGCTCCGTTTCCTTCCGTCTCCTTTCATTAGGAAATACTTCCAGATCAGGGGTTTTGTCATGCAGAAAGGGGGACCGAAGGGTCTCAAGCCTAAGTCCACAGGCCCAGGAACGTTGGGAGTTAAGCTTTCCTCGGGGAGGGAGGAGCCCTGAGGCCCAGCACACAGCCTGGCTACAAGCGCATGGTGTGACCCTGGGGACTCAGTGTCCAGGCCACTTCACCACGCAGCAAACAGCAGCTGAGTCGTGGCCGTTGGGTCCGGGTCGAGACTGATGGCTCCCCTTAGGCCTGGCCTCCCCCCTCTCAAGGCCTCCTCCTCGGGCCCCGTTCAAACCACCTTTGTATCCACAACCGTGCAGATGTTTCACAATTCACTATGCCTTTACTATTTCATGTCTGGCATTAATAAAAGTCTTACAAGGAGAGGAATCGTGACCTAAGTGCCCTCTTATTTAAGTGACGACATCTGAAAAACTACGGGACGCATTCTGAAACCTGAATAAGCGGAAGTAGACTTCACTGCCATTTTCAAGTACAACAGACTTCACCTGACTCCCATGGCATGACCTGCATCCATGTTGCTTCGCTGCAAACAGGTGAGCGGGTGGCTGTAAGCAGCGCCGCTCCTGCTCAGCCAAACCACATCTTGACACCTGGGTCAGCAACTAGCTCCGATCATTGGCAGTAAAGTTACCGGCTCTGCCAGATACCACGTATAACACCACCTTTGTCATTAGTGACATTAAAAAGCAACAGCGCCCAGCTTGCTTCTCCCCAGAGGGGGTCTCTTGTGCCACCGCCTCCCTTTTCCCTATGGCTGAGACTCCCAGTTGCCCTGGCTGCCAGGTCAGCAGCATCTCTAGGCCACGATGTGAGGCAGAGACCACCAGAATAGCAGGGGCTCAGGTCTGGGGAAAACAGGCCAAAAGCAGAGACCCTACAGCCAACGGGAGTCCTGGTGCTGAGAGGAAGGAGGAGAAGCCACGTGAAATTCCTCCCCCTGGTCAAGTACGAGGCTGATTACCATGAACGCTTTTTCCTGACACACACTCCAGACCGAGCCCTTGACCTAAAGGAGAGCAGGTCGGCCCACAGGGCTAACCTCAGAAGCAGGGGCCGGGAAACCTGACCTAAAGGTCTCTGAGCCCCAGGCCCCTCGTGCTCTGGCCTCTTTACTTCAGCAGACAGCTCCCTAAGTTGCCAGCTTTCTACTTCTTTATTTTCCTTGATCTTAAATTGCATTTATCGTTATCATTTCCTTATTTTAATTGTCATTTGTTGTTATAAATTTAGTTTTTATTTTCTGCAACTGAGAGCGAGTGGCAGTGGTGGAGGCTGGAGCAGGGGGCCCGACGGGAGACAGCAGAGCTGAGACGCACACTCCCCGCCACGGGCACTTCACCGACGGCAGAGGGGGGCTGGAGAGCCGCGGGGACAGTCAAGGCTGCCAGGTCACTGGAGCTCCACGGGGATGGGAACGAACCTGACCCCACTCTGCCGCCGCGTACAGACATCGGTTCCTGGGGGAGCTCCATGGGGAAGGCAGAACGATCCATGGCACGCGTCCCCTCTGCCTTATCAGAGCCATTTGGCTTCTGTCCAGCACTGTTGTTTTGGTCTTGGTTTCATGGTCGAAACCTCCATTTCCATGAGTTTTATCTTTTGCTTACCTTTGTATGAACAATTGCATCCTAACTGTTTCATATCTGTCTTGAAATGTTAAATCATTTCCATTGTTTAGGTCTTCAACATGAGACTTTTAATTCACTTTCATACTCTACGGTGGTAGGAGTCAGAATAGTGGTTATCTCTATGGGGAAGAGGCAGGAAATAAAAAGTCAACTTGTAAATTCTACTGTATTAGAGAAGGTGATGAGTGGTGTGGAAAAGAACAGCATGAAGAGGATTGGCTGCACGCTGCGCTGTTGGTGGCCGCAGGAAGAAGTAGGGTGAGAAGATGAGACCCGGGCCGACTCGCAGGAGATGAGAGAGTCAGCCAGGCGCAGTATTGGAGAGCACATTCAAGGCAGGGAGAACAGACTGTGCAGAAGCCCTAAGTCAGTAGAAAACCCGGAATGTTGAGGGCACAGGCAAGAGGCCAGCGTGGCTGGCGTGGAGTGAGCAAGAGAGAGCAGAGGAGGTGAGAGGGGCGATGGGGGATTCACAGATTAGAGTGTGGGGGCTTGCTGGCCGTTACAAGGGCCTCTGGCTTATGTTCTGGGTGAGAATGGAGCCCGTGACGGGACTTAGGCAGGGGAGACGTGATCTGACTTATATTTTGAAAGGCAGGATAACTGTAGCCACCAGAGCTGCTGCGTGCCGGCGGGGGAGATGCTCCTTCATCACCGTCATCGCCATGCCCACCGCCACCATCCCCAGCACCAGCGTCCCCCTCCCTCCAGCCCACGCGGCCAGAGCTCTCTGGGTTCTGTCCCGGCAGACTCCGCTCACGCACGTGCAGGAACAGGGACCGGATCTCCCCGCCACTGGCTGGCAAGAATCCCCTAAATGCAGCCAAAAGATATGAAACACAGGCTGTGAAGAAACTGGGCCTCAGGCGAGGGAGGACCCTCAGTGACCTCTGGGAGCTGAGACCCCGAAGAGGTGAGCCGTGCAGCTGCCCCAGCTTGCTGTCTACACGGACTGTCCGGACCGAGTCCAGCCGCCTCCCCAGGTCTCGGGGGTGGATCGCAGAGCGCAGGCAGCCGGAGCTGGCGGGTGGAGGACCGGAGAGGACACAGCGGCACAGGGGGAGAACCGTGCCCAAGGGCGGAGGGTCCGCTAGTCCAAACTCCGAATTCGGGTGACATCATATACAGTACTCAGAGGGATCTTGTCTCAGTAGTGTGGAAAACTAAAAGCTGCTCTGCTCCCACCCATAAAGTCTCAAGGCAAGACTCAAAAGGATCAAACTGTTTCCAAGTAAGTTAACAATATTAGATTTTTTTGAAGTTCTGGAAGATACTTAGGAAAAAAAATACCCAGCACCCAAGGAAAAGGGTATGCTAAGATTCAGAAAACTCCAGCCCGTTATGAGGAGACAGATCAATTGATAAAAGACATCCCAATCGGAAAGGAAGAAGCAAAATTTTCTCTGCAGACAACGTGATTGTCTATGTAGAAAACCGAATGCAATGTACAAGAGTGAGGAGAACCAGTCAGTGAGTTTAGCACGATCACAGGGTAAAGGATATCAGAGGGAGCTAACTCCGCCTGCCCAAACGCTCAACTAATTGTTCTTGTACCAGCACTTTTCTGCACTGATCTGAAACAAGTCCAGTCAGCCACAACACTGCTATTTTACTGTGCCTAGGGCTTTTCTATTCTTGTGCAAACCAAGTTTTCAATTTTAGTAGGAAACCAAGCCAATTGTGACAAGGATGTTAGGAAACCAGAAATCTGGTAGTAGGTGTATTTTCTGAAGAGAAATTGTGATAGAGTCTTTGTTTTTTTTTTTAAAGACAGTCTGTTTCCTCTCTCTCTCTCTCTCTCTCTCTCTCTCTCTCTCTCTTTTTTTTCCATGCCGCGTGGCTTACAGGATCTTAGTTCCCCAACCAGGGATCGAACCCGTGCCCCCTGCAGTGGAAGCACGGTGTCCTAACCACTGGACTGACAGGGAATTCCCTGTGATCAAGAGTCTCAAAAAAGAAATAGAAAAGTAAACATTTAGATCAATATTTCTAACTTTTGGAATATACTTTAAGGAAATAACCATTCATGGAAAGAATTACATACATGAATTCCATTGAATCCTTAACCGTAGCGATGAAAAAACTGAAAACAATGTAAATGTTCAATGATTACATTATGATGCATCTTATATACCTTCACTCAATAACATATTTTTGAAGAGTTTTTAGAATGTGGAGAAGCTAGTATGTTAAATGAAAAAAAGTCAGGAAAAAATTGAATGCTAAACTTGATGACTTCTACATCGCATACCGTTATACATTTAGCGTGCAAGTACAACTCAAAAAATAGTTCTAAAATGTTGACAGTAGTTAGTGCTGAACATCGGGCTTGATTTTCATTTTCCTAAACTGTCTTCAATTACCTTGTACTACTGGAATATCTGAATTCCAGAACCTTCCCTCCAACACGAGGACAAAGATAAAAAATCCAGAAATGCATCAGCTGAAAAGAAACTGTGACACAAAACAGTAGCCTAGTTTTATTTTCTGCAGTAATACACATTGAAGCATCCCACTCCTCGAGCCGCAGGGAAACCAAACAAGTGAACCAAGAGATACCAAGGGCCAGTACTGGCAAAACATTAAACCCAAATAACAAAGTGGTGATTACTCAAGTTTGAATTCCCTAAGCCTTGCCTAGTAGGGGACACAAGGTTAGCCCTCAGCCCCCTTTCCTTCGCGTAGCCTTTAGGGAGGCGGGAGCCAAAGGTGCTGAATATTCCCAATCACCCGGGAAAGCTGATCGAAGATGGAGTCGATGGAAATTCGGAAGAGATCAAGGTCTTCAGCAGTCCATCTACTACAAGTGAGGGAAAAGGGAAATCAGGTTAAAGGGGAGATCGCTCACGTAGGTCCAGGGCACCAGCCCCCAGCCCCCTCCTTATACCAAGCCCGTATATGGGCGGCCCCATCACAGCACTCTTAAGACAGAGATCAGATCCCAGCACCTGCCACCGACCCCCGCCCACGGCAGACTCTTCTAGAACTCACATAGTTAGGGCACTGCCATCCACTGTATATTCCTCCCGAATCACGCCTGGGTCACGCTGGGCACCTGCGATCAGAGCTCTGTGGGCCGTGTGTGCCTCCAGGAGGGATCGGAAAGGCACTGTGAGGTTGCTGGGGGAGACGTGGTTAAGGCACCACCCGCTACTGAATCTGCTGGTATCTCGGGCTTGCCCACACCTCAGAGGCCCGTTTTTACCCCAGGATGAGACCGCCCGGAGCCGCCTCCCTAACCCTTCGGTCCTTCCCCACCCTCCAGGCTCCAGGCTCCTCAGGCATTGACAATCCCCTTTCCTGCCAGGCTGCCCGCCCCTGCTGCCCCTGACTGCGCCCTGCGCTCCCCTCCGTCCCCTCCGCCCCCTCCGCAGGCGGCCGCCACGTACCCGGCCACCGCAGCGCTGCCCCAGCCCAGGGAGGCTCCACGGAAAGGATACAGCACCAGCTGTCTTCTTCCAGGCCTGTCAGCCACGAGCACTGCACCTCCACCACGTCTTAGGGCACGTGACGCCCGCCCACCCTGACGGCCTGCAGCAGGGCCTCTCATCGCTGCTCCTCCTCGGCCAGGCCCACGCCGGGCTTCCGGGCGCCGGGGACCACCCTCGCCTTCAGGGCTACCTGATCTTCTCTGGCAACCAGGAGTCCCGGAGCTTTGCTGGCCACCTCGGCCCCCTGCGCCTGCCGCGCTGCCGTCCCCCGGGGCCTGCATGGCCGCCGCGCGTCCCTCTGAGAGCCGAGGAGAGCCTGCGCGCCTCACGCGGCCCCGCCCCTTCGGCCCCGGGACGCCCAGGGCGCCTGCGCAGACACCCCTGACGACGCCTCCCGGCTCCGGATTGGCTGCCACCCTGCCCCCCGCAGGCCGCCCCGGAGGCCCCGTCGGGCTGCACAGACTCAGCTCCGGCGTGAAGCCCCGCTCCTTTCGGGTGCCCCGGATGCGCCTGCGCAGACCGGCCCCTCCTGTCCGGGGCCGGGCGGCGTGGGGCGGGCGCCGAGTGCCCACGGAGTCACCACCGAGCCGGGAACGCCGCCTTTCCGTTCCCGAGGCCTTGCCCCGTCTCCCAAACCATCTGCTCCAGGCAATAAGGGCCACCCACGCACCCCCATAGCCCTCCGACCCTGCCCCCCGGTAAAGCCCAGAGTAAACCGCAAACAGCAAGGGAAGCGTAGGACCTCCAAGCAGCGGGGTCTCCGCCGAGCGGGGAGGTCAGGGCTGGTGGGCGTCTTCACTGACCCCATCATGGAGGTGCCACCCGCATGACCTCGTCCAGGCCCTATTACCTCCCAAAGGCCCGCCTCCAGAGTCCATCCCGTGGGGGGGGTTAGGGCTTCCATGGGTGAGCTGGGGGAGGGGGAGGGACTGGACGCTCAGGCCATAGGCCAGCGCTGCTCAGCTAACCCGGGCTAGGTTCCCGTGCGTACTCTTAGCGGGGAGCCACTGACTTACCTGACCGAACCCAGAAACAGCATCTTTCCTGCCGGAGAGCTGATCCACGTCAGCTGTCCTGAGAGATGCGCCAGCCAAGGCCTCACAGGTCCCCCCTGGGCCGGCCCGGCCCCTCGCGTCCCAGGGCCAGGAGGTGACACGGGCCGGTCTGGCTTCCTCTCGGCTGTTTGCAGGCCACTCCTCCACCTGCTGGGCTGGTCACCGTCCTTCCGCAGCCCTGCCCTCGGCCCCAGAGGCTGCCCCGAGGTGGGCGCTCACTCAGCAGGCGCCCTCGCCCGGGCTGCCAGTGCTGCACTGGTGAAGCTTTAACACTGGCTCTCCAGACGCAGCAGGGGCCCTGCATCTGCTGATCTCCACGCTGTACCCACTCCCACCACAGCCGACTGACTAGGGAGGCCGAGCCGCGGTCCTGTACGAAAGCCAAGTGGGAATTAAAGCCTCACAGTCACTTACGGAAGACTCAATGAGCTCTCTGTCCCAGGTTCCCCTGTGGGAGTTGCAGAGGGGCAGCCATGAGCAGACATTCTTATAGTTTTTTAGTTTTAGGTTTAGCAAATAGGTTTTAATCATCATCACTGGAAAAAGAAAAAAAAACCATCAGTGCAGAACCGGACTCACATGGGTAGGTAGTGAGTAGGCGTGGACACTGGTTGGACGTGTGCGGGAAAAGCCCAGAGAACGTACTGAGCAAGGGTCTAGCATGTTGGCTTCTGCTGTCGTCCATATCACAAGAGGAAGCTCATGAATTAACCAGACCCACCTGAGGGTCTGAAATAAGGGCAGAAGGAGGGTCAGTGGGACGTCTAGGGGGCTCTGACTCCCGCCTCCGCGAAAAATACCTGATGGACATCCTCATACATACCCATTAAGGGGACCAGTGGCAAGTTCCCAGGAGCAGAATTGCTGGGCTTTAGGGATGGGCAGCCGTCATTGGATTCAGTCGCGCCACGCTGCTCTCTGCTATGGCTGTACCCGTTCTGCACTCCTACTATATTCTTGCGACCTTTGGGGATTTCCTTTCCTGTAACTAGCCTATTCATATCCTTCGCCCATTTCCAAAAACATTGGTATTGCTGTTATCTTCTTGATGACCAGCAGGATATTTTAAAAACATATTCCTTTTTAAAAATTAATTAATTTCTTTTTGGCTGCGTTGGGTCTTCGTTGCTGTGCGCGGGCTTTCTCTAGTTGCGGCGAGCGGGGGCTACTCTTCGTTGCAGTGCACGGGCTTCTCATTGCGGTGGTTTCTCTTGTTGCGGAGCACGGGCTCTAGGCGCAAGGGCTTCAGTAGTTGTGGCTCGCGGGCTTCAGTAGTTGTGACACGCAGGCTCAGCAGTTGTGGCGCACGGGCTTAGTTGCTCCGCGGCACGTGGGATCTTCCCGGACCAGGGCTCGAACCCGTGTCCCCTGCATTGGCAGCCGGCTTCTTAACCACTGCGCCACCAGGGAAGCCCCCAAATTTCTTCTTAATACTTGAGTCTTCGTTCCTTTGTAGTATCCTTTTCCTAACATATGCTCATACTTCCTGGGTCTGGGTTTAATATTTCTCATCCTTCATCCTCATATGTATCTGAGGATGTCAGATAACACCCAGGTAACTGATACTGTGGGGCACCCTGGAAAGATTGAATATGGAATTATTTCTGTCCAGTGTCGGAGGAGAGGGAGACAAAGCTGTAGATGCTGAGTTACAGGATGTCCAGTATCCCATGCAATAGATGTATGTTTCTTTTCAAATGTATTGCAAATTTTTTGCCAAAAAGAATTACATCAGTTCACACTGTCACCAATATAGTATACCCATTGACTACAACCTAGTCAGCACTGGGTGTTAATTTTTTTCTTTTAAAGCATATTATCAGTACATTTTTAAAATTTTTATTTATTTATTTATTTATTTATTTATGACTGTGTTGGGTCTTTGTTTCTGTGCGAGGGCTTTCTCTAGTTGCGGCAAGTGGGGGCCACTCTTCATCGTGGTGCGCGGGCCTCTCTCTATCGCGGCCTCTCTTGTTGCGGAGCTCGGGCTCCAGACGCGCAGGCTCAGTAATTGTGGCTCACGGGCCTGGTTGCTCCGCGGCATGTGGGATCTTCCCGGACCAGGGCTCGAACCCGTTTCCCCTGCATTAGCAGGCAGACTCTCAACCACTGCGCCACCAGGGAAGCCCGGCTGTTAATTTTAGTACATCTAATTTACTAGTTATAAAATTTTATTTACTTGCTATTTTAATTATCATTTTATAAGTAACTTGTGGGATTGAATATTTTGCCATATGTACTACTTTTCTTTCCTCTGCTCACAAATTTTCTATTTGTTTGCTTTCCTAATTTTTGTCTATGTGTAATCTTGCTTTTTGATGGAAATCTTCAAACGTTAAATTTTTGTGAGCAAAAAAAAAAAAAAAAATACTGGGTCTTCCAATCCATGAACATGATACATTTCTCCATTAATATAGGTTTTAAGTTCTCTTATTAATAGGTTTTAGTTTTCACTGTAAATGTTTTGCATGTATTTTATTAAATGCATCACTAAGTATTTCATGTTTTAGGATACTATTATAAATGATAGTGATTTTTAAATTTCACGTTTCTTTCTTTGTAGATTGCTTAGGATTTTCTACATACACAAACATGTCATCTCTGAATAAAGAGAATTCTATTTTTTCCAATCTGTATAACTTTTATTTCTCTTTCTTGTCTAGTGCACTGCCTAGGATTTCCAGGACAATACTTAATATAAGTGGTGAACATCCATACCTTATTCTCAAATTCAGGGGAGGGGAATTATATTTTCCTCCATTACCATTTTAGCTGTAGGATTTTTGTAGATTGCCTTTATCAGATTAAGAAAGTTTCTTTCTAGTCCTAGTTTTCTGAGAGTTTTTATCATAGTGGTTGTTGAATGTTGTCAAATGCTTTTTCTGCATCTATTGAAATGATCACATGGTTTTTCTCCTTTATTTTGTTAATATGATGAATAACTCTTGATTGATTTTTCAATGCAAACCCAATCTTTCATTCTTGGGATAAATCTCACTTGGTCATAATGGATCGTCCTCTTTATATATTGCTGGATTAAACTTGCTAATATTTAATTAAGTTTTTTGTGTGTAAGTTAATGAAGGATATTGGTCTATGGTTTTCTTTTCTTGCAATGTCTTCATCTGGTTTGGGTATTTTGTAATGCTGGCCTCATAAAATGATTTGAGAAGTGTTTCCCCTCCTCTACTTTCTGAAAGAGTTTGTATAAGATTGTGTGCCACTAGTAAAGTCATAGGGGCCTGGAGTTTTCTGTTCCATTTCTTTCATAGATTTAGGGATATTCAGGTTTTCCACTTCTTCTTGAGTTAGTTTTGGTGATTTGTGTCATTCAAGGAATTTGTCCATCTCATCTAAATTGGCAAATTTATTCACAAATATTTTTCCTAACATTCCCTGGTTACAGTTTTTATCAGTTTTATTGGTATTTTTAAAAGCTTTCAGTTTCATGGATTTTTCTCTATCATTTATTTGTTCATTTTACATTTTATTCATATCTGCTCTTCATTATTTCTTTCCTACTGCTTATTTAGGTTAAATTTAAAATTAAAATTTGCTCTTCTATGTCTGATTTTCTGCAATATCGTTCTGTTACTTAAGTTTCCTCTTGATTGCTACTTTACTTCTCCTTTCTTTTCTGTGAGTTTTGTTTCATACATTTTGAAGCTTTGTTATTATGACTTCTTCATGAAATAATCCCTTTATCATTAGCAAATGTCCTCCATCCCATCATATTCCTTATCGTAAAGTCTACTCTGCCTGCTATTAATATAGCTACTCAAACTTTCTTATTATTTGAGTTTGCATGGTATGTCTTCAGACATCTTTTTACTGTTACCAGACGTATATCTTTATGTTTAAAGTGGGTTTCTTATGCTTAGCATATGTTTTGTTTTGCCTTTTTATCCACTTTGACAATCTCTGCTTTTTAACTGAAGCATTTTTTTAACTGAAGACCATTTACCATTAATGTAATTAGTGATATGGTTCAGTTTAAATCTACCATCCTGCACTTTATTTTCTGTTTGTCCCATGTGTTCTGTATTCCTCGTTCCATCTTTTCATGACTTCTTTTAGATTGAATAAATTTTAGCATTCAATCTTATCCTCACTATATCTTTTTTTAGATCTAGGGTTTCTAATACACATTTTACCTTATTATTGACTACCTTCAAATGGTTTAAAATCATTCCACATATCATGTAAGAACATTACAACAATATACTTCCAATTACCCACTCATGTCCTTTGTACTATTGTTGTCATACATTTTATTTCTACATTGGTTATAAACCGCACATTATGCTGTTAATATTTTTGCTTAAACGGTTTGCTATGATTGAAAGAGATATTAAAATGCGAAAAATTTATATTTACCTACATATTTTCCATTTCTGGAACTCGTCATTTATTCATGTAGATCCAAATTTCCATCTGGTGTCATCCTTCCTTGAGGAGAACTGTCTTTAACATTTCTTGTAGTGCAGGTTTTCTGCTGACAATAATTCAGCTTTTATATGTCTGAAAAAAGTCTTTAATTTGCTTTCTTCTTTATTGTGGCAAAATTGACATACCATAAAATAAACCCTTTTAAAGTAAACAATTTAGCGGCATTTAGTACACTCACATGTAAAAGGATTGCCAAGTACTGAGATGAAGAGCAGCTGGAGAAGTTAGCCTTGGATAGAAAGGCAGAGCCCTCTTCCGCCAAGGCAGGAAATAGGTAAGGATGTTTGCTGCTGTAGGTAGGTCTGAAGATGTGACATGGGACAAGATGCTGATGAAACTCTTGTCTGATGATCAGAGAGGAAAGGAGAGGGCATATCACAGAGGGCCTGCTAGCCCATGAGGAGGACTTTGGCTTTGACTCTGAGTGAGATGGGAGGCACTGAAAGGTTCAGCACAAGAGAAGGAGGGACCTGATCTTGACCTCATCACTGATCCTGAGTAGGGGTTCTGTTGGGTTGGTGATGGGGCAATTTCAGGTAATTACAAGGTGCAGGGCCACTTATTCAGGTAGAAGTTTCTGAGGGACTGACTTTGATATTCTCATAGGATGTGCATGCACTGTGACTTCAAGGTCTGTGCACCTCCTCTTGGTGTGAGGGCTGATGGGGTTTCCATTCTCCTGGCCTCTACTTTACCACTGGTCTCCTGAGCCTAATTTCATTCTTCCAATTCTGAGTTTTATTCCCTTAAGCCTGAAACCTGCCTTCTTTTTCTCTGTCCCTCACCACCACTCCCTTTTGTAAATTGAAACTCCAAACTTAAACCCTCATCTGACTCTGAGTTGGACTCTACAGGTGCAAGTTTCTGTGCGTGGTTTCATGCAGCTGGGGAATGGGACACTGAGGAGTTGAGGCATTTGCTCTTCACCATCTTTCTGCTGGTCTACCTAGTGGCTGTGGCTGGGAACTTCCGACTCCACACCCCCATGTATTTCTTCCTGGCCAACCTCTCACTGCTGGATACTGCCTATATGTCCAACACGGTGCCTCAGATTCTAGTACATCTGCTGGCACCAGTGCGGGTCATGCCCTGTCATGCTTGTCTTACCCGGATATTCTTTCTCCACTTCCTGGCTCCCTGGGAGTGCTTCCTGCTCACAGCCATGGCCTATGACCACTACGCAGCCATCTGCCAGCCACTGCACTACCTAGTCCTCATGGGCCAAAGGACCCGGACAGGACTGCCTTCAATCTCCTGCCTGCTTGCTTTGACCAATGCACTCACCCACACCATCCTTGCAGCTCTACTCAAGTTCTGTGGACCCTGCCTTATCACCCACTACTTTTGTGACCTCCCTCCACTGCTCAAACTCTCTTGCTCCACCACGTGGGCCAATGAACTTGCCCTGTTCTTCTTCAGTTTTCTGGTGGCTCTTGCACCCTGTGCCCTGGTTGTGATCTCCTATATACATGTTGTCGCTGCGGTTTTCAGGATTCACTCTGCTGAGGGCCGAAGAAAAGCCTTTTCTACCCGTGGCGCTCACATCACCATGGTCTGTATTTTCTACATCACTTCAGTCCTCCGCTGCATCCTTCCCAGCTCTGCACACTCTGGCTTGAGAGACTGGGTTCTTTCTGTGCTGTATGTGGTCCTCGCTCCCATGCTCAACCCCATCGTCTACGGCATATGCGAAACAAGGCCACACTCCTCCAGTGCAGCTGGCACATACCTGATGCTTTGGGAGTGAATCCAACTACATAGGAGTCTGAAATTTAGTGTAGATGGTCCATTTGGTGAATCCTATTTTGTGTGCCAGGTTTTCCTCCATTCTAGCAAAGATCAAATATTTCTGTTGCATTTTTTTATTCTAAAACATTGTTTTTTGTATTTATAGAAATAAAACACTGTCACTGGATAAGTTGTGCAGTTACAGAAGCTCATAAAATGACAAAAAAAAATACCCTTCACAATCTCACCACCTACAGAGAACCACTGTGAACATTTTCATGGTTTCCTTCAGGTTTCTTTTTGAACTACAAATGTATGTGCATGTGTATTTAAAGCAGGGAAACAAAACTGGAATCACTGTGTATTTACAGTTTTGGACATTTAGAGATTTTTTATTTTTTTCAACTACAATATATGCTTATTATAAAATCATTTAGGTAGACATTTCTCCAAAGAAGACATGCAGATGGCCAACAGGCACATGAAAAGATGCTCAATATCGCTAATTACTAGAGAAATGCAAATCAAAACTACAATGAGGTATCACCTCACACCGGTCAGAATGGCCATCATTAAAAAGTCTACAAATAATAGAGACTTCCCCAGTGGCGCAGTGGTTGAGACTCCGCCTGCCAATGCAGGGGACACGGGTTCAATCACTGGTCCGGAAAGATCCCACATGCCACAGAGCAACCAAGCCCGCGAACCACAACTACTGAGCCCGCGTGCCACAACTACTGAAGCCTGTGCGCCTAGAGCCTGTGCTCCGCAACAAGAGAAGCCACCTCAATGAGAAGCCCATGCGCTGCAGCGAAGAGTAGCCCCGCTCACCGCAACTAGAGAAAGCCCACGCACAGCAATGGAGACCCAATGCAGCCAAAAAAAGTCTACAAATAATAAATGCTGGAGAGGGTGTGGAGAAAAAGGAACCCTCCTACACTGTTGGTGGGAATGTAAATTGGTGCAGCCACTATGGAGAACAGTATGGAGGTTCCTTAAAAAACTAAAAATTGAACTACCATATGATCCAGCAATCCCACTCCTGGGCATATGTCCAGGCAAAACTATGATTCAAAAAGATACATGCACCCCTATGTTCAGAGCAGCACTGTTCACAGTAGCCAAGACATGGAAACGACCTAACTGTCCATTGACAGATAAAGAAGATGTGGTAATATATACAATGGAATATTACTCAGCCATAAAAAAATGAAATAATGCCATTTGCAGCAACATGGATGGACCTACAGATTAGCATACTAAGTGACGTAACACAGAGAAAGACAAATATCATATGATATCAATTGTATGTGGAGTCTTTAAAAAAATGATATAAATGAACTTATTTACAAAACAGAAATGGACTCACAGCCATAAAAGACAAACTTATGGTTACCAAAGAGGATAGCAGAGGGAGAGGGGGAGAGATAAATTAGGAGTTTGGGATTAACTTGTACACACTACTATATATAAAGTAGATAAACAAGGACCTACTGTATAGTACAGGGAACTATATTCAATATCTTGTAATAACCTATAGTGGAAAAGAATCTGGAAAAGAATATATATATATATATATATATATATATATATATATATATATATATATATATATAGCAATGTGTGTGTGTGTGTGTAATGGAATCACTTTGCTATACACCTGAAACTAACACAACACTGTAAACGAACTATACTTCAATTTTTTAAATGGTTAAAAAAAATTTTAATGAAATAAAATCATTTATGCTTTACATAAAGGTGCATTATTAGAAAGTTAAAATTTCTCATAGGGAGCTTCCCTGGTGGCACAATGGTTGAGAGTCTGCCTGCCAATGCAGGGGACACGGCTTTGAGCCCTGGTCTGGGAAGATTCCACATGCCGCGGAGCAACTAAGCCCGTGTGCCACAACTGCTGAGCCTGCGCTCTAGAGCCCGTGAGCCACAACTACTGAAGCCTGTGAGCCACAACTACTGAGCCCGTGTGCCACAACTACTGAGCCCGCGTGCCTAGAGCCCATGCTCTGCAACAAGAGAAGCCACCGCAATAAGCCCGTGCACCACAACGAAGAGTGGCCCCTGCTCGCGCAATGCACAGCAATGAAGACCAAACGCAGCCAAAAATAAATAAATAATAAATATATTTTAAAAATTTTTTTCTCATAATGTCTCTGCACTAACCACTATGAGCAGTTTTATGTGTATTCTTCTAGATTTTTTCCTAGGATATGCTAACCTGCATTTACAATATTTTTTTTACATAAATAAGATCATATCAAGTACCAATTTGGCTGTTTATAATTCTTATTCCATGAATGCCATGTTCTTGTCATTTGTACAATTCCCTATTGGATTGTTTGTCTTTTATGTACTGATTTCTAAGAGTTTTTTGTTTTTTTTTTTTTACATTTTAAAGATATTTTCTTTAGTTTACTATTTGTATCACTGATTTTTTCCTAACTTGTTTGTATTTTCATCTTATTTATGGTGTTTTGTTCCATAACAGAGTTTAACATTTTTGTGTAATTAGACATTGATTTTATTTTATTTTTTTGCCTTCTGCACTTTGTATCCTGCTTTTTTTACTATCTGATTTATAAAGAATTATCCCAATTGATTCCCAATTTGATGCTTTCACGGTGTTTTCTGCCATAAATGCGTTTCACATTTCTTTGTGTTCAGACATTGATTCATATTTATTCATGAATGGCTTTGGGGTTTTGTATCATGCATAAATGTCTTCATCAATGTTTTCTCCTTTCATTTTTACGGTTTCATATTTTCTACTTAATTGTATGCTTTCATTTTTTCCCATTTCAAGTTTAATTCTTTTGGAAATTAATTTTTCTGTAAAAAGTAAAATCTAGACCAGCTTTCTTCTGACTTGTGTAATCCAAGTAATTTCACCATTGTTCTTTATGTACTCTTTCAATTTCGGTTTTACTCTGACTTCTGACTCTTAATTTTACATTTTCTCTCCAGTCACATCTCTGGCTTGGTCCCTTAGACACAACTGCTGGCATCCTGGCTGATAAACCCTACCTTTCCGTGAGAATATGGAACTTGTTTTTTATTTTGCACATCAATTTTGCAGACACATATCTTGGCCTTTCTCCACATATCCTTCACTCTACTACATGGTAGAGTAATGTTCCCTCATTCCCTAACCAGGTAATATGCTATAATTACAGAGACCTGGATAAATATGTCATGCGGGAATGCATAGTTCTTGCAAAATTATGAACTCAACCTGAAAACTCTCTCATCACTAAAATTAGGACTGTGTATATTTACACATATGTGTGTATGCAACCCTTTTAAACAAAATATTCACAGCAACATTATTTATAATAGTAAAAAATAGAAAAACTCAAATGTTCAAGTATCCCCAACTCAACAGTCCTCTAATCCATTGATGCTTTAATCTCCTCTCTCTCATCCCCTTCTTGTCCTCACGTTTCTCCCTGCATTCTTGGGAAGGCAACTTAAGCTGAACCAATCAAATGTCTGTCTGTCTTTCTCTGTCTCTTTCTTCTCCCTCCCGAATCCCAACTTTCTGTACTGAATCCTTCAGGTCACTTCTTCAGAGAGGCCATCCCAGATCACTCAACCCAAATTAGCTGGAAGAACAAATTGCAAGAATAAACAAAGATGGGGGTTAAAATTTGGTGACGATGACATTTCAACTCAGTGGAGAAATACGGATTATTCAATAAATAACGTTCCAACACCTGACTAACCTTTGGGGGCAAAACAAGATTAGATCAACATCATTTTTTGCACCCAAATAAATTCCTAGTGGATTAAAATTTTAAAGTACTAGAAGATGTTATGAGTGACAAATTTTACAGTTTTACAGTGGGTAAGGCTTTCTATTGGACATAAACTACAGAAATCATAATGAAAAGATCAATCACTTAAATACATGTAAAAAGTTTTTAAAAACCTTCTATATAGAAAAGAACTATGACCAAAGTTAAAATGAAGCAATGAGGAAGGAAAGTATTTTCAAATTATAGCAAAGATTTGATATCTTTAACATATAAAGAGCACTCACCACTCAAGTAAAATATGACTATTACAATTAAAAAATAGAAAAAAAGGATATGAAAAGACAGTTCTCAGAAGAGGAGTTACCACTGGCCAGGTGTCATATGAAAGTTGTTAAACCATTTTAGAAATCAAAAGAAAGTGAAACAATATTGAGATATGATTTTGGTTACTATATGGGCAAAGATTTAAAAGATTGAAAATGTCCTGCTTGGTGTGCATTATGGGCTGAATTGGATCCCCCCTTAATTCATATGTTGAAATCCTATTCTCTAATGTGACAGTATTTGGCGATAGGGACTTTAAAGAGGTACTTAAGGTTATATTTATCAGGTCATAAGTGTGGGTACCTAATCCAATAGGACTGGTGTCCTTATAAGAAGAGGAGCAAGACACCAAAGAGCTCTCTCTTTCTCTCCCTACACACACACACACACAAAGGACATGTGAGGACACAGCGAGAAGGTGTCTGTCTATAACTCAAGGAGGAGGCCTCACCAGAAACCAACCTGCTGGCACCTTGATCTTGGACTTCAAGTCTCCAGAACTATGGGAAAATAAATTTCTGCTGTTTAAGCCAACTAGTCTGTGGTATTTTATTTTTATTTTATTATGGCAGGCTAAGCTGACAAATACAGGGTAGGAAGTAAGAAAATGGACACTTTCATACACAATTGGTTGGAGTTAAATTGATGCAAACTTTTTGGAGGGCAACTTGGTAATACATATCAAACACTTTAAAAAGAGATTACTCTTTGACCCAACAACCCTCCTGCTAAAATCCTATTGTACATAATGTGTTACACAAAGACAAATGTACCAGGGTATTAATTTCAGCATGGTTTATGATACTGAAAAATTATAAATAGCCTAAAGGCCTATGTACAAGAGATTGGTTAAAATAACTATGGTATACACATTCTGTGGAATATTATACAGCTATTAAAAATAATGTGGGGAAAAAAACCACAATTACAGAAAGATAGAGAAGATGAAAAGGCAGAGGGCTATGTACCAGATGAAGGAACAAGAAAAAACCCCAGAAAAACAACTAAATGAAGTGGAGATAGGCAACCTTCCAGAAAAAGAATTCAGAATAATGATAGTGAAGATGATCCAGGACCTTGGAATAAGAATGGAGGCAAAGATTGAGAAGATGCAAGAAATGATTAACAAAGACCTAGAAGAATTAAAGAACAAACAAACAGAGATGACCAATACAATAACTGAAATGAAAACTACACTAGAAGGAATCAATAGCAGAATAACTGAGGCAGAAGAACGGATAAGTGACCTGGAAGACAGAATGATGGAATTCACTGCTGCGGAACAGACTAAAGAAAAAAGAATGAAAAGAAATGAAGACAGCCTAAGAGACCTCTGGGACAACATTAAACGCAACAACATTCGCATTATAGGGGTCCCAGAAGGAGAAGAGAGAGAGAAAGGACCAGAGAAAATATTTGAAGAGATTATAGTCGAAAACTTCCCTAACATGGGAAAGGAAATAGCCACCCAAGTCCAGGAAGCGCAGAGAGTCCCATACAGGATAAACCCAAGGAGAAACACGCCGAGACACATAGTAATCAAAGTGGCAAAAATTAAAGACAAAGAAAAATTATTGAAAGCAGCAAGGGAAAAACGACAAATAACATACAAGGGAACTCCCATAAGGTTAACAGCTGATTTCTCAGCAGAAACTCTGCAAGCCAGAAGGGAGTGGCATGATATACTTAAAGTGATGAAAGGGAAGAACCTACAACCAAGATTACTCTACCCGGCAAGGATCTCATTTAGATTTGATGGAGAAATCAAAAGCTTTACAGACAAGCAAAAGCTAAGAGAATTCAGCACCACCAAACCAGCTCTACAACAAATGCTAAAGGAACTTCTCTAAGTGGGAAACACAAGAGAAGAAAAGGACCTACAAAAACAAACCCAAAACAATTAAGAAAATGGTCATAGGAACATACATATCGATTATTACCTTAAACGTGAATGGATTAAATGCCCCAACCAAAAGACATAGACTGGCTGAATGGATACAAAAACAAGACCCATATATATGCTGTCTACAAGAGACCCACTTTAGACCTAGGGACACATACAGACTGAAAGTGAGGGGATGGAAAAAGATATTCCATGCAAATGGAAATCAAAAGAAAGCTGGAGTAGCTATACTCATATCAGATAAAATAGACTTTAAAATAAAGAATGTTACAAGAGACAAGGAAGGACATTACATAATGATCCAGGGATCAATCCAAGAAGAAGATATAACAATTATAAATATATATGCACCCAACATAGGAGCACCTCAATACATAAGGCAACTGCTAACAGCTATAAAAGAGGAAATCGACAGTAACACAATAATAGTGGGGGACTTTAACACCTCACTTACACCAATGGACAGATCATCCAAAATGAAAATAAATAAGGAAACAGAAGCTTTAAATGACACAATAGACCAGATAGATTTAATTGATATATATCGGACATTCCATCCAAAAACAGCAGATTACACGTTCTTCTCAAGTGCGCACGGAACATTCTCCAAGATAGATCACATCTTGGGTCACAAATCAAGCCTCAGTAAATTTAAGAAAATTGAAATCATATCAAGCATCTTTTCTGACCACAACGCTATGAGATTAGAAATGAATTACAGGGAAAAAAACGTAAAAAGGACAAACACATGGAGGCTAAACAATACGTTACTAAATAACCAAGAGATCACTGAAGAAATCAAAGAGGAAATCAAAAAATACCTAGAGACAAATGACAATGAAAACACGACGACCCAAAACCTATGGGATGCAGCAAAAGCAGTTCTAAGAGGGAAGTTTATAGCTATACAAGCCTACCTAAAGAAACAAGAAAAAGCTCAAGTAAACAATCTAACCTTACACCTAAAGAAACTAGAGAAAGAAGAACAAACAAAACCCAAAGTTAGCAGAAGGAAAGAAATCATAAAGATAAGAGCAGAAATAAATGAAATAGAAACAAAGAAAACAATAGCAAAGATCAATAAAACTAAAAGTTGGTTCTTTGAGAAGATAAACAAAATTGATAAGCCATTAGCCAGACTCATCAAGAAAAAGAGGGAGAGGACTCAAATCAATAAAATCAGAAATGAAAAAGGAGAAGTTACAACAGACACTGCAGAAATACAAAGCACCCTAAGAGACTACTACAAGCAACTTTATGCCAATAAAATGGACAACCTGGAAGAAATGGACAAATTCTTAGAAAGGTATAACCTTCCAAGACTGAACCAGGAAGAAATAGAAAATATGAACAGACCAATCACAAGTAATGAAATTGAAACTGTGATTAAAAATCTTCCAACAAACAAAAGTCCAGGACCAGATGGCTTCACAGGTGAATTCTATCAAACATTTAGAGAAGAGCTAACACCCATCCTTCTCAAACTCTTCCAAAAAATTGCAGAGGAAGGAACACTCCCAAACTCATTCTATGAGGCCACCATCACCCTGATACCAAAACCAGACAAAGACACTACAAAAAAAGAAAATTACAGACCAATATCACTGATGAATATAGATGCAAAAATCCTCAACAAAATACTAGCAAACAGAATCCAACAACACATTAAAAGGATCATACACCACGATCAAGTGGGATTTATCCCAGGGATGCAAGGATTCTTCAATATACGCAAATCAATCAATGTGATACACCATATTAACAAATTGAAGAATAAAAACCATATGATCATCTCAATAGATGCAGAAAAAGCTTTTGACAAAATTCAACACCCATTTATGATAAAAACTCTCCAGAAAGTGGGCATAGAGGGAACCTACCTCAACATAATAAAGGCCATATATGACAAACCCACAGCAAACATCATTCTCAATGGTGAAAAACTGAAAGCATTTCCTCTAAGATCAGGAACGAGACAAGGATGTCCACTCTCACCACTATTATTCAACATAGTTTTGGAAGTCCTAGCCACGGCAATCAGAGAAGAAAAAGAAATAAAAGGAATACAAATTGGAAAAGAAGAAGTAAAACTGTCACTGTTTGCGGATGACGTGATACTATACATAGAGAATCCTAAAACTGCCACCAGAAAACTGCTAGAGCTAATTAATGAATATGGTAAAGTTGCAGGATACAAAATTAATGCACAGAAATCTCTTGCATTCCTATACACTAATGATGAAAAATCTGAAAGAGAAATTATGGAAACACTCCCATTTACCATTGCAACAAAAAGAATAAAATACCTAGGAATAAACCTACCTAGGGAGACAAAAGACCTGTATGCAGAAAACTATAAGACACTGATGAAAGAAATTAAAGATGATACCAACAGATGGAGAGATATACCATGTTCTTGGATTGGAAGAATCAACATTGTGAAAATGAGTATACTACCCAAAGCAATCTACAGATTCAATGCAATCCCTATCAAATTACCAATGGCATTTTTTACGGAGCTAGAACAAATCATCTTAAAATTTGTATGGAGACACAAAAGACCCCGAATAGGCAAAGCAGTCTTGAGGCAAAAAAATGGAGCTGGAGGAATCAGACTCCCTGACTTCAGACTATACTACAAAGCTACAGTAATCAAGACAATATGGTACTGGCACAAAAACAGAAACATAGATCAATGGAACAAGATAGAAAGCCCAGAGATTAACCCACGCACCTATGGTCAACTAATCTATGACAAAGGAGGCAAAGATATACAATGGAGAAAAGACAGTCTCTTCAATAAGTGGTGCTGGGAAAACTGGACAGCTACATGTAAAAGAATGAAATTAGAATACTCCCTAACACCATACACAAAAATAAACTCAAAATGGATTAGAGACCTAAATATAAGACTGGACACTATAAAACTCTTAGAGGAAAACATAGGAAGAACACTCTTTGACATAAATCACAGCAAGATCTTTTTTGATCCACCTCCTAGAGTAATGGAAATAAAAACAAAAATAAACAAGTGGGACCTAATGAAACTTCAAAGCTTTTGCACAGCAAAGGAAACCATAAACAAGACAAAAAGACAACCCTCAGAATGGGAGAAAATATTTGCAAATGAATCAACGGACAAAGGATTAATCTCCAAAATATATAAACAGCTCATTCAGCTCAATATCAAAGAAACAAACACCCCAATCCAAAAATGGGCAGAAGACCTAAATAGACATTTCTCCAAAGAAGACATACAGACGGCCACGAAGCACATGAAAAGATGCTCAACATCACTAATTATTAGAGAAATGCAAATCAAAACTACAATGAGGTATCACCTCACTCCTGTTAGAATGGGCATCATCAGAAAATCTACAAACAACAAATGCTGGAGAGGGTGTGGTGAAAAGGGAACCCTCTTGCACTGTTGGTGGGAATGTAAATTGATACAGCCACTATGGAGAACAATATGGAGGTTCCTTAAAAAACTAAAAATAGAATTACCATATGACCCAGCAATCCCACTACTGGGCATATACCCAGAGAAAACCGTAATTCAAAAAGACACATGCACCCGAATGTTCATTGCAGCACTATTTACAATAGCCAGGTCATGGAAGCAACCTAAATGCCCATCAACAGACGAATGGATAAAGAAGTTGTGGTACATATATACAATGGAATATTACTCAGCCATAAAAAGGAACGAAATTGAGTCATTTGTTGAGACGTGGATGGATCTAGAGACTGTCATACAGAGTGAAGTAAGTCAGAAAGAGAAAAACAAATATCGTATATTAATGCATGTATGCGGAACCTAGAAAAATGGTACAGATGAGCCAGTTTGCAGGGCAGAAGTTGAGACACAGATGTAGAGAATGGACATATGGACACCAAGGGGGGAAAACTGCGGTGGGGTGGGGATGGTGGTGTGCTGAATTGGGCGATTGGGATTGACATGTATACACTGATGTGTATAAAACTGATGCCTAATAAGAACCTGCAGTATAAAAAAACAAACAAAACAACTAATACTAAACTTTCATTGGGTTATTTGTATGGAAATATGTTAATATAAATGTTTCAGACATTACATGAAATTTCTAAAAATCTTATATTTGTATTTGTATGGAAATATGTATGGAAATATGTCAATATAAATGTTTCAGACATTACATGAAATCTCTAAAAATCATATTTGTATTTGTATGGAAATATGTATGGAAATATGTTAATATAAATGTTTCAGACATTACATGAAATTTCTAAAAATCTTATATTTGTACTTGTATGGAAATATGTATGGAAATATGTTAATATAAATGTTTCAGACATTACATGAAATTTCTAAAAATCTTATATGTTCTGGTATAATGTTATAAGTAATAATCCTAGTTATTACTTTAAAATGTATATCTCAGAAATAACTAATTTTCTTGTCAACTGCATTATTATGAACTGTCATCAAATCTTTAACCGTGGTCATTTTTAAGTCTTTTGTCATTTACAGACAGTTCTGGGTGTACTCTGATGATTTTGCAAATATGTTCCTATAAAAGGGTTTCATCTTCAAGAAATACATGGAAAAGATTCTGACAAGTACAGGTTTCTGGTAACGGACTGTACTGCTGAACTGAATGAATAAGCATTTCCAGAACTCTAATGAAAAACTGATGAACTCATAAAAGTGCTAACAAAAGATCAAGATGAAAAAAAAAAATTAATTACATGGGACTGAGTGAACTGATGAGGATGAGTATAATTTTTGTGACTTTCTGTCTGAATTTAAAAAAAAAAAAAATTCCACAAGGACTCAGAGGCAAAGAATATACAAATCAATTTTCACTGCAAAGTAAAGGAGCTGTTACAGTGGAGGATTACTGGACTGAATATCAATATTATGACATAGTATGAGTGTGTCTCATGTTTCGTAATTGCAATCATTGTTGCTTTTGTTGTGGTCATCCATGTACAATGCTTGGTGTCAGTCGATTTATCTCTTGTAAAAATAAAATACAGTGTGTGTGTGTGTGAAAAAAAAGAAAAAAAAAGAAAAAAAAAAAAGAAAAAAAAAAAAAAAAAGAGTCATACCAACTTTCTGTTCCCTCTACCTGGCATATAATTTCTTTTCTTTCTTTCTTTTTTTAAATGTCTTTAAAGATACAGTGTATTTTGTATTCAGAGTGAAATTCTTTTGGAATGGTTTTAATTACAAATTCAATTTCTTTAATAAATGTAAGACTATTCTGGTTAAAAAAAAAAAAAAAAAAAAAAAATAATGTGGAGGGCTTCCCTGGTGGCGCAGTGGTTGAGAATCTGCCTGCCAGTGCAGGGGACACGAGTTCGAGCCCTGGTCTGGGAGGGTCCCACATGCCGTGGAGCGTCTGGGCCCGTGAGCCACAACTACTGAGCCTGCGCATCTGGAGCCTGTGCTCTGCAACAGGAGAGGCCGCGATAGTGGGAGGCCCACGCACCGCGATGAGGAGTGGCCTCCACTTGCCACAACTAGAGAAAGCCCTTGCACAGAAACGAAGACCCAACACAGCCAAAAATAAATAAATAAATAAGTAAAAATGACAAACCTCATGCATTTAAAATAATAATAATAATAATGTGGAAGGCACAAGCTTCTCCATATCCACTATATGGCCCACTTCTGGGCCAATTTTGGGTGCTCTGTCTGGAAAAGGATGGTCCTTCTCCTTGTCCCTTTCCTCCAGCTGCCCCTTGCAGTCCCTCCCCTCCTTTGACTCATTTGTCTCCTTTTCTACCACAGTATGAGTTGATCAGCAAGGAGCTAATCCCTTAACAAGAAAAGAGGCCTATTTCTCCCTTGAAGTAATAAAGGAGGGCCAAGTCCCCAGACCACAGTAGTTAAATACATAAAATTATGATCCCTCAATTCATTAATAGTCAAGACTTTGCTATTGCAAGTGAAAAAAAGTAGAACAGAAACAATCAAAAGTATCCACATTGGCTTAAGCCAAAGGGAGAATTTCTGGGCCTGTGTAACTGAAATGTACAGAGGTAGTTCCTGTCTTCAGGCATGGCTGGATCCAGGACTCGACTCTCTGAGATCTGTCTTCTTGCTCTAGCTTCCCCTCTGTCCATTACCAGTCTGCCCTCCTGCAGCCCCAAAAGTGTCACTGGTTGGATGGGATCACCACGGCCGGAGGAAAGCAGTGCTCCAATTGGCTAGGCCTGAGCCACATGCCCACCCCTGGAATCAGAGGTGACATCAACTCTATCAGAACCATAATGACCGAGAGAAAAGGAAAGGGGAGATTTTCTAGCGTGACGTGACGATACCAGTACCAAGAGAAGGGAAGCGGATGCTGGGTGACAAAACCCATAGATGTCCTCTACAGTGGTGCAGACTTTTCATCAAATTCAAAATCAATTTCCAATGTTTTAAAGGAACAAGACTAGGAAGGATTATTGCTTAATCTAATAGAACAGTATTTTTATTTTCCCAAAATAAAAATACTTATGTCAAAAGTAATACATACGTGATGAAAATATTTAAACAATACATACGTGTGAAATTTACAAGGTGGAAGTTTCTTTCCCTAATGCTAATGTCTAGAGATGAGCATTCCTGGCAGTGGAGGTGGCTCACTCTAGGTAGTCACTATGCATATCCCCACACATTCACATGGTGGCAGCACACTGTGAGAACAGCACATACCATACAGAGAACATACCGTACCACGCAGAGATTCTCAACTTGTTTTAATCTCTTTCTTAGTACCCAGCTATCTACCTTGCTCTTTCTCTAACTGCCACACGGTTTTCCACTAGGATGGGCTTACTGTAGTTTACTGAATCTTTACTCAGTTGAAGTTTTTTTACTCAATGCTATAATTAACATTCTGGTTAATTTTGCCAGAATTTTGTTTGCATATGCAAGAGTTTATCTATGATAGATTCCCAAAGGTGGGCAAAAGGGTAAAAATAGCTTAAACTTCAATATAAAATGCCAAATAAATGTCCCTATAGATTTACTAACACTCAAACTGATAAAGTATAAAAGTCTTTGTTTCTAACAAAAATTGGAGGTTGTATTAGTTAAATTATTCCTACACTAAAACCTGCCCTGTTCTCACCAAAAGGAAGACTTGAAAGGATTAAGTTGTTTCCAAGTAACTTAACAGAGTCCCAGAAAAAAGCTCAAGAATATGTTTGGGAACACAAATATCCAGCATCCAAGGTAAAATTTCACCATGTCTGGCATCCAGTATAAAATCACCAGGCATGAAAAGCAGAAGGAAAATCCAATCCCATTAGGAGAGAAATCAATCACAAATAGGCATCCCAATTGGAAAGGAAAAAGTAAAACTACCTTATCTGCAGACCACCTGATCATGTATGTAGAAAATATGATGTAATTCACAGAAGAACTACTAAAACTATAAGCGAATTTAGCGAGGTTGCAGGAAACACTATACATTAGAGGGGGCTAACTCCTCCCCCAAAGACTTAACTAATTGTCCCAAAACTTTTCTTCACTGGTCTGAAACAAGGTCAGTAGGCCACAAAGTTCCAGTTCTAGTGTTTCTGGGTTGTTTGATCTTCTCCTGCAAACTAAGCTTTTTATTTCGACAGGAATCAGACCTACTGGTACAAGGTGGTGGGCAAACTAGAATTCTGGTGGGAGGGCACACTTTCTGAGCAGCAACCATGTACTGTATACCAACAGCCTTCAAAAATCAATAGAAAAGTACATTTTTACCTCAGTAATTCTACCCTTTGGAATCTACGTTGAGGATATAACCAGTCAGGCAAAGACTTACACAGAAGAATTCCAGTGACTCGTTACTTATGATAGGGAAAAATGGAAACGTATTAAATGTTTAACACTTATAATACTTCTTTTATGCAACCCAGTACATGTTTTTGAAGAAATTTTAGAAAGAAAAGAAGCTCATATGTTAAATGAAGATAATTCGGGAAAAAAATTGACCATGAACTTGCAAAAATTACATTATATTATTGTTATATATAAATGCAAGTATAAAAGTAAAAATATTCCAAAAAATACTGATAGTAGTTAACGCTGAGTGACAGGACATAATGCATTTTAATTTTCTTCCATTTTCTAAACTGTCTTCAATTACCTTGTACTACTAGAATACCTGAAGCCCAGAACCTTCCCTTGAAACCAAGGACAGAGGAAGAAACCGTGGAGGCGCAGTACCTGAAAATATACTCAGACACGGAATAGTAGTTCAGTTTTATTTTCGGCCATAACAAACATTTCAGCATCCTCCTTCTCCAGCAACAGGGAAACAACAGGGCCAAGAGTGCCCAAGACCAATACAAGCCAACAATCAGGGCCCCATAATAAAGTGGCAACTAGTGTAGGAAACAACGCCCTGGGGAGGGACGCCCCGCCTAGGAAGAGACGCTAGGTTAGTCCTACGCCCCGTTTCCTGGCCCGGGCTTAGTGAAAACGTGGGGCACAAAGCGCTGCATGGTCCGAACCAACAGGGAAGGCTGGTTGAGACAGGAGGTGACGGAAATTCGGAGTCGGCCAGGGTCTTCAGCACTCACTGGTCTAAAAGGAAGGGCAAAAGGAAATCAAGTTAAATGTGGTAACTGTGTGCCTAATGCTCTGCCCCCTCAGCGGGTGCCGGCTCGCGCGGCGCGCCCATCTGCGTCCTCACACCTCGCCTCTGGGGGTCTCCAATTCACGCTCAGAACGAGCCCGGCCACCTGCCACCGCCCCCCACCGGGGCCCCTCGGAGAACTAACACGGCTAGGGTGCTGCCGCACGCTGCGAGCTCCTTCCACACCGCCCCCCGGTGGGGCTGGGCAGGTGGCGCCGGGGGCCGGCAGGCCCTCTCTGCCTCCACGGGCCACCGGAGGGGCACGGGGAAGGAGCCGGCGGCGGCGCGGTTAAGGACCCGTCTCCCGACCTGGCCTGTGCCGCTCTCACTTGTCTCGGCCCCTCCAGGTCTGCTCCCCTCCCTTCGGGTCCCTCAGGCCGCCTCCCCCCACCACCTCTCCCGGCCCCCGCCGGCCCCCGCCGCCCCTCCCCCCCAGGCCAGCGCCTCCAACGGTCTTGGTGCCCCTCCCCCACCCCTTCACGTCCCCGGGCTGACCCCCTTCTCCCCCTTCCACTGCCTTCCGAAGGTGCGTCCCCCGGCCTCTCCTCAAACAGGATACAACTGGAACAGTTGGCTTCCGGGTCCTCTGCCCACGGGCCCGACAAACCCACCCAGCCCTGAGGCGGCGTGCCCACCTGGTCCCAGCGCGTCGTCTCCACCCGGTCCCGGCGCGGCATGTCCACCCGGTCCCGGCGCGGCGTGTCCACCCGGTCCCGGCGCGACGTCTCCACCCGGTCTCAGCACGACATGTCTACCTGGGTGCGGCGCGGGGTGGCCACCGGGCCCTCGGCCGGCGCGGGCACGAAGCCACAGCAACATGCGTCTGAACCCCCGGGGCAAAGCATCTCCGCTCGGCCCAGGAGCACCCATCAGCTGCACGTCCTGTGGACCTCCACCCTGTTCTGCGACACCTCTGGGGGCATCTGGGCCGCCTGCGCCTTCACCACCTCCCGCCACGCGGCCGCCACCGCAGCCGCCGCCTCGGCCTGCGGCCTCCATCCTGCCTCAGACTTCGCTTCTACCCTCCACGCCCAGCACGAGCTTCTGAAGGAACGAGGCCCCCACAGGAAGCTCCGCCCCTCAGCGGGTAACGTTACTGGGGCGCCCAGAGAGCCTGCGCAAACAGGCCCCGCCGCCATTCCCCGGATGTCACGCTTGCGAGGCCTCTGGGCACGTGACTGCTTCCCAGCAAACCGGCAAACAGCAGGCAATCCCCGTGCACCTCTAAGTCTGTGCTGGTTCCAGCCGGGCCACCCTCACGTGTGACCAGCTTGCTGAGTGCAGGTCCCTGTCATCAACTTCTGGAAGGGAGACGGGCGCCTCTGGGCCAGGCCTGGCCAGCCCTCTGGTCTCCCACACGTAGCTCAAGTCTGCATTTGTGTCTGAGTGTGCACGCGTGCGTATGCGTGCATGTGCGCGTGTGTTGGGGCCCGGCCCTGGGGGGATGAGGCCAGGGATGCGGAGCGGGCGGTGCCTGCCCGCCTGGGGAGGGAAGCGGGGGGACTGCTGCTGGGCCCGCTGGGGACGGCGTGGGGCCGGGCCGCCAGCGGCTCCAAGGCTCCGGGGACACAGACTGCAGCGACTCCAGGCTGCAGGCTTGGCCCAGGCCGGCCAGGTGCATGGGGGAGACCGGCTGGATTCAAGGGCTGCGGCTTCAGGGGCGGCGGGGGGCGCCACCCCAGGGCCACCCCCAGTCTCCTGGCCCTTTGCTGGCACAGCCCTCATGGGCTTTCCCTCCCCCAGGAACAAAGTCTTGCGGCTCTCCGGGGGGCTGGCTGGAGGTTCCGGGGGCCCTCAGCTGGGAGGTGACCCTGTGTCTGCTGGGTGCTGGTCTACTTCTGTGTCGGGAAGGGGGTCAAGTCGACAGGAAAGGTACAGCCGGGGTGACGGCAGGGCTGGGGGCAGCACTGCCTGGGGGGGTGTGGGTGTCTGCCAGCGACCACTGCTGCAACGGGAGGAGACTGGACCAGGGCCAGAGCCCGAGGAGGGGCAGGGACTTCAGTCCGGGCCACGTGATCCCCACCCCTTGGCTGGAGAGTCCTCTCCACCCTGCACCTCCAGGCCCGGCAGCCTTCCCTCCCGAGTGGAGGCGGAGAGGCCCCGGCAGCGGCTGCCCCTTCCCTGGGGTCGGGGGCATCCCTGGCTCGCCTTCCCTCCCTTCCAGTTTCTCTCGGTTCTGGCTCTGAGTCAGTTTTTGACCGTCTGGGTAGACCTGGTCTCCGCCTGTCTCTCTCACCTGCCTGTCTGCCCTGGGGGACCCAGCGGGGAGCCTGGACACATCCCTCCCTCAGGGGCTCCCTGTCACGTTGGGGAGACATATGTAAGAACAGTTGCGCCGTTGAACAGGGCTCACCGGATGAAGGTTGGAGTGGATGGCGAGGGGCCAAGCCACAGAACCCAGCAAGGTCCACCCTCTGGCTACTGGACTCCGTAGTAATAGCTGGCACTTCCTATGTGCCATACGCTGTTTCGAGGGCTTTCCGTGTATTAGTCCATCATGTAGGTTTTCAGACAATATTGCCAACGTCAGTCTCCTGTCTCCCATGATGCAACTCTCCTCCAAACAGACAAAACACGCCCACTCTCTCCCCAACACTAGCCATTCAAAGTCTTACCCTTCTCCAGGGAGTGTCCCTTCCATCTCTAATTCGAGCAGATCCATGCACCCCAATGTTCATAGCAGCACTATTTACAAGAGCCAAGACATGGAAGCCACCCAAACGTCCATCAACTGTTAATGGATAAAGAAGATGTGGTACATATGTATATATACAATGGAATATTACTCAGCCATAAAAAAGGAGGAAATAATACCATTTGTAGCAACATGGATGGACCTAGATATTGTCATACTAAGTGAAGTAAGTCAGACACAGAAAGACAAATATCATATGCCATCACTTATACGTGGAATCGTAAAAAAATGGTACAAATGAACTCATATACAAAACAGAAATAGAGTCCCAGATGTAGAAAACAAACTTATGGTTACCAGGGGGGTAAGCGGGGGCGGGGGGCGGGGAGGGATAAACTGGGAGATTGGGATTGGCAGATACACACTACTATATATAAAATAGATAACTAGTAAGGACCTACTGTATAGCACAGGCAACTCTACTGAATACTCTGTAATGACCTATTTGGGAAAAGAATCTAAAATGAGTAGATATATGTATATGTATAACTGATTCACTTTGCTGTACACCTGAAACTAACGCAACATTGTAAATCAACTATACTCCAATAACAATTGTTTGAAAAAACCATCATCGGACGTATCATTTGCAAATATTTTCTTCCATTCAGTAGGTGGCCTTTTTGTTTTGTTGATGGTTTTCTTTGCTGTGGAAAATCTTTTAAGTTTGAGTAGGTCTCATTTGTTTATTTTTGCTTTTATTTCCATTTCCTGAGGTGTCTCAGGGCACCTGTCCCGTTCAGGATGCCTTGTGTTACTGAGTGCTTGGTTGTTTTTGAACTGTCTACTGCCCATTGTCCTTAAGAAGGACTATTCTACTCTCTGTTTCTATAGGTTCCACCTTTTTACATTCCACATATAAGTGAGATTATACGGTACAGTACTTGCCCCTCTCTGTCTGACTTATTTCTGTTAGCATAATGCCCTGAAGATTCATCCATGTTGTAGCAAATGGCACGATTTCCTTCCATTTTATGGCTGAATAATATTCCATTGTGTGTGTGTATGTGTGTGTGTGTGTGTGTGTGTGTGTGTGTGTGTATCACATCTTCTAATTGATTCAGTCTTCTTACTGTTACCGGTCTTTTCATATTTTCTATTTCTTCATGATTCAGTCTTGGTAAGTTGTATGTTTCTAGGAATTTATTCATTTCCTCTAGGTTATCCAATTTGTTGGCATATAGTCGTTTCCAGCAGTCTCTTATGACCCTATGGATTTCTGTGGTATCAGTTGTAACGTCTCCTCTTTCACTCATAATTTGATTTGAGTCTTATCTCTTTCCTTATTGTTAGGCCAGCCAAAAGTTTTTCAATTTGGTTTCCCATATTTTATGTAGGCTTTCTTCAAGCTTTTTCATTCTTTGTTTCTTTGTTCTCTTCTGACTGGATAACCTCAAGTGACCTGGCTTCTACTTCACAGACTCTTTCTTCTGCTTGATAAAGTTTGCTGTTGACATTCTGTATTGCATTTTTCATTTCATTCATTGTATTCGTCAGCTCCAGGATTTCTGTTTGGTTCTTTTTTTATGATTTCTATCTCTCTGTTAAACTTCTCATTTTGTTCATGTATTTTTCTCCTGATTTTGTTGAATTGTCTTTCTGTGTTTCCTGGCAACTCACTGAGCTTCCTGAAAACAACTGTTTTGAATTCTTTATTGGGCAAATTGCAGGTCTCCATTCTTTGGCGTCAGTTATTGGAAGATTATTGTGTTCCTTTGGTGGTGTCATGTTTCCTTGGTTCTTCATGCCTTGCACCGATGTCTTCACATTTGAAGAAGTAGTCACCTCCTTCAGTCTTTACTGACTGGCTTCAGGAGAGAAATACATTTCATCAACCCTGTTAGGGATTCTGAGGTTTTCTCAAACCTTTTCTGTAGATACTCCTGATCCACACCTCTTGTTTCCTCTTGGGGGGAATTACTAAGATTGATGACTTCTCACAAAAGCCACACTGGGTGCTGACACTCTTTTGTTTGTTTTCCCTAGGGCAATGCTAAATGCTCAATCTTGCATGCTTTCCCTCAATCCCACAGAGCCTGGCCAGCTTTCTGTGCATGCTCCCTAGCTGTCTACAAAGGCTCACACTTGCTGCCCTCAGGTGCATGCCCAGGGAGCTAAACATGGGGTGGGATGTGTGTGGGTGAGGTCAGCAGAGCATTGGGGGTGCCCATGGGTCACTTGGGGGTGTCCACAAGTGAGGCATCCCTAGAGGCTCACGGGCTGGCTTCCTGATTGAGTCTCTGATGTGTTGAGTAGGTTCCACATCCCTATTATGCCTTCCAAGAACCCTGGGTACTGTTGCTCCCTGCTCCCCAGTCATGCGGCACACTCCGTATTCTGGACGGGATGAGAAAGAAGTGGGGCTCTTTGGCAGTGTCACACACAGCTGGAGAAGCCAGGTCCTCACTCACACGTTCCCACTTTTCCCTGTGGGAGAAATCACTGGCTGACATGGTTTCTCATGGCACCGAGCTGTGCTGCCTTGGGAGAGGAGAGACACAGGCAAAGTGAAAGGTTCCTCTTACCCTCGTCAGTGCATCCAATCTTGGATTTCTTTTGCTCCAACAGCATGCTGAAACTTCTCTGCTGGACTCCAGGACTTCTGCAAAGGTATTCTTGCCTGTGGATGCATGTCAAAATGTATGTTCTTAAGGCGGGGAGACAGTAGAAAACTCCTATTTCACCATTTTCATGACATCACTCCCTTCGTTTCTGATCTTACAGGAAAAACATTCTGTTTTTCACTCTTAAATATGATGCTAGGGCTTCCCTGGTGGCGCAGTGGTTAAGAATCCGCCTGCCAATGCAGGGGACACGGGTTCGAGCCCTGGTCCGGGAAGATCCCACATGCCGCGGAGCAACGAAGCCCGCACGCCGCAACTACTGAGCCCGTGTGCTACAACTACTGAAGCCCACGCACCTAGAGCCCATGCTCTGCAACAAAAGAAGCCACCGCAATGAGAAGCCCACACACCGCAACAAAGAGTAGCCCCCGCTCGCCGCAACTAGAGGAAGCCCACGTGCAGCAACGAAGACCCGACGCAGCCAAAAATAAATAAATTAAATAAATAAATTTATTAAAAAAAAATATGATGCTAGCTATAGTGTTGGGAAAGCAGTCTCATGCATGCAGCCTTTGGACCCCCACTCAGCTGCATAATAATGGGCCTTTGTCCTGGAACACTTTCTTAGCAGATGAGATGGGGAAGATGATGTAGGGCACACTTGGGTGGATAGAAGTAAAAGGAGATCATTTTCTAGGAGTCTGCCTGAATGCTTTTACCAAAACAAATTTAATGAGGCAGGATGCAGAGGGAACAAGTTGCCTAAAACTGTCCAACGTAGTTGGAGAGTTCTCTGAACCTTGAGGCTGCTCTTAGCACAGCAGAGTCTACAGATGGAACTGGGTGCTAAAAGTGTCCCCAGTTCAAACAGTGGAACACCCTGTGAGGAACTGTGCATTTTGGAGGGTCTCTGGGGCTAATCTCAACTTCACAGCGTCATCAGCTTTTTCGCTCTCAGGTCTTTATCTGACAGAGCGGCAGGCACGTTTGCCAAAGAGTATATGCACCCTGGGAGGTGCAGCTTGGAGTAGGAGGGTTCAGGATAGGGACACTAACATCACAGCTTACCTTAACCCATTTCTGGCTCCCAGTGAGGAGGAACTCCTGGCAATGGTGTTGGCACCACGTTGAGCAGGTCCTATGTAGACCCCTTAGGATCTGAATTTCTGAATTTGGGAGGTGGTAATACCATTGAATAATACGTCCTTTCCATGTCACTTTACTGAATAATATAATACCATTTCTGTAAGCAATGGCATGGACATAATGTTGCTATTTAGTGGGGACTAGGAAGACATAAGAGTCCTGCAAATTGGTTTCCTTATCTGTAAAAGGAAGAGGTTGGAGAAAGGGACCAGGGTCCCTTCTTGCTTAAGAAGCTCTGATTCTAACATCCCATCCTGTGTATGAAGATAATCACCAATTTGAAATCGCAGCATTTATTTTAAAACATATATTTTTCAAAATGTATGTTTGTTTTTTTCGGGTTCCTGTAGCTGATGCTATTTCACTCAGCACTATTATTGTTATGGCTGAATACTGGAATAGAGGAGATCACTTTTGGACATGTTGATTTGATGTGTCTATTTCACATCTAAGTAAAGATGTCTAGTTGAAAGTTGGATATGGGAGTCTGGAGTTCCGGAAAGTGGTCTGCACTGGAGATAGATCTTTGGAAGATAGCCGCATAGATAGCTTCTATTTAAAGCCATCAGCTTGGATGAACTCACCAAGGGAGGCAAGGTGTGGGTGTAGCAGGTGTATCAGCCCAAGGACTGAGCCCCCAGCCTCCAGCCCTTGTGCCCAGGTCTTGTGATCGCCCCTGCCCTCCTTGCTATTTATTCCTCCAAACACCTACTTATTTCATTTAACTCCACCCAAACGTGTCCATATGTAAGCATGTGTTCCCACTGTCATGTTGCCAACTTCACTTGCATTCTGCCCTGGCCTCCCTCAGCTTACTCTCAAGGAGGAGCTGAAAAGAGCTGTTTTAAAAAGGCAGATCACATTGCAGCTCAGTTCAACGCTCTTCGGTGGTTTCACTGCACCCAAACTCCTTAAAATCTGGAACTCCTTGCTGTCCCACTTGTATCTCCATCATGATGCATTTACCTACATCTAACCCCCCACACCTGTTAAGAAATGCAGGTGAGGAGAAAGTGGGATGCAATTTCAACTAGGGTGGCCAGCAAAGCCTCGCTGAGCGGGTGACATTTCAGTAATCCAGGTGAACTCTGGATGAAGAGTTCTAGAAAAGAAAAGGCCAGTGCAAAGGCCCTGAGGCAGGAATGAATGGGCCTCGTTTTTCATAAAGGGCAACGAGCCCTGTGTGGCTGGATTCAAATAGGCAAGGGGAAAGGGGAAGGGGAAGGGGAAGGGATGAAGCCAGAGAGGATACAGGCTGGATCACGTAGGACTCTTCAGGCCACTGTAAGACTTTGTTTTCAACTCTGACAGGGAGCCCCTTGGAGGGTTTGGAACTGAGTAGAACAAAAACAACCAAAAATATCCACATTGGCTTAAGCCAAAGGGAGAATTTCTGGGCCTGTGTAACTGAAATGTACAGAGGTAGTTCCTGTCTTCAGGCATGGCTGGATCCAGGACTCGACTCTCTGAGATCTGTCTTCTTGCTCTAGCTTCCCCTCTGTCCATTGCCAGCCTGCCTCCCCTGCAGCCCTAAAAGTGTCACTGGTTGGATGGGATCACCACGGCTGGCGGAAAGCAGTGCTCCGATTGGCTAGGCCTGAGCCACATGCCCACCCCTGGAATCAGAGGTGAAGTCAACTCTATCAGAACCATAACGGCCGAGAGAAAAAGAAAGGGGAGATTTTCTAGGGTGACATGAGGACACCAGTACCAAGAGAAGGGAAACGGATGCTGGGTGACAAAACCCATAGATGTCCCCTACAGTGGTGCAGACTTTTCATCAAATTCAAAATCCATTTCTAATGGTTATTTTTTTAAAAAGCAAGACTAGGAAAGATTCTTCTCGTAATAGAGCATGTGCCCTGCTACTGGCCCTCCCATCAGCTTCCATCCCCTGACTCTGGGGTTCCACATCCACTTCAGCGGGCTGTCCTCTTCCTAATCCTCCCACACAGACCTTTGCTGAATTACAGTTTGTAAGTAAGTGGTTTTAAAGGGAAAAAATGGAGCAGACTATTATTTTCCAAAGGAAAAACATTTCAAAACTAATAATTCCTTATGAAAATATTTAAACAACATGGAAGTCTCAAATCTAAATAGTGAAAGGTTTCTTCCCTAATGCCCAGTGATGGATGACATTGACAGCAGGGGTGGCTCCTTCCAGGTGGTGACTCTGCCTTTCCCCACATGTTCATATGGTCAGAATGTTTTGAAACACAGGAATATGCCATACCCAGAATTCTGCAATTTGCTTTAATCTCTTTCCATATTAGTTCCCAGCTACCTACTTTGCTCGGACTGCCGTATGTTACTCCACCAGGACGGGCTTACCGTGATTTACTGAACGTTTCCCCCGTCGATGTACATTCTACCAATTTTTCACAATGACAAACAACGCTGTAATTAACACTGTGGTCAATTCTGCCTTGTGCACATACACAAGAGTTTTTCTGTGATAGATTCCCAAAGGTGGGTCAAAGGATATGCATATCTTAATATTTAATAGGAAATGCCAATCAAATGTCCAGATAGATTTTACCACCACTCTGATAGTGTGTAAGAGTCCTTGTTTCTAACTATAGCCTTCTCGAACACTGAAGATTTCAGTTAATTAAATTAATCCTACACTGAGCTCTGCTCTGGTCCCACAAAGCAAATCTTAAAAAAGTAAGACTCAAGAGGTTCAAACTGTTTCCAAGGAACTTAATAGGCTCCCAGGACAAAGCTCAAGAATAAGTTTAGGAATAGAAAAACATCCAGCACCCAAGGGAAATCTTATAATGCCTAGCACCCAATCTAAATTTACCGGGCATGCAAAGAAGCAGGACAATCCAAACCATTACGACAGAAATCAGTTAAAATGCATCGATTGGAAAGGAAGAAGTAAATGTGCCTTTGTTTACAGACAGAATGATTGTATATGGAGAAAGGCCCATGGGATTTATAAAAAGAGCTATTACTATCAACTAGTGAGTTTAGCAAGGTTGCAGAATACAAGCTGTTTTAGAGGGAGCTAATCACCTCACCCCAAACACTTAACCAACTGCCCAGCACTTTTCTTTGCAGATCTGAAACAAGGTCGGTAAGCCACAAATTCCTACTTAGTATTCTGGCGTTATATGTTAATATAAAAATGTAACTATAAAACTAAGAAAATATTCCAGAATTAACACTGGATGGCAGGACACCATTTTCTTTTTGTTCCACTTCTTACATTGTCTTCAATTACGTGTACTACTTGAATAGCTGAATCCCAGACCTCCCCTCCAACCTGAGGACAAATGCAAGAATATTAGGAGGTGCAGAAGCTAAAACTAAACTCAGACACAGAACAGCAGCTCAGGTGTATTTTCTGCAGTTACCATTTAACCACCAAACGAAATACGTGGACCCTGAGCGCCCAAGGGCCAGTACAGGCAAAAGACGAAGCCGCAACAACAAAGTGGTGACCACTGAAGAAAGCGATGCCCTAGGGAAGGACGCCAAGGACAGGACACATAAGTTAGCGTTAGCCCCTTCTGGGCTGCTGAGGCATGACAAAAAAGGGGGGCACAACGTCCTGGATGATCTGAACCACCTGGGAAACCAGGTTCAGACAGGAGGTGATGGAAGTTCGCAGTTGGCCAAGGTCTTCAGCAGTCAATCGGCTAAAAGGGAGGAAAAAATAAAATTCAAGTGCGTGGGGAAGAGCACGTCCCTCCCTGTCCCCCCACACCGACAATCCCAGAGCAGCACACTTCTTCTTTAGGCTTAACCCTCCATTACAGCTCCACCGGGGCTGAGCCTGGCTCTGGCCACCTGCCACCACCCCCCCGCCAGCACCCTCTAGAACCGACATGACCAGGACGCTGCCCTCCACGTCGAGCTCCTTCTGAATGGGCGGTGGGACTCGAAAGTATACAGTCAGGAACCCGCGGGCGATCTCCGCGTCCAAGGGCGCTGGGAAAAGCACAGTAAGGGTGCTGGTGGAGATATGGTTAAGGCACCATCCACACTACTGATTTCGCCTGTGCGTCAGGCTTCCTCCTCACTGAGACCCGCCTTCACCCCCCACCCCCCGGCTTCCCCCCCAGACCACCCCTTAGGCCGTCCACAACCTCCCACCCTATACACTGAGGCCACCCTGGACATCACCACCCCTACCCTCCGGTTTCCCTCAGGCTGGTTTTCCCCACCACCATCCCGTCAGCCCAGACCACCCTTGGCCCATACCCTCCAGCCGCCCAGAGTTCCCTCCTTCTACACTTCAGGCCCCACCGCCTGCAGCCCCTCCCCCCAAACCACCTCCAGCCCAGCCCCTGGCCGCCCGGCCCACTGGGGCTCCTGCAAAAGGATACCACTGTAGCGCCTGCTGACCCGGACCTCCGGCCCCGGGTGCTGCGTCTCTACGTGGCCCTGCTGCGTGGGCTGCCCGCTGGATCTGCACAAGGCCACCGGCTGCGCCACCTGCCTCTCCTGCGACGCCAGGGTTGCTAGGGTCTCCAGGGTCGCCAGGATTGACTGGGTCACCGGGGTCACCCTGGCCACCACGTGCTGCTCCCACTGCAACGGCCGCGGCACCTGCGCCTTCGTCTGCTGCCCTCATGGCTCCTCCACCATCTGCCTCAGACTCCATCTAGAACCGCTTCCACCCTCGCTACGAGTTGGGGAAGAACAAAACGCTCCCTCACAAGACCCAACCCCCTAACGCCCCCTGCAACTCGGGATTCCCAGAGCGCCTGCGCACACAGACCCCTGCTAATGCCTCCTGACTCGTGACTGGTTCCCACCGACAGAGCCTGCAGGCTCTCCAGCCAATGGGCGCCCCCTCATGCAGCTCCACACCTCAGAGCGCTGTGTAACCCCAATGAGCCTGCGCAAACAGACACCCACAGGGTCTGGTCCCGCTAACCGGCCTACCTCGGGCCCAGACACCCCGTAAGCGGCTTAGCCATGAGGCCTCCAGGTGACGCTCCTCCCCTTAGTGTGGCTGGAGCTCCCCAGTGCGCATGTCCAAACAGACCCGCGCCCCACCTCCTAAGGCCTTTGGGCACGTAACTCTTTCCCAGCCAAGCCTGCAAACCCCAGGCGAGCCCCGTGCCCTTCGAAGTCTGTGTCAGTGCCAGCCGGGCCAACTTCACATGTGACCAGCCTGCTGAGCACAGGTCCCTGTCATCGAGTTCTGGAAGGAAGTCGGGCACCTCTGGGCCAGGCCCGGCCAGCCCTCTGGTCTCCCACACGTAGCTCAAGTCTGCATGTGTGTGCGTGTGCACGCGTGCGTGTGCATGTGCGTGCATGTGCACGCGTGCGTGTGTCGGGGCCCGGCCCTGGGGGGATGAGGCCAGGGATGCGGAGCGGGCGGTGCCTGCCCGCCTGGGGAGGGAAGCGGGGGGACTGCTGCTGGGCCCGCTGGGGACGGCGTGGGGCCGGGCCGCCAGCGGCTCCAAGGCTCCGGGGACACAGACTGCAGCGACTCCAGGCTGCAGGCTTGGCCCAGGCCGGCCAGGTGCATGGGGGAGACCGGCTGGATTCAAGGGCTGCGGCTTCGGGGGCGGCGGGGGGCGCCACCCCAGGGCCACCCCCAGTCTCCTGGCCCTTTGCTGGCACAGCCCTCATGGGCTTTCCCTCCCCCAGGAACAAAGTCTTGCGGCTCTCCGGGGGGCTGGCTGGAGGTTCCGGGGGCCCTCAGCTGGGAGGTGACCCTGTGTCTGCTGGGTGCTGGTCTACTTCTGTGTCGGGAAGGGGGTCAAGTCGACAGGAAAGGTACAGCCGGGGTGACGGCAGGGCTGGGGGCAGCACTGCCTGGGGGGGTGTGGGTGTCTGCCAGCGACCACTGCTGCAACGGGAGGAGACTGGACCAGGGCCAGAGCCCGAGGAGGGGCAGGGACTTCAGTCCGGGCCACGTGATCCCCACCCCTTGGCTGGAGAGTCCTCTCCACCCTGCACCTCCAGGCCCGGCAGCCTTCCCTCCCGAGTGGAGGCGGAGAGGCCCCGGCAGCGGCTGCCCCTTCCCTGGGGTCGGGGGCATCCCTGGCTCGCCTTCCCTCCCTTCCAGTTTCTCTCGGTTCTGGCTCTGAGTCAGTTTTTGACCGTCTGGGTAGACCTGGTCTCCGCCTGTCTCTCTCACCTGCCTGTCTGCCCTGGGGGACCCAGCGGGGAGCCTGGACACATCCCTCCCTCAGGGGCTCCCTGTCACGTTGGGGAGACATATGTAAGAACAGTTGCGCCGTTGAACAGGGCTCACCGGATGAAGGTTGGAGTGGATGGCGAGGGGCCAAGCCACAGAACCCAGCAAGGTCCACCCTCTGGCTACTGGACTCCGTAGTAATAGCTGGCACTTCCTATGTGCCATACGCTGTTTCGAGGGCTTTCCGTGTATTAGTCCATCATGTAGGTTTTCAGACAATATTGCCAACGTCAGTCTCCTGTCTCCCATGATGCAACTCTCCTCCAAACAGACAAAACACGCCCACTCTCTCCCCAACACTAGCCATTCAAAGTCTTACCCTTCTCCAGGGAGTGTCCCTTCCATCTCTAATTCGAGCAGATCCATGCACCCCAATGTTCATAGCAGCACTATTTACAAGAGCCAAGACATGGAAGCCACCCAAACGTCCATCAACTGTTAATGGATAAAGAAGATGTGGTACATATGTATATATACAATGGAATATTACTCAGCCATAAAAAAGGAGGAAATAATACCATTTGTAGCAACATGGATGGACCTAGATATTGTCATACTAAGTGAAGTAAGTCAGACACAGAAAGACAAATATCATATGCCATCACTTATACGTGGAATCGTAAAAAAATGGTACAAATGAACTCATATACAAAACAGAAATAGAGTCCCAGATGTAGAAAACAAACTTATGGTTACCAGGGGGGTAAGCGGGGGCGGGGGGCGGGGAGGGATAAACTGGGAGATTGGGATTGGCAGATACACACTACTATATATAAAATAGATAACTAGTAAGGACCTACTGTATAGCACAGGCAACTCTACTGAATACTCTGTAATGACCTATTTGGGAAAAGAATCTAAAATGAGTAGATATATGTATATGTATAACTGATTCACTTTGCTGTACACCTGAAACTAACGCAACATTGTAAATCAACTATACTCCAATAACAATTGTTTGAAAAAACCAGCATCGGACGTATCATTTGCAAATATTTTCTTCCATTCAGTAGGTGGCCTTTTTGTTTTGTTGATGGTTTTCTTTGCTGTGGAAAATCTTTTAAGTTTGAGTAGGTCTCATTTGTTTATTTTTGCTTTTATTTCCATTTCCTGAGGTGTCTCAGGGCACCTGTCCCGTTCAGGATGCCTTGTGTTACTGAGTGCTTGGTTGTTTTTGAACTGTCTACTGCCCATTGTCCTTAAGAAGGACTATTCTACTCTCTGTTTCTATAGGTTCCACCTTTTTACATTCCACATATAAGTGAGATTATACGGTACAGTACTTGCCCCTCTCTGTCTGACTTATTTCTGTTAGCATAATGCCCTGAAGATTCATCCATGTTGTAGCAAATGGCACGATTTCCTTCCATTTTATGGCTGAATAATATTCCATTGTGTGTGTGTATGTGTGTGTGTGTGTGTGTGTGTGTGTGTGTGTGTATCACATCTTCTAATTGATTCAGTCTTCTTACTGTTACCGGTCTTTTCATATTTTCTATTTCTTCATGATTCAGTCTTGGTAAGTTGTATGTTTCTAGGAATTTATTCATTTCCTCTAGGTTATCCAATTTGTTGGCATATAGTCGTTTCCAGCAGTCTCTTATGACCCTATGGATTTCTGTGGTATCAGTTGTAACGTCTCCTCTTTCACTCATAATTTGATTTGAGTCTTATCTCTTTCCTTATTGTTAGGCCAGCCAAAAGTTTTTCAATTTGGTTTCCCATATTTTATGTAGGCTTTCTTCAAGCTTTTTCATTCTTTGTTTCTTTGTTCTCTTCTGACTGGATAACCTCAAGTGACCTGGCTTCTACTTCACAGACTCTTTCTTCTGCTTGATAAAGTTTGCTGTTGACATTCTGTATTGCATTTTTCATTTCATTCATTGTATTCGTCAGCTCCAGGATTTCTGTTTGGTTCTTTTTTTATGATTTCTATCTCTCTGTTAAACTTCTCATTTTGTTCATGTATTTTTCTCCTGATTTTGTTGAATTGTCTTTCTGTGTTTCCTGGCAACTCACTGAGCTTCCTGAAAACAACTGTTTTGAATTCTTTATTGGGCAAATTGCAGGTCTCCATTCTTTGGCGTCAGTTATTGGAAGATTATTGTGTTCCTTTGGTGGTGTCATGTTTCCTTGGTTCTTCATGCCTTGCACCGATGTCTTCACATTTGAAGAAGTAGTCACCTCCTTCAGTCTTTACTGACTGGCTTCAGGAGAGAAATACATTTCATCAACCCTGTTAGGGATTCTGAGGTTTTCTCAAACCTTTTCTGTAGATACTCCTGATCCACACCTCTTGTTTCCTCTTGGGGGGAATTACTAAGATTGATGACTTCTCACAAAAGCCACACTGGGTGCTGACACTCTTTTGTTTGTTTTCCCTAGGGCAATGCTAAATGCTCAATCTTGCATGCTTTCCCTCAATCCCACAGAGCCTGGCCAGCTTTCTGTGCATGCTCCCTAGCTGTCTACAAAGGCTCACACTTGCTGCCCTCAGGTGCATGCCCAGGGAGCTAAACATGGGGTGGGATGTGTGTGGGTGAGGTCAGCAGAGCATTGGGGGTGCCCATGGGTCACTTGGGGGTGTCCACAAGTGAGGCATCCCTAGAGGCTCACGGGCTGGCTTCCTGATTGAGTCTCTGATGTGTTGAGTAGGTTCCACATCCCTATTATGCCTTCCAAGAACCCTGGGTACTGTTGCTCCCTGCTCCCCAGTCATGCGGCACACTCCGTATTCTGGACGGGATGAGAAAGAAGTGGGGCTCTTTGGCAGTGTCACACACAGCTGGAGAAGCCAGGTCCTCACTCACACGTTCCCACTTTTCCCTGTGGGAGAAATCACTGGCTGACATGGTTTCTCATGGCACCGAGCTGTGCTGCCTTGGGAGAGGAGAGACACAGGCAAAGTGAAAGGTTCCTCTTACCCTCGTCAGTGCATCCAATCTTGGATTTCTTTTGCTCCAACAGCATGCTGAAACTTCTCTGCTGGACTCCAGGACTTCTGCAAAGGTATTCTTGCCTGTGGATGCATGTCAAAATGTATGTTCTTAAGGCGGGGAGACAGTAGAAAACTCCTATTTCACCATTTTCATGACATCACTCCCTTCGTTTCTGATCTTACAGGAAAAACATTCTGTTTTTCACTCTTAAATATGATGCTAGGGCTTCCCTGGTGGCGCAGTGGTTAAGAATCCGCCTGCCAATGCAGGGGACACGGGTTCGAGCCCTGGTCCGGGAAGATCCCACATGCCGCGGAGCAACGAAGCCCGCACGCCGCAACTACTGAGCCCGTGTGCTACAACTACTGAAGCCCACGCACCTAGAGCCCATGCTCTGCAACAAAAGAAGCCACCGCAATGAGAAGCCCACACACCGCAACAAAGAGTAGCCCCCGCTCGCCGCAACTAGAGGAAGCCCACGTGCAGCAACGAAGACCCGACGCAGCCAAAAATAAATAAATTAAATAAATAAATTTATTAAAAAAAAATATGATGCTAGCTATAGTGTTGGGAAAGCAGTCTCATGCATGCAGCCTTTGGACCCCCACTCAGCTGCATAATAATGGGCCTTTGTCCTGGAACACTTTCTTAGCAGATGAGATGGGGAAGATGATGTAGGGCACACTTGGGTGGATAGAAGTAAAAGGAGATCATTTTCTAGGAGTCTGCCTGAATGCTTTTACCAAAACAAATTTAATGAGGCAGGATGCAGAGGGAACAAGTTGCCTAAAACTGTCCAACGTAGTTGGAGAGTTCTCTGAACCTTGAGGCTGCTCTTAGCACAGCAGAGTCTACAGATGGAACTGGGTGCTAAAAGTGTCCCCAGTTCAAACAGTGGAACACCCTGTGAGGAACTGTGCATTTTGGAGGGTCTCTGGGGCTAATCTCAACTTCACAGCGTCATCAGCTTTTTCGCTCTCAGGTCTTTATCTGACAGAGCGGCAGGCACGTTTGCCAAAGAGTATATGCACCCTGGGAGGTGCAGCTTGGAGTAGGAGGGTTCAGGATAGGGACACTAACATCACAGCTTACCTTAACCCATTTCTGGCTCCCAGTGAGGAGGAACTCCTGGCAATGGTGTTGGCACCACGTTGAGCAGGTCCTATGTAGACCCCTTAGGATCTGAATTTCTGAATTTGGGAGGTGGTAATACCATTGAATAATACGTCCTTTCCATGTCACTTTACTGAATAATATAATACCATTTCTGTAAGCAATGGCATGGACATAATGTTGCTATTTAGTGGGGACTAGGAAGACATAAGAGTCCTGCAAATTGGTTTCCTTATCTGTAAAAGGAAGAGGTTGGAGAAAGGGACCAGGGTCCCTTCTTGCTTAAGAAGCTCTGATTCTAACATCCCATCCTGTGTATGAAGATAATCACCAATTTGAAATCGCAGCATTTATTTTAAAACATATATTTTTCAAAATGTATGTTTGTTTTTTTCGGGTTCCTGTAGCTGATGCTATTTCACTCAGCACTATTATTGTTATGGCTGAATACTGGAATAGAGGAGATCACTTTTGGACATGTTGATTTGATGTGTCTATTTCACATCTAAGTAAAGATGTCTAGTTGAAAGTTGGATATGGGAGTCTGGAGTTCCGGAAAGTGGTCTGCACTGGAGATAGATCTTTGGAAGATAGCAGCATAGATAGCTTCTATTTAAAGCCATCAGCTTGGATGAACTCACCAAGGGAGGCAAGGTGTGGGTGTAGCAGGTGTATCAGCCCAAGGACTGAGCCCCCAGCCTCCAGCCCTTGTGCCCAGGTCTTGTGATCGCCCCTGCCCTCCTTGCTATTTATTCCTCCAAACACCTACTTATTTCATTTAACTCCACCCAAACGTGTCCATATGTAAGCATGTGTTCCCACTGTCATGTTGCCAACTTCACTTGCATTCTGCCCTGGCCTCCCTCAGCTTACTCTCAAGGAGGAGCTGAAAAGAGCTGTTTTAAAAAGGCAGATCACATTGCAGCTCAGTTCAACGCTCTTCGGTGGTTTCACTGCACCCAAACTCCTTAAAATCTGGAACTCCTTGCTGTCCCACTTGTATCTCCATCATGATGCATTTACCTACATCTAACCCCCCACACCTGTTAAGAAATGCAGGTGAGGAGAAAGTGGGATGCAATTTCAACTAGGGTGGCCAGCAAAGCCTCGCTGAGCGGGTGACATTTCAGTAATCCAGGTGAACTCTGGATGAAGAGTTCTAGAAAAGAAAAGGCCAGTGCAAAGGCCCTGAGGCAGGAATGAATGGGCCTCGTTTTTCATAAAGGGCAACGAGCCCTGTGTGGCTGGATTCAAATAGGCAAGGGGAAAGGGGAAGGGGAAGGGGAAGGGATGAAGCCAGAGAGGATACAGGCTGGATCACGTAGGACTCTTCAGGCCACTGTAAGACTTTGTTTTCAACTCTGACAGGGAGCCCCTTGGAGGGTTTGGAACTGAGTAGAACAAAAACAACCAAAAATATCCACATTGGCTTAAGCCAAAGGGAGAATTTCTGGGCCTGTGTAACTGAAATGTACAGAGGTAGTTCCTGTCTTCAGGCATGGCTGGATCCAGGACTCGACTCTCTGAGATCTGTCTTCTTGCTCTAGCTTCCCCTCTGTCCATTGCCAGCCTGCCTCCCCTGCAGCCCTAAAAGTGTCACTGGTTGGATGGGATCACCACGGCTGGCGGAAAGCAGTGCTCCGATTGGCTAGGCCTGAGCCACATGCCCACCCCTGGAATCAGAGGTGAAGTCAACTCTATCAGAACCATAACGGCCGAGAGAAAAAGAAAGGGGAGATTTTCTAGGGTGACATGAGGACACCAGTACCAAGAGAAGGGAAACGGATGCTGGGTGACAAAACCCATAGATGTCCCCTACAGTGGTGCAGACTTTTCATCAAATTCAAAATCCATTTCTAATGGTTATTTTTTTAAAAAGCAAGACTAGGAAAGATTCTTCTCGTAATAGAGCATGTGCCCTGCTACTGGCCCTCCCATCAGCTTCCATCCCCTGACTCTGGGGTTCCACATCCACTTCAGCGGGCTGTCCTCTTCCTAATCCTCCCACACAGACCTTTGCTGAATTACAGTTTGTAAGTAAGTGGTTTTAAAGGGAAAAAATGGAGCAGACTATTATTTTCCAAAGGAAAAACATTTCAAAACTAATAATTCCTTATGAAAATATTTAAACAACATGGAAGTCTCAAATCTAAATAGTGAAAGGTTTCTTCCCTAATGCCCAGTGATGGATGACATTGACAGCAGGGGTGGCTCCTTCCAGGTGGTGACTCTGCCTTTCCCCACATGTTCATATGGTCAGAATGTTTTGAAACACAGGAATATGCCATACCCAGAATTCTGCAATTTGCTTTAATCTCTTTCCATATTAGTTCCCAGCTACCTACTTTGCTCGGACTGCCGTATGTTACTCCACCAGGACGGGCTTACCGTGATTTACTGAACGTTTCCCCCGTCGATGTACATTCTACCAATTTTTCACAATGACAAACAACGCTGTAATTAACACTGTGGTCAATTCTGCCTTGTGCACATACACAAGAGTTTTTCTGTGATAGATTCCCAAAGGTGGGTCAAAGGATATGCATATCTTAATATTTAATAGGAAATGCCAATCAAATGTCCAGATAGATTTTACCACCACTCTGATAGTGTGTAAGAGTCCTTGTTTCTAACTATAGCCTTCTCGAACACTGAAGATTTCAGTTAATTAAATTAATCCTACACTGAGCTCTGCTCTGGTCCCACAAAGCAAATCTTAAAAAAGTAAGACTCAAGAGGTTCAAACTGTTTCCAAGGAACTTAATAGGCTCCCAGGACAAAGCTCAAGAATAAGTTTAGGAATAGAAAAACATCCAGCACCCAAGGGAAATCTTATAATGCCTAGCACCCAATCTAAATTTACCGGGCATGCAAAGAAGCAGGACAATCCAAACCATTACGACAGAAATCAGTTAAAATGCATCGATTGGAAAGGAAGAAGTAAATGTGCCTTTGTTTACAGACAGAATGATTGTATATGGAGAAAGGCCCATGGGATTTATAAAAAGAGCTATTACTATCAACTAGTGAGTTTAGCAAGGTTGCAGAATACAAGCTGTTTTAGAGGGAGCTAATCACCTCACCCCAAACACTTAACCAACTGCCCAGCACTTTTCTTTGCAGATCTGAAACAAGGTCGGTAAGCCACAAATTCCTACTTAGTATTCTGGCGTTATATGTTAATATAAAAATGTAACTATAAAACTAAGAAAATATTCCAGAATTAACACTGGATGGCAGGACACCATTTTCTTTTTGTTCCACTTCTTACATTGTCTTCAATTACGTGTACTACTTGAATAGCTGAATCCCAGACCTCCCCTCCAACCTGAGGACAAATGCAAGAATATTAGGAGGTGCAGAAGCTAAAACTAAACTCAGACACAGAACAGCAGCTCAGGTGTATTTTCTGCAGTTACCATTTAATCACCAAACGAAATACGTGGACCCTGAGCGCCCAAGGGCCAGTACAGGCAAAAGACGAAGCCGCAACAACAAAGTGGTGACCACTGAAGAAAGCGATGCCCTAGGGAAGGACGCCAAGGACAGGACACATAAGTTAGCGTTAGCCCCTTCTGGGCTGCTGAGGCATGACAAAAAAGGGGGGCACAACGTCCTGGATGATCTGAACCACCTGGGAAACCAGGTTCAGACAGGAGGTGATGGAAGTTCGCAGTTGGCCAAGGTCTTCAGCAGTCAATCGGCTAAAAGGGAGGAAAAAATAAAATTCAAGTGCGTGGGGAAGAGCACGTCCCTCCCTGTCCCCCCACACCGACAATCCCAGAGCAGCACACTTCTTCTTTAGGCTTAACCCTCCATTACAGCTCCACCGGGGCTGAGCCTGGCTCTGGCCACCTGCCACCACCCCCCCGCCAGCACCCTCTAGAACCGACATGACCAGGACGCTGCCCTCCACGTCGAGCTCCTTCTGAATGGGCGGTGGGACTCGAAAGTATACAGTCAGGAACCCGCGGGCGATCTCCGCGTCCAAGGGCGCTGGGAAAAGCACAGTAAGGGTGCTGGTGGAGATATGGTTAAGGCACCATCCACACTACTGATTTCGCCTGTGCGTCAGGCTTCCTCCTCACTGAGACCCGCCTTCACCCCCCACCCCCCGGCTTCCCCCCCAGACCACCCCTTAGGCCGTCCACAACCTCCCACCCTATACACTGAGGCCACCCTGGACATCACCACCCCTACCCTCCGGTTTCCCTCAGGCTGGTTTTCCCCACCACCATCCCGTCAGCCCAGACCACCCTTGGCCCATACCCTCCAGCCGCCCAGAGTTCCCTCCTTCTACACTTCAGGCCCCACCGCCTGCAGCCCCTCCCCCCAAACCACCTCCAGCCCAGCCCCTGGCCGCCCGGCCCACTGGGGCTCCTGCAAAAGGATACCACTGTAGCGCCTGCTGACCCGGACCTCCGGCCCCGGGTGCTGCGTCTCTACGTGGCCCTGCTGCGTGGGCTGCCCGCTGGATCTGCACAAGGCCACCGGCTGCGCCACCTGCCTCTCCTGCGACGCCAGGGTTGCTAGGGTCTCCAGGGTCGCCAGGATTGACTGGGTCACCGGGGTCACCCTGGCCACCACGTGCTGCTCCCACTGCAACGGCCGCGGCACCTGCGCCTTCGTCTGCTGCCCTCATGGCTCCTCCACCATCTGCCTCAGACTCCATCTAGAACCGCTTCCACCCTCGCTACGAGTTGGGGAAGAACAAAACGCTCCCTCACAAGACCCAACCCCCTAACGCCCCCTGCAACTCGGGATTCCCAGAGCGCCTGCGCACACAGACCCCTGCTAATGCCTCCTGACTCGTGACTGGTTCCCACCGACAGAGCCTGCAGGCTCTCCAGCCAATGGGCGCCCCCTCATGCAGCTCCACACCTCAGAGCGCTGTGTAACCCCAATGAGCCTGCGCAAACAGACACCCACAGGGTCTGGTCCCGCTAACCGGCCTACCTCGGGCCCAGACACCCCGTAAGCGGCTTAGCCATGAGGCCTCCAGGTGACGCTCCTCCCCTTAGTGTGGCTGGAGCTCCCCAGTGCGCATGTCCAAACAGACCCGCGCCCCACCTCCTAAGGCCTTTGGGCACGTAACTCTTTCCCAGCCAAGCCTGCAAACCCCAGGCGAGCCCCGTGCCCTTCGAAGTCTGTGTCAGTGCCAGCCGGGCCAACTTCACATGTGACCAGCCTGCTGAGCACAGGTCCCTGTCATCGAGTTCTGGAAGGAAGTCGGGCACCTCTGGGCCAGGCCCGGCCAGCCCTCTGGTCTCCCACACGTAGCTCAAGTCTGCATGTGTGTGCGTGTGCACGCGTGCGTGTGCATGTGCGTGCATGTGCACGCGTGCGTGTGTCGGGGCCCGGCCCTGGGGGGATGAGGCCAGGGATGCGGAGCGGGCGGTGCCTGCCCGCCTGGGGAGGGAAGCGGGGGGACTGCTGCTGGGCCCGCTGGGGACGGCGTGGGGCCGGGCCGCCAGCGGCTCCAAGGCTCCGGGGACACAGACTGCAGCGACTCCAGGCTGCAGGCTTGGCCCAGGCCGGCCAGGTGCATGGGGGAGACCGGCTGGATTCAAGGGCTGCGGCTTCGGGGGCGGCGGGGGGCGCCACCCCAGGGCCACCCCCAGTCTCCTGGCCCTTTGCTGGCACAGCCCTCATGGGCTTTCCCTCCCCCAGGAACAAAGTCTTGCGGCTCTCCGGGGGGCTGGAGGTTCCGGGGGCCCTCAGCTGGGAGGTGACCCTGTGTCTGCTGGGTGCTGGTCTACTTCTGTGTCGGGAAGGGGGTCAAGTCGACAGGAAAGGTACAGCCGGGGTGACGGCAGGGCTGGGGGCAGCACTGCCTGGGGGGGTGTGGGTGTCTGCCAGCGACCACTGCTGCAACGGGAGGAGACTGGACCAGGGCCAGAGCCCGAGGAGGGGCAGGGACTTCAGTCCGGGCCACGTGATCCCCACCCCTTGGCTGGAGAGTCCTCTCCACCCTGCACCTCCAGGCCCGGCAGCCTTCCCTCCCGAGTGGAGGCGGAGAGGCCCCGGCAGCGGCTGCCCCTTCCCTGGGGTCGGGGGCATCCCTGGCTCGCCTTCCCTCCCTTCCAGTTTCTCTCGGTTCTGGCTCTGAGTCAGTTTTTGACCGTCTGGGTAGACCTGGTCTCCGCCTGTCTCTCTCACCTGCCTGTCTGCCCTGGGGGACCCAGCGGGGAGCCTGGACACATCCCTCCCTCAGGGGCTCCCTGTCACGTTGGGGAGACATATGTAAGAACAGTTGCGCCGTTGAACAGGGCTCACCGGATGAAGGTTGGAGTGGATGGCGAGGGGCCAAGCCACAGAACCCAGCAAGGTCCACCCTCTGGCTACTGGACTCCGTAGTAATAGCTGGCACTTCCTATGTGCCATACGCTGTTTCGAGGGCTTTCCGTGTATTAGTCCATCATGTAGGTTTTCAGACAATATTGCCAACGTCAGTCTCCTGTCTCCCATGATGCAACTCTCCTCCAAACAGACAAAACACGCCCACTCTCTCCCCAACACTAGCCATTCAAAGTCTTACCCTTCTCCAGGGAGTGTCCCTTCCATCTCTAATTCGAGCAGATCCATGCACCCCAATGTTCATAGCAGCACTATTTACAAGAGCCAAGACATGGAAGCCACCCAAACGTCCATCAACTGTTAATGGATAAAGAAGATGTGGTACATATGTATATATACAATGGAATATTACTCAGCCATAAAAAAGGAGGAAATAATACCATTTGTAGCAACATGGATGGACCTAGATATTGTCATACTAAGTGAAGTAAGTCAGACACAGAAAGACAAATATCATATGCCATCACTTATACGTGGAATCGTAAAAAAATGGTACAAATGAACTCATATACAAAACAGAAATAGAGTCCCAGATGTAGAAAACAAACTTATGGTTACCAGGGGGGTAAGCGGGGGCGGGGGGCGGGGAGGGATAAACTGGGAGATTGGGATTGGCAGATACACACTACTATATATAAAATAGATAACTAGTAAGGACCTACTGTATAGCACAGGCAACTCTACTGAATACTCTGTAATGACCTATTTGGGAAAAGAATCTAAAATGAGTAGATATATGTATATGTATAACTGATTCACTTTGCTGTACACCTGAAACTAACGCAACATTGTAAATCAACTATACTCCAATAACAATTGTTTGAAAAAACCATCATCGGACGTATCATTTGCAAATATTTTCTTCCATTCAGTAGGTGGCCTTTTTGTTTTGTTGATGGTTTTCTTTGCTGTGGAAAATCTTTTAAGTTTGAGTAGGTCTCATTTGTTTATTTTTGCTTTTATTTCCATTTCCTGAGGTGTCTCAGGGCACCTGTCCCGTTCAGGATGCCTTGTGTTACTGAGTGCTTGGTTGTTTTTGAACTGTCTACTGCCCATTGTCCTTAAGAAGGACTATTCTACTCTCTGTTTCTATAGGTTCCACCTTTTTACATTCCACATATAAGTGAGATTATACGGTACAGTACTTGCCCCTCTCTGTCTGACTTATTTCTGTTAGCATAATGCCCTGAAGATTCATCCATGTTGTAGCAAATGGCACGATTTCCTTCCATTTTATGGCTGAATAATATTCCATTGTGTGTGTGTATGTGTGTGTGTGTGTGTGTGTGTGTGTGTGTGTGTATCACATCTTCTAATTGATTCAGTCTTCTTACTGTTACCGGTCTTTTCATATTTTCTATTTCTTCATGATTCAGTCTTGGTAAGTTGTATGTTTCTAGGAATTTATTCATTTCCTCTAGGTTATCCAATTTGTTGGCATATAGTCGTTTCCAGCAGTCTCTTATGACCCTATGGATTTCTGTGGTATCAGTTGTAACGTCTCCTCTTTCACTCATAATTTGATTTGAGTCTTATCTCTTTCCTTATTGTTAGGCCAGCCAAAAGTTTTTCAATTTGGTTTCCCATATTTTATGTAGGCTTTCTTCAAGCTTTTTCATTCTTTGTTTCTTTGTTCTCTTCTGACTGGATAACCTCAAGTGACCTGGCTTCTACTTCACAGACTCTTTCTTCTGCTTGATAAAGTTTGCTGTTGACATTCTGTATTGCATTTTTCATTTCATTCATTGTATTCGTCAGCTCCAGGATTTCTGTTTGGTTCTTTTTTTATGATTTCTATCTCTCTGTTAAACTTCTCATTTTGTTCATGTATTTTTCTCCTGATTTTGTTGAATTGTCTTTCTGTGTTTCCTGGCAACTCACTGAGCTTCCTGAAAACAACTGTTTTGAATTCTTTATTGGGCAAATTGCAGGTCTCCATTCTTTGGCGTCAGTTATTGGAAGATTATTGTGTTCCTTTGGTGGTGTCATGTTTCCTTGGTTCTTCATGCCTTGCACCGATGTCTTCACATTTGAAGAAGTAGTCACCTCCTTCAGTCTTTACTGACTGGCTTCAGGAGAGAAATACATTTCATCAACCCTGTTAGGGATTCTGAGGTTTTCTCAAACCTTTTCTGTAGATACTCCTGATCCACACCTCTTGTTTCCTCTTGGGGGGAATTACTAAGATTGATGACTTCTCACAAAAGCCACACTGGGTGCTGACACTCTTTTGTTTGTTTTCCCTAGGGCAATGCTAAATGCTCAATCTTGCATGCTTTCCCTCAATCCCACAGAGCCTGGCCAGCTTTCTGTGCATGCTCCCTAGCTGTCTACAAAGGCTCACACTTGCTGCCCTCAGGTGCATGCCCAGGGAGCTAAACATGGGGTGGGATGTGTGTGGGTGAGGTCAGCAGAGCATTGGGGGTGCCCATGGGTCACTTGGGGGTGTCCACAAGTGAGGCATCCCTAGAGGCTCACGGGCTGGCTTCCTGATTGAGTCTCTGATGTGTTGAGTAGGTTCCACATCCCTATTATGCCTTCCAAGAACCCTGGGTACTGTTGCTCCCTGCTCCCCAGTCATGCGGCACACTCCGTATTCTGGACGGGATGAGAAAGAAGTGGGGCTCTTTGGCAGTGTCACACACAGCTGGAGAAGCCAGGTCCTCACTCACACGTTCCCACTTTTCCCTGTGGGAGAAATCACTGGCTGACATGGTTTCTCATGGCACCGAGCTGTGCTGCCTTGGGAGAGGAGAGACACAGGCAAAGTGAAAGGTTCCTCTTACCCTCGTCAGTGCATCCAATCTTGGATTTCTTTTGCTCCAACAGCATGCTGAAACTTCTCTGCTGGACTCCAGGACTTCTGCAAAGGTATTCTTGCCTGTGGATGCATGTCAAAATGTATGTTCTTAAGGCGGGGAGACAGTAGAAAACTCCTATTTCACCATTTTCATGACATCACTCCCTTCGTTTCTGATCTTACAGGAAAAACATTCTGTTTTTCACTCTTAAATATGATGCTAGGGCTTCCCTGGTGGCGCAGTGGTTAAGAATCCGCCTGCCAATGCAGGGGACACGGGTTCGAGCCCTGGTCCGGGAAGATCCCACATGCCGCGGAGCAACGAAGCCCGCACGCCGCAACTACTGAGCCCGTGTGCTACAACTACTGAAGCCCACGCACCTAGAGCCCATGCTCTGCAACAAAAGAAGCCACCGCAATGAGAAGCCCACACACCGCAACAAAGAGTAGCCCCCGCTCGCCGCAACTAGAGGAAGCCCACGTGCAGCAACGAAGACCCGACGCAGCCAAAAATAAATAAATTAAATAAATAAATTTATTAAAAAAAAATATGATGCTAGCTATAGTGTTGGGAAAGCAGTCTCATGCATGCAGCCTTTGGACCCCCACTCAGCTGCATAATAATGGGCCTTTGTCCTGGAACACTTTCTTAGCAGATGAGATGGGGAAGATGATGTAGGGCACACTTGGGTGGATAGAAGTAAAAGGAGATCATTTTCTAGGAGTCTGCCTGAATGCTTTTACCAAAACAAATTTAATGAGGCAGGATGCAGAGGGAACAAGTTGCCTAAAACTGTCCAACGTAGTTGGAGAGTTCTCTGAACCTTGAGGCTGCTCTTAGCACAGCAGAGTCTACAGATGGAACTGGGTGCTAAAAGTGTCCCCAGTTCAAACAGTGGAACACCCTGTGAGGAACTGTGCATTTTGGAGGGTCTCTGGGGCTAATCTCAACTTCACAGCGTCATCAGCTTTTTCGCTCTCAGGTCTTTATCTGACAGAGCGGCAGGCACGTTTGCCAAAGAGTATATGCACCCTGGGAGGTGCAGCTTGGAGTAGGAGGGTTCAGGATAGGGACACTAACATCACAGCTTACCTTAACCCATTTCTGGCTCCCAGTGAGGAGGAACTCCTGGCAATGGTGTTGGCACCACGTTGAGCAGGTCCTATGTAGACCCCTTAGGATCTGAATTTCTGAATTTGGGAGGTGGTAATACCATTGAATAATACGTCCTTTCCATGTCACTTTACTGAATAATATAATACCATTTCTGTAAGCAATGGCATGGACATAATGTTGCTATTTAGTGGGGACTAGGAAGACATAAGAGTCCTGCAAATTGGTTTCCTTATCTGTAAAAGGAAGAGGTTGGAGAAAGGGACCAGGGTCCCTTCTTGCTTAAGAAGCTCTGATTCTAACATCCCATCCTGTGTATGAAGATAATCACCAATTTGAAATCGCAGCATTTATTTTAAAACATATATTTTTCAAAATGTATGTTTGTTTTTTTCGGGTTCCTGTAGCTGATGCTATTTCACTCAGCACTATTATTGTTATGGCTGAATACTGGAATAGAGGAGATCACTTTTGGACATGTTGATTTGATGTGTCTATTTCACATCTAAGTAAAGATGTCTAGTTGAAAGTTGGATATGGGAGTCTGGAGTTCCGGAAAGTGGTCTGCACTGGAGATAGATCTTTGGAAGATAGCCGCATAGATAGCTTCTATTTAAAGCCATCAGCTTGGATGAACTCACCAAGGGAGGCAAGGTGTGGGTGTAGCAGGTGTATCAGCCCAAGGACTGAGCCCCCAGCCTCCAGCCCTTGTGCCCAGGTCTTGTGATCGCCCCTGCCCTCCTTGCTATTTATTCCTCCAAACACCTACTTATTTCATTTAACTCCACCCAAACGTGTCCATATGTAAGCATGTGTTCCCACTGTCATGTTGCCAACTTCACTTGCATTCTGCCCTGGCCTCCCTCAGCTTACTCTCAAGGAGGAGCTGAAAAGAGCTGTTTTAAAAAGGCAGATCACATTGCAGCTCAGTTCAACGCTCTTCGGTGGTTTCACTGCACCCAAACTCCTTAAAATCTGGAACTCCTTGCTGTCCCACTTGTATCTCCATCATGATGCATTTACCTACATCTAACCCCCCACACCTGTTAAGAAATGCAGGTGAGGAGAAAGTGGGATGCAATTTCAACTAGGGTGGCCAGCAAAGCCTCGCTGAGCGGGTGACATTTCAGTAATCCAGGTGAACTCTGGATGAAGAGTTCTAGAAAAGAAAAGGCCAGTGCAAAGGCCCTGAGGCAGGAATGAATGGGCCTCGTTTTTCATAAAGGGCAACGAGCCCTGTGTGGCTGGATTCAAATAGGCAAGGGGAAAGGGGAAGGGGAAGGGGAAGGGATGAAGCCAGAGAGGATACAGGCTGGATCACGTAGGACTCTTCAGGCCACTGTAAGACTTTGTTTTCAACTCTGACAGGGAGCCCCTTGGAGGGTTTGGAACTGAGTAGAACAAAAACAACCAAAAATATCCACATTGGCTTAAGCCAAAGGGAGAATTTCTGGGCCTGTGTAACTGAAATGTACAGAGGTAGTTCCTGTCTTCAGGCATGGCTGGATCCAGGACTCGACTCTCTGAGATCTGTCTTCTTGCTCTAGCTTCCCCTCTGTCCATTGCCAGCCTGCCTCCCCTGCAGCCCTAAAAGTGTCACTGGTTGGATGGGATCACCACGGCTGGCGGAAAGCAGTGCTCCGATTGGCTAGGCCTGAGCCACATGCCCACCCCTGGAATCAGAGGTGAAGTCAACTCTATCAGAACCATAACGGCCGAGAGAAAAAGAAAGGGGAGATTCTCTAGGGTGACATGAGGACACCAGTACCAAGAGAAGGGAAACGGATGCTGGGTGACAAAACCCATAGATGTCCCCTACAGTGGTGCAGACTTTTCATCAAATTCAAAATCCATTTCTAATGGTTATTTTTTTAAAAAGCAAGACTAGGAAAGATTCTTCTCGTAATAGAGCATGTGCCCTGCTACTGGCCCTCCCATCAGCTTCCATCCCCTGACTCTGGGGTTCCACATCCACTTCAGCGGGCTGTCCTCTTCCTAATCCTCCCACACAGACCTTTGCTGAATTACAGTTTGTAAGTAAGTGGTTTTAAAGGGAAAAAATGGAGCAGACTATTATTTTCCAAAGGAAAAACATTTCAAAACTAATAATTCCTTATGAAAATATTTAAACAACATGGAAGTCTCAAATCTAAATAGTGAAAGGTTTCTTCCCTAATGCCCAGTGATGGATGACATTGACAGCAGGGGTGGCTCCTTCCAGGTGGTGACTCTGCCTTTCCCCACATGTTCATATGGTCAGAATGTTTTGAAACACAGGAATATGCCATACCCAGAATTCTGCAATTTGCTTTAATCTCTTTCCATATTAGTTCCCAGCTACCTACTTTGCTCGGACTGCCGTATGTTACTCCACCAGGACGGGCTTACCGTGATTTACTGAACGTTTCCCCCGTCGATGTACATTCTACCAATTTTTCACAATGACAAACAACGCTGTAATTAACACTGTGGTCAATTCTGCCTTGTGCACATACACAAGAGTTTTTCTGTGATAGATTCCCAAAGGTGGGTCAAAGGATATGCATATCTTAATATTTAATAGGAAATGCCAATCAAATGTCCAGATAGATTTTACCACCACTCTGATAGTGTGTAAGAGTCCTTGTTTCTAACTATAGCCTTCTCGAACACTGAAGATTTCAGTTAATTAAATTAATCCTACACTGAGCTCTGCTCTGGTCCCACAAAGCAAATCTTAAAAAAGTAAGACTCAAGAGGTTCAAACTGTTTCCAAGGAACTTAATAGGCTCCCAGGACAAAGCTCAAGAATAAGTTTAGGAATAGAAAAACATCCAGCACCCAAGGGAAATCTTATAATGCCTAGCACCCAATCTAAATTTACCGGGCATGCAAAGAAGCAGGACAATCCAAACCATTACGACAGAAATCAGTTAAAATGCATCGATTGGAAAGGAAGAAGTAAATGTGCCTTTGTTTACAGACAGAATGATTGTATATGGAGAAAGGCCCATGGGATTTATAAAAAGAGCTATTACTATCAACTAGTGAGTTTAGCAAGGTTGCAGAATACAAGCTGTTTTAGAGGGAGCTAATCACCTCACCCCAAACACTTAACCAACTGCCCAGCACTTTTCTTTGCAGATCTGAAACAAGGTCGGTAAGCCACAAATTCCTACTTAGTATTCTGGCGTTATATGTTAATATAAAAATGTAACTATAAAACTAAGAAAATATTCCAGAATTAACACTGGATGGCAGGACACCATTTTCTTTTTGTTCCACTTCTTACATTGTCTTCAATTACGTGTACTACTTGAATAGCTGAATCCCAGACCTCCCCTCCAACCTGAGGACAAATGCAAGAATATTAGGAGGTGCAGAAGCTAAAACTAAACTCAGACACAGAACAGCAGCTCAGGTGTATTTTCTGCAGTTACCATTTAACCACCAAACGAAATACGTGGACCCTGAGCGCCCAAGGGCCAGTACAGGCAAAAGACGAAGCCGCAACAACAAAGTGGTGACCACTGAAGAAAGCGATGCCCTAGGGAAGGACGCCAAGGACAGGACACATAAGTTAGCGTTAGCCCCTTCTGGGCTGCTGAGGCATGACAAAAAAGGGGGGCACAACGTCCTGGATGATCTGAACCACCTGGGAAACCAGGTTCAGACAGGAGGTGATGGAAGTTCGCAGTTGGCCAAGGTCTTCAGCAGTCAATCGGCTAAAAGGGAGGAAAAAATAAAATTCAAGTGCGTGGGGAAGAGCACGTCCCTCCCTGTCCCCCCACACCGACAATCCCAGAGCAGCACACTTCTTCTTTAGGCTTAACCCTCCATTACAGCTCCACCGGGGCTGAGCCTGGCTCTGGCCACCTGCCACCACCCCCCCGCCAGCACCCTCTAGAACCGACATGACCAGGACGCTGCCCTCCACGTCGAGCTCCTTCTGAATGGGCGGTGGGACTCGAAAGTATACAGTCAGGAACCCGCGGGCGATCTCCGCGTCCAAGGGCGCTGGGAAAAGCACAGTAAGGGTGCTGGTGGAGATATGGTTAAGGCACCATCCACACTACTGATTTCGCCTGTGCGTCAGGCTTCCTCCTCACTGAGACCCGCCTTCACCCCCCACCCCCCGGCTTCCCCCCCAGACCACCCCTTAGGCCGTCCACAACCTCCCACCCTATACACTGAGGCCACCCTGGACATCACCACCCCTACCCTCCGGTTTCCCTCAGGCTGGTTTTCCCCACCACCATCCCGTCAGCCCAGACCACCCTTGGCCCATACCCTCCAGCCGCCCAGAGTTCCCTCCTTCTACACTTCAGGCCCCACCGCCTGCAGCCCCTCCCCCCAAACCACCTCCAGCCCAGCCCCTGGCCGCCCGGCCCACTGGGGCTCCTGCAAAAGGATACCACTGTAGCGCCTGCTGACCCGGACCTCCGGCCCCGGGTGCTGCGTCTCTACGTGGCCCTGCTGCGTGGGCTGCCCGCTGGATCTGCACAAGGCCACCGGCTGCGCCACCTGCCTCTCCTGCGACGCCAGGGTTGCTAGGGTCTCCAGGGTCGCCAGGATTGACTGGGTCACCGGGGTCACCCTGGCCACCACGTGCTGCTCCCACTGCAACGGCCGCGGCACCTGCGCCTTCGTCTGCTGCCCTCATGGCTCCTCCACCATCTGCCTCAGACTCCATCTAGAACCGCTTCCACCCTCGCTACGAGTTGGGGAAGAACAAAACGCTCCCTCACAAGACCCAACCCCCTAACGCCCCCTGCAACTCGGGATTCCCAGAGCGCCTGCGCACACAGACCCCTGCTAATGCCTCCTGACTCGTGACTGGTTCCCACCGACAGAGCCTGCAGGCTCTCCAGCCAATGGGCGCCCCCTCATGCAGCTCCACACCTCAGAGCGCTGTGTAACCCCAATGAGCCTGCGCAAACAGACACCCACAGGGTCTGGTCCCGCTAACCGGCCTACCTCGGGCCCAGACACCCCGTAAGCGGCTTAGCCATGAGGCCTCCAGGTGACGCTCCTCCCCTTAGTGTGGCTGGAGCTCCCCAGTGCGCATGTCCAAACAGACCCGCGCCCCACCTCCTAAGGCCTTTGGGCACGTAACTCTTTCCCAGCCAAGCCTGCAAACCCCAGGCGAGCCCCGTGCCCTTCGAAGTCTGTGTCAGTGCCAGCCGGGCCAACTTCACATGTGACCAGCCTGCTGAGCACAGGTCCCTGTCATCGAGTTCTGGAAGGAAGTCGGGCACCTCTGGGCCAGGCCCGGCCAGCCCTCTGGTCTCCCACACGTAGCTCAAGTCTGCATGTGTGTGCGTGTGCACGCGTGCGTGTGCATGTGCGTGCATGTGCACGCGTGCGTGTGTCGGGGCCCGGCCCTGGGGGGATGAGGCCAGGGATGCGGAGCGGGCGGTGCCTGCCCGCCTGGGGAGGGAAGCGGGGGGACTGCTGCTGGGCCCGCTGGGGACGGCGTGGGGCCGGGCCGCCAGCGGCTCCAAGGCTCCGGGGACACAGACTGCAGCGACTCCAGGCTGCAGGCTTGGCCCAGGCCGGCCAGGTGCATGGGGGAGACCGGCTGGATTCAAGGGCTGCGGCTTCGGGGGCGGCGGGGGGCGCCACCCCAGGGCCACCCCCAGTCTCCTGGCCCTTTGCTGGCACAGCCCTCATGGGCTTTCCCTCCCCCAGGAACAAAGTCTTGCGGCTCTCCGGGGGGCTGGAGGTTCCGGGGGCCCTCAGCTGGGAGGTGACCCTGTGTCTGCTGGGTGCTGGTCTACTTCTGTGTCGGGAAGGGGGTCAAGTCGACAGGAAAGGTACAGCCGGGGTGACGGCAGGGCTGGGGGCAGCACTGCCTGGGGGGGTGTGGGTGTCTGCCAGCGACCACTGCTGCAACGGGAGGAGACTGGACCAGGGCCAGAGCCCGAGGAGGGGCAGGGACTTCAGTCCGGGCCACGTGATCCCCACCCCTTGGCTGGAGAGTCCTCTCCACCCTGCACCTCCAGGCCCGGCAGCCTTCCCTCCCGAGTGGAGGCGGAGAGGCCCCGGCAGCGGCTGCCCCTTCCCTGGGGTCGGGGGCATCCCTGGCTCGCCTTCCCTCCCTTCCAGTTTCTCTCGGTTCTGGCTCTGAGTCAGTTTTTGACCGTCTGGGTAGACCTGGTCTCCGCCTGTCTCTCTCACCTGCCTGTCTGCCCTGGGGGACCCAGCGGGGAGCCTGGACACATCCCTCCCTCAGGGGCTCCCTGTCACGTTGGGGAGACATATGTAAGAACAGTTGCGCCGTTGAACAGGGCTCACCGGATGAAGGTTGGAGTGGATGGCGAGGGGCCAAGCCACAGAACCCAGCAAGGTCCACCCTCTGGCTACTGGGCTCCGTAGTAATAGCTGGCACTTCCTATGTGCCATACGCTGTTTCGAGGGCTTTCCGTGTATTAGTCCATCATGTAGGTTTTCAGACAATATTGCCAACGTCAGTCTCCTGTCTCCCATGATGCAACTCTCCTCCAAACAGACAAAACACGCCCACTCTCTCCCCAACACTAGCCATTCAAAGTCTTACCCTTCTCCAGGGAGTGTCCCTTCCATCTCTAATTCGAGCAGATCCATGCACCCCAATGTTCATAGCAGCACTATTTACAAGAGCCAAGACATGGAAGCCACCCAAACGTCCATCAACTGTTAATGGATAAAGAAGATGTGGTACATATGTATATATACAATGGAATATTACTCAGCCATAAAAAAGGAGGAAATAATACCATTTGTAGCAACATGGATGGACCTAGATATTGTCATACTAAGTGAAGTAAGTCAGACACAGAAAGACAAATATCATATGCCATCACTTATACGTGGAATCGTAAAAAAATGGTACAAATGAACTCATATACAAAACAGAAATAGAGTCCCAGATGTAGAAAACAAACTTATGGTTACCAGGGGGGTAAGCGGGGGCGGGGGGCGGGGAGGGATAAACTGGGAGATTGGGATTGGCAGATACACACTACTATATATAAAATAGATAACTAGTAAGGACCTACTGTATAGCACAGGCAACTCTACTGAATACTCTGTAATGACCTATTTGGGAAAAGAATCTAAAATGAGTAGATATATGTATATGTATAACTGATTCACTTTGCTGTACACCTGAAACTAACGCAACATTGTAAATCAACTATACTCCAATAACAATTGTTTGAAAAAACCATCATCGGACGTATCATTTGCAAATATTTTCTTCCATTCAGTAGGTGGCCTTTTTGTTTTGTTGATGGTTTTCTTTGCTGTGGAAAATCTTTTAAGTTTGAGTAGGTCTCATTTGTTTATTTTTGCTTTTATTTCCATTTCCTGAGGTGTCTCAGGGCACCTGTCCTGTTCAGGATGCCTTGTGTTACTGAGTGCTTGGTTGTTTTTGAACTGTCTACTGCCCATTGTCCTTAAGAAGGACTATTCTACTCTCTGTTTCTATAGGTTCCACCTTTTTACATTCCACATATAAGTGAGATTATACGGTACAGTACTTGCCCCTCTCTGTCTGACTTATTTCTGTTAGCATAATGCCCTGAAGATTCATCCATGTTGTAGCAAATGGCACGATTTCCTTCCATTTTATGGCTGAATAATATTCCATTGTGTGTGTGTATGTGTGTGTGTGTGTGTGTATGTGTGTGTGTGTGTGTGTATCACATCTTCTAATTGATTCAGTCTTCTTACTGTTACCGGTCTTTTCATATTTTCTATTTCTTCATGATTCAGTCTTGGTAAGTTGTATGTTTCTAGGAATTTATTCATTTCCTCTAGGTTATCCAATTTGTTGGCATATAGTCGTTTCCAGCAGTCTCTTATGACCCTATGGATTTCTGTGGTATCAGTTGTAACGTCTCCTCTTTCACTCATAATTTGATTTGAGTCTTATCTCTTTCCTTATTGTTAGGCCAGCCAAAAGTTTTTCAATTTGGTTTCCCATATTTTATGTAGGCTTTCTTCAAGCTTTTTCATTCTTTGTTTCTTTGTTCTCTTCTGACTGGATAACCTCAAGTGACCTGGCTTCTACTTCACAGACTCTTTCTTCTGCTTGATAAAGTTTGCTGTTGACATTCTGTATTGCATTTTTCATTTCATTCATTGTATTCGTCAGCTCCAGGATTTCTGTTTGGTTCTTTTTTTATGATTTCTATCTCTCTGTTAAACTTCTCATTTTGTTCATGTATTTTTCTCCTGATTTTGTTGAATTGTCTTTCTGTGTTTCCTGGCAACTCACTGAGCTTCCTGAAAACAACTGTTTTGAATTCTTTATTGGGCAAATTGCAGGTCTCCATTCTTTGGCGTCAGTTATTGGAAGATTATTGTGTTCCTTTGGTGGTGTCATGTTTCCTTGGTTCTTCATGCCTTGCACCGATGTCTTCACATTTGAAGAAGTAGTCACCTCCTTCAGTCTTTACTGACTGGCTTCAGGAGAGAAATACATTTCATCAACCCTGTTAGGGATTCTGAGGTTTTCTCAAACCTTTTCTGTAGATACTCCTGATCCACACCTCTTGTTTCCTCTTGGGGGGAATTACTAAGATTGATGACTTCTCACAAAAGCCACACTGGGTGCTGACACTCTTTTGTTTGTTTTCCCTAGGGCAATGCTAAATGCTCAATCTTGCATGCTTTCCCTCAATCCCACAGAGCCTGGCCAGCTTTCTGTGCATGCTCCCTAGCTGTCTACAAAGGCTCACACTTGCTGCCCTCAGGTGCATGCCCAGGGAGCTAAACATGGGGTGGGATGTGTGTGGGTGAGGTCAGCAGAGCATTGGGGGTGCCCATGGGTCACTTGGGGGTGTCCACAAGTGAGGCATCCCTAGAGGCTCACGGGCTGGCTTCCTGATTGAGTCTCTGATGTGTTGAGTAGGTTCCACATCCCTATTATGCCTTCCAAGAACCCTGGGTACTGTTGCTCCCTGCTCCCCAGTCATGCGGCACACTCCGTATTCTGGACGGGATGAGAAAGAAGTGGGGCTCTTTGGCAGTGTCACACACAGCTGGAGAAGCCAGGTCCTCACTCACACGTTCCCACTTTTCCCTGTGGGAGAAATCACTGGCTGACATGGTTTCTCATGGCACCGAGCTGTGCTGCCTTGGGAGAGGAGAGACACAGGCAAAGTGAAAGGTTCCTCTTACCCTCGTCAGTGCATCCAATCTTGGATTTCTTTTGCTCCAACAGCATGCTGAAACTTCTCTGCTGGACTCCAGGACTTCTGCAAAGGTATTCTTGCCTGTGGATGCATGTCAAAATGTATGTTCTTAAGGCGGGGAGACAGTAGAAAACTCCTATTTCACCATTTTCATGACATCACTCCCTTCGTTTCTGATCTTACAGGAAAAACATTCTGTTTTTCACTCTTAAATATGATGCTAGGGCTTCCCTGGTGGCGCAGTGGTTAAGAATCCGCCTGCCAATGCAGGGGACACGGGTTCGAGCCCTGGTCCGGGAAGATCCCACATGCCGCGGAGCAACGAAGCCCGCACGCCGCAACTACTGAGCCCGTGTGCTACAACTACTGAAGCCCACGCACCTAGAGCCCATGCTCTGCAACAAAAGAAGCCACCGCAATGAGAAGCCCACACACCGCAACAAAGAGTAGCCCCCGCTCGCCGCAACTAGAGGAAGCCCACGTGCAGCAACGAAGACCCGACGCAGCCAAAAATAAATAAATTAAATAAATAAATTTATTAAAAAAAAATATGATGCTAGCTATAGTGTTGGGAAAGCAGTCTCATGCATGCAGCCTTTGGACCCCCACTCAGCTGCATAATAATGGGCCTTTGTCCTGGAACACTTTCTTAGCAGATGAGATGGGGAAGATGATGTAGGGCACACTTGGGTGGATAGAAGTAAAAGGAGATCATTTTCTAGGAGTCTGCCTGAATGCTTTTACCAAAACAAATTTAATGAGGCAGGATGCAGAGGGAACAAGTTGCCTAAAACTGTCCAACGTAGTTGGAGAGTTCTCTGAACCTTGAGGCTGCTCTTAGCACAGCAGAGTCTACAGATGGAACTGGGTGCTAAAAGTGTCCCCAGTTCAAACAGTGGAACACCCTGTGAGGAACTGTGCATTTTGGAGGGTCTCTGGGGCTAATCTCAACTTCACAGCGTCATCAGCTTTTTCGCTCTCAGGTCTTTATCTGACAGAGCGGCAGGCACGTTTGCCAAAGAGTATATGCACCCTGGGAGGTGCAGCTTGGAGTAGGAGGGTTCAGGATAGGGACACTAACATCACAGCTTACCTTAACCCATTTCTGGCTCCCAGTGAGGAGGAACTCCTGGCAATGGTGTTGGCACCACGTTGAGCAGGTCCTATGTAGACCCCTTAGGATCTGAATTTCTGAATTTGGGAGGTGGTAATACCATTGAATAATACGTCCTTTCCATGTCACTTTACTGAATAATATAATACCATTTCTGTAAGCAATGGCATGGACATAATGTTGCTATTTAGTGGGGACTAGGAAGACATAAGAGTCCTGCAAATTGGTTTCCTTATCTGTAAAAGGAAGAGGTTGGAGAAAGGGACCAGGGTCCCTTCTTGCTTAAGAAGCTCTGATTCTAACATCCCATCCTGTGTATGAAGATAATCACCAATTTGAAATCGCAGCATTTATTTTAAAACATATATTTTTCAAAATGTATGTTTGTTTTTTTCGGGTTCCTGTAGCTGATGCTATTTCACTCAGCACTATTATTGTTATGGCTGAATACTGGAATAGAGGAGATCACTTTTGGACATGTTGATTTGATGTGTCTATTTCACATCTAAGTAAAGATGTCTAGTTGAAAGTTGGATATGGGAGTCTGGAGTTCCGGAAAGTGGTCTGCACTGGAGATAGATCTTTGGAAGATAGCCGCATAGATAGCTTCTATTTAAAGCCATCAGCTTGGATGAACTCACCAAGGGAGGCAAGGTGTGGGTGTAGCAGGTGTATCAGCCCAAGGACTGAGCCCCCAGCCTCCAGCCCTTGTGCCCAGGTCTTGTGATCGCCCCTGCCCTCCTTGCTATTTATTCCTCCAAACACCTACTTATTTCATTTAACTCCACCCAAACGTGTCCATATGTAAGCATGTGTTCCCACTGTCATGTTGCCAACTTCACTTGCATTCTGCCCTGGCCTCCCTCAGCTTACTCTCAAGGAGGAGCTGAAAAGAGCTGTTTTAAAAAGGCAGATCACATTGCAGCTCAGTTCAACGCTCTTCGGTGGTTTCACTGCACCCAAACTCCTTAAAATCTGGAACTCCTTGCTGTCCCACTTGTATCTCCATCATGATGCATTTACCTACATCTAACCCCCCACACCTGTTAAGAAATGCAGGTGAGGAGAAAGTGGGATGCAATTTCAACTAGGGTGGCCAGCAAAGCCTCGCTGAGCGGGTGACATTTCAGTAATCCAGGTGAACTCTGGATGAAGAGTTCTAGAAAAGAAAAGGCCAGTGCAAAGGCCCTGAGGCAGGAATGAATGGGCCTCGTTTTTCATAAAGGGCAACGAGCCCTGTGTGGCTGGATTCAAATAGGCAAGGGGAAAGGGGAAGGGGAAGGGGAAGGGATGAAGCCAGAGAGGATACAGGCTGGATCACGTAGGACTCTTCAGGCCACTGTAAGACTTTGTTTTCAACTCTGACAGGGAGCCCCTTGGAGGGTTTGGAACTGAGTAGAACAAAAACAACCAAAAATATCCACATTGGCTTAAGCCAAAGGGAGAATTTCTGGGCCTGTGTAACTGAAATGTACAGAGGTAGTTCCTGTCTTCAGGCATGGCTGGATCCAGGACTCGACTCTCTGAGATCTGTCTTCTTGCTCTAGCTTCCCCTCTGTCCATTGCCAGCCTGCCTCCCCTGCAGCCCTAAAAGTGTCACTGGTTGGATGGGATCACCACGGCTGGCGGAAAGCAGTGCTCCGATTGGCTAGGCCTGAGCCACATGCCCACCCCTGGAATCAGAGGTGAAGTCAACTCTATCAGAACCATAACGGCCGAGAGAAAAAGAAAGGGGAGATTTTCTAGGGTGACATGAGGACACCAGTACCAAGAGAAGGGAAACGGATGCTGGGTGACAAAACCCATAGATGTCCCCTACAGTGGTGCAGACTTTTCATCAAATTCAAAATCCATTTCTAATGGTTATTTTTTTAAAAAGCAAGACTAGGAAAGATTCTTCTCGTAATAGAGCATGTGCCCTGCTACTGGCCCTCCCATCAGCTTCCATCCCCTGACTCTGGGGTTCCACATCCACTTCAGCGGGCTGTCCTCTTCCTAATCCTCCCACACAGACCTTTGCTGAATTACAGTTTGTAAGTAAGTGGTTTTAAAGGGAAAAAATGGAGCAGACTATTATTTTCCAAAGGAAAAACATTTCAAAACTAATAATTCCTTATGAAAATATTTAAACAACATGGAAGTCTCAAATCTAAATAGTGAAAGGTTTCTTCCCTAATGCCCAGTGATGGATGACATTGACAGCAGGGGTGGCTCCTTCCAGGTGGTGACTCTGCCTTTCCCCACATGTTCATATGGTCAGAATGTTTTGAAACACAGGAATATGCCATACCCAGAATTCTGCAATTTGCTTTAATCTCTTTCCATATTAGTTCCCAGCTACCTACTTTGCTCGGACTGCCGTATGTTACTCCACCAGGACGGGCTTACCGTGATTTACTGAACGTTTCCCCCGTCGATGTACATTCTACCAATTTTTCACAATGACAAACAACGCTGTAATTAACACTGTGGTCAATTCTGCCTTGTGCACATACACAAGAGTTTTTCTGTGATAGATTCCCAAAGGTGGGTCAAAGGATATGCATATCTTAATATTTAATAGGAAATGCCAATCAAATGTCCAGATAGATTTTACCACCACTCTGATAGTGTGTAAGAGTCCTTGTTTCTAACTATAGCCTTCTCGAACACTGAAGATTTCAGTTAATTAAATTAATCCTACACTGAGCTCTGCTCTGGTCCCACAAAGCAAATCTTAAAAAAGTAAGACTCAAGAGGTTCAAACTGTTTCCAAGGAACTTAATAGGCTCCCAGGACAAAGCTCAAGAATAAGTTTAGGAATAGAAAAACATCCAGCACCCAAGGGAAATCTTATAATGCCTAGCACCCAATCTAAATTTACCGGGCATGCAAAGAAGCAGGACAATCCAAACCATTACGACAGAAATCAGTTAAAATGCATCGATTGGAAAGGAAGAAGTAAATGTGCCTTTGTTTACAGACAGAATGATTGTATATGGAGAAAGGCCCATGGGATTTATAAAAAGAGCTATTACTATCAACTAGTGAGTTTAGCAAGGTTGCAGAATACAAGCTGTTTTAGAGGGAGCTAATCACCTCACCCCAAACACTTAACCAACTGCCCAGCACTTTTCTTTGCAGATCTGAAACAAGGTCGGTAAGCCACAAATTCCTACTTAGTATTCTGGCGTTATATGTTAATATAAAAATGTAACTATAAAACTAAGAAAATATTCCAGAATTAACACTGGATGGCAGGACACCATTTTCTTTTTGTTCCACTTCTTACATTGTCTTCAATTACGTGTACTACTTGAATAGCTGAATCCCAGACCTCCCCTCCAACCTGAGGACAAATGCAAGAATATTAGGAGGTGCAGAAGCTAAAACTAAACTCAGACACAGAACAGCAGCTCAGGTGTATTTTCTGCAGTTACCATTTAATCACCAAACGAAATACGTGGACCCTGAGCGCCCAAGGGCCAGTACAGGCAAAAGACGAAGCCGCAACAACAAAGTGGTGACCACTGAAGAAAGCGATGCCCTAGGGAAGGACGCCAAGGACAGGACACATAAGTTAGCGTTAGCCCCTTCTGGGCTGCTGAGGCATGACAAAAAAGGGGGGCACAACGTCCTGGATGATCTGAACCACCTGGGAAACCAGGTTCAGACAGGAGGTGATGGAAGTTCGCAGTTGGCCAAGGTCTTCAGCAGTCAATCGGCTAAAAGGGAGGAAAAAATAAAATTCAAGTGCGTGGGGAAGAGCACGTCCCTCCCTGTCCCCCCACACCGACAATCCCAGAGCAGCACACTTCTTCTTTAGGCTTAACCCTCCATTACAGCTCCACCGGGGCTGAGCCTGGCTCTGGCCACCTGCCACCACCCCCCCGCCAGCACCCTCTAGAACCGACATGACCAGGACGCTGCCCTCCACGTCGAGCTCCTTCTGAATGGGCGGTGGGACTCGAAAGTATACAGTCAGGAACCCGCGGGCGATCTCCGCGTCCAAGGGCGCTGGGAAAAGCACAGTAAGGGTGCTGGTGGAGATATGGTTAAGGCACCATCCACACTACTGATTTCGCCTGTGCGTCAGGCTTCCTCCTCACTGAGACCCGCCTTCACCCCCCACCCCCCGGCTTCCCCCCCAGACCACCCCTTAGGCCGTCCACAACCTCCCACCCTATACACTGAGGCCACCCTGGACATCACCACCCCTACCCTCCGGTTTCCCTCAGGCTGGTTTTCCCCACCACCATCCCGTCAGCCCAGACCACCCTTGGCCCATACCCTCCAGCCGCCCAGAGTTCCCTCCTTCTACACTTCAGGCCCCACCGCCTGCAGCCCCTCCCCCCAAACCACCTCCAGCCCAGCCCCTGGCCGCCCGGCCCACTGGGGCTCCTGCAAAAGGATACCACTGTAGCGCCTGCTGACCCGGACCTCCGGCCCCGGGTGCTGCGTCTCTACGTGGCCCTGCTGCGTGGGCTGCCCGCTGGATCTGCACAAGGCCACCGGCTGCGCCACCTGCCTCTCCTGCGACGCCAGGGTTGCTAGGGTCTCCAGGGTCGCCAGGATTGACTGGGTCACCGGGGTCACCCTGGCCACCACGTGCTGCTCCCACTGCAACGGCCGCGGCACCTGCGCCTTCGTCTGCTGCCCTCATGGCTCCTCCACCATCTGCCTCAGACTCCATCTAGAACCGCTTCCACCCTCGCTACGAGTTGGGGAAGAACAAAACGCTCCCTCACAAGACCCAACCCCCTAACGCCCCCTGCAACTCGGGATTCCCAGAGCGCCTGCGCACACAGACCCCTGCTAATGCCTCCTGACTCGTGACTGGTTCCCACCGACAGAGCCTGCAGGCTCTCCAGCCAATGGGCGCCCCCTCATGCAGCTCCACACCTCAGAGCGCTGTGTAACCCCAATGAGCCTGCGCAAACAGACACCCACAGGGTCTGGTCCCGCTAACCGGCCTACCTCGGGCCCAGACACCCCGTAAGCGGCTTAGCCATGAGGCCTCCAGGTGACGCTCCTCCCCTTAGTGTGGCTGGAGCTCCCCAGTGCGCATGTCCAAACAGACCCGCGCCCCACCTCCTAAGGCCTTTGGGCACGTAACTCTTTCCCAGCCAAGCCTGCAAACCCCAGGCGAGCCCCGTGCCCTTCGAAGTCTGTGTCAGTGCCAGCCGGGCCAACTTCACATGTGACCAGCCTGCTGAGCACAGGTCCCTGTCATCGAGTTCTGGAAGGAAGTCGGGCACCTCTGGGCCAGGCCCGGCCAGCCCTCTGGTCTCCCACACGTAGCTCAAGTCTGCATGTGTGTGCGTGTGCACGCGTGCGTGTGCATGTGCGTGCATGTGCACGCGTGCGTGTGTCGGGGCCCGGCCCTGGGGGGATGAGGCCAGGGATGCGGAGCGGGCGGTGCCTGCCCGCCTGGGGAGGGAAGCGGGGGGACTGCTGCTGGGCCCGCTGGGGACGGCGTGGGGCCGGGCCGCCAGCGGCTCCAAGGCTCCGGGGACACAGACTGCAGCGACTCCAGGCTGCAGGCTTGGCCCAGGCCGGCCAGGTGCATGGGGGAGACCGGCTGGATTCAAGGGCTGCGGCTTCGGGGGCGGCGGGGGGCGCCACCCCAGGGCCACCCCCAGTCTCCTGGCCCTTTGCTGGCACAGCCCTCATGGGCTTTCCCTCCCCCAGGAACAAAGTCTTGCGGCTCTCCGGGGGGCTGGAGGTTCCGGGGGCCCTCAGCTGGGAGGTGACCCTGTGTCTGCTGGGTGCTGGTCTACTTCTGTGTCGGGAAGGGGGTCAAGTCGACAGGAAAGGTACAGCCGGGGTGACGGCAGGGCTGGGGGCAGCACTGCCTGGGGGGGTGTGGGTGTCTGCCAGCGACCACTGCTGCAACGGGAGGAGACTGGACCAGGGCCAGAGCCCGAGGAGGGGCAGGGACTTCAGTCCGGGCCACGTGATCCCCACCCCTTGGCTGGAGAGTCCTCTCCACCCTGCACCTCCAGGCCCGGCAGCCTTCCCTCCCGAGTGGAGGCGGAGAGGCCCCGGCAGCGGCTGCCCCTTCCCTGGGGTCGGGGGCATCCCTGGCTCGCCTTCCCTCCCTTCCAGTTTCTCTCGGTTCTGGCTCTGAGTCAGTTTTTGACCGTCTGGGTAGACCTGGTCTCCGCCTGTCTCTCTCACCTGCCTGTCTGCCCTGGGGGACCCAGCGGGGAGCCTGGACACATCCCTCCCTCAGGGGCTCCCTGTCACGTTGGGGAGACATATGTAAGAACAGTTGCGCCGTTGAACAGGGCTCACCGGATGAAGGTTGGAGTGGATGGCGAGGGGCCAAGCCACAGAACCCAGCAAGGTCCACCCTCTGGCTACTGGACTCCGTAGTAATAGCTGGCACTTCCTATGTGCCATACGCTGTTTCGAGGGCTTTCCGTGTATTAGTCCATCATGTAGGTTTTCAGACAATATTGCCAACGTCAGTCTCCTGTCTCCCATGATGCAACTCTCCTCCAAACAGACAAAACACGCCCTCTCTCTCCCCAACACTAGCCATTCAAAGTCTTACCCTTCTCCAGGGAGTGTCCCTTCCATCTCTAATTCGAGCAGATCCATGCACCCCAATGTTCATAGCAGCACTATTTACAAGAGCCAAGACATGGAAGCCACCCAAACGTCCATCAACTGTTAATGGATAAAGAAGATGTGGTACATATGTATATATACAATGGAATATTACTCAGCCATAAAAAAGGAGGAAATAATACCATTTGTAGCAACATGGATGGACCTAGATATTGTCATACTAAGTGAAGTAAGTCAGACACAGAAAGACAAATATCATATGCCATCACTTATACGTGGAATCGTAAAAAAATGGTACAAATGAACTCATATACAAAACAGAAATAGAGTCCCAGATGTAGAAAACAAACTTATGGTTACCAGGGGGGTAAGCGGGGGCGGGGGGCGGGGAGGGATAAACTGGGAGATTGGGATTGGCAGATACACACTACTATATATAAAATAGATAACTAGTAAGGACCTACTGTATAGCACAGGCAACTCTACTGAATACTCTGTAATGACCTATTTGGGAAAAGAATCTAAAATGAGTAGATATATGTATATGTATAACTGATTCACTTTGCTGTACACCTGAAACTAACGCAACATTGTAAATCAACTATACTCCAATAACAATTGTTTGAAAAAACCATCATCGGACGTATCATTTGCAAATATTTTCTTCCATTCAGTAGGTGGCCTTTTTGTTTTGTTGATGGTTTTCTTTGCTGTGGAAAATCTTTTAAGTTTGAGTAGGTCTCATTTGTTTATTTTTGCTTTTATTTCCATTTCCTGAGGTGTCTCAGGGCACCTGTCCCGTTCAGGATGCCTTGTGTTACTGAGTGCTTGGTTGTTTTTGAACTGTCTACTGCCCATTGTCCTTAAGAAGGACTATTCTACTCTCTGTTTCTATAGGTTCCACCTTTTTACATTCCACATATAAGTGAGATTATACGGTACAGTACTTGCCCCTCTCTGTCTGACTTATTTCTGTTAGCATAATGCCCTGAAGATTCATCCATGTTGTAGCAAATGGCACGATTTCCTTCCATTTTATGGCTGAATAATATTCCATTGTGTGTGTGTGTGTGTGTGTGTGTGTGTGTATCACATCTTCTAATTGATTCAGTCTTCTTACTGTTACCGGTCTTTTCATATTTTCTATTTCTTCATGATTCAGTCTTGGTAAGTTGTATGTTTCTAGGAATTTATTCATTTCCTCTAGGTTATCCAATTTGTTGGCATATAGTCGTTTCCAGCAGTCTCTTATGACCCTATGGATTTCTGTGGTATCAGTTGTAACGTCTCCTCTTTCACTCATAATTTGATTTGAGTCTTATCTCTTTCCTTATTGTTAGGCCAGCCAAAAGTTTTTCAATTTGGTTTCCCATATTTTATGTAGGCTTTCTTCAAGCTTTTTCATTCTTTGTTTCTTTGTTCTCTTCTGACTGGATAACCTCAAGTGACCTGGCTTCTACTTCACAGACTCTTTCTTCTGCTTGATAAAGTTTGCTGTTGACATTCTGTATTGCATTTTTCATTTCATTCATTGTATTCGTCAGCTCCAGGATTTCTGTTTGGTTCTTTTTTTATGATTTCTATCTCTCTGTTAAACTTCTCATTTTGTTCATGTATTTTTCTCCTGATTTTGTTGAATTGTCTTTCTGTGTTTCCTGGCAACTCACTGAGCTTCCTGAAAACAACTGTTTTGAATTCTTTATTGGGCAAATTGCAGGTCTCCATTCTTTGGCGTCAGTTATTGGAAGATTATTGTGTTCCTTTGGTGGTGTCATGTTTCCTTGGTTCTTCATGCCTTGCACCGATGTCTTCACATTTGAAGAAGTAGTCACCTCCTTCAGTCTTTACTGACTGGCTTCAGGAGAGAAATACATTTCATCAACCCTGTTAGGGATTCTGAGGTTTTCTCAAACCTTTTCTGTAGATACTCCTGATCCACACCTCTTGTTTCCTCTTGGGGGGAATTACTAAGATTGATGACTTCTCACAAAAGCCACACTGGGTGCTGACACTCTTTTGTTTGTTTTCCCTAGGGCAATGCTAAATGCTCAATCTTGCATGCTTTCCCTCAATCCCACAGAGCCTGGCCAGCTTTCTGTGCATGCTCCCTAGCTGTCTACAAAGGCTCACACTTGCTGCCCTCAGGTGCATGCCCAGGGAGCTAAACATGGGGTGGGATGTGTGTGGGTGAGGTCAGCAGAGCATTGGGGGTGCCCATGGGTCACTTGGGGGTGTCCACAAGTGAGGCATCCCTAGAGGCTCACGGGCTGGCTTCCTGATTGAGTCTCTGATGTGTTGAGTAGGTTCCACATCCCTATTATGCCTTCCAAGAACCCTGGGTACTGTTGCTCCCTGCTCCCCAGTCATGCGGCACACTCCGTATTCTGGACGGGATGAGAAAGAAGTGGGGCTCTTTGGCAGTGTCACACACAGCTGGAGAAGCCAGGTCCTCACTCACACGTTCCCACTTTTCCCTGTGGGAGAAATCACTGGCTGACATGGTTTCTCATGGCACCGAGCTGTGCTGCCTTGGGAGAGGAGAGACACAGGCAAAGTGAAAGGTTCCTCTTACCCTCGTCAGTGCATCCAATCTTGGATTTCTTTTGCTCCAACAGCATGCTGAAACTTCTCTGCTGGACTCCAGGACTTCTGCAAAGGTATTCTTGCCTGTGGATGCATGTCAAAATGTATGTTCTTAAGGCGGGGAGACAGTAGAAAACTCCTATTTCACCATTTTCATGACATCACTCCCTTCGTTTCTGATCTTACAGGAAAAACATTCTGTTTTTCACTCTTAAATATGATGCTAGGGCTTCCCTGGTGGCGCAGTGGTTAAGAATCCGCCTGCCAATGCAGGGGACACGGGTTCGAGCCCTGGTCCGGGAAGATCCCACATGCCGCGGAGCAACGAAGCCCGCACGCCGCAACTACTGAGCCCGTGTGCTACAACTACTGAAGCCCACGCACCTAGAGCCCATGCTCTGCAACAAAAGAAGCCACCGCAATGAGAAGCCCACACACCGCAACAAAGAGTAGCCCCCGCTCGCCGCAACTAGAGGAAGCCCACGTGCAGCAACGAAGACCCGACGCAGCCAAAAATAAATAAATTAAATAAATAAATTTATTAAAAAAAAATATGATGCTAGCTATAGTGTTGGGAAAGCAGTCTCATGCATGCAGCCTTTGGACCCCCACTCAGCTGCATAATAATGGGCCTTTGTCCTGGAACACTTTCTTAGCAGATGAGATGGGGAAGATGATGTAGGGCACACTTGGGTGGATAGAAGTAAAAGGAGATCATTTTCTAGGAGTCTGCCTGAATGCTTTTACCAAAACAAATTTAATGAGGCAGGATGCAGAGGGAACAAGTTGCCTAAAACTGTCCAACGTAGTTGGAGAGTTCTCTGAACCTTGAGGCTGCTCTTAGCACAGCAGAGTCTACAGATGGAACTGGGTGCTAAAAGTGTCCCCAGTTCAAACAGTGGAACACCCTGTGAGGAACTGTGCATTTTGGAGGGTCTCTGGGGCTAATCTCAACTTCACAGCGTCATCAGCTTTTTCGCTCTCAGGTCTTTATCTGACAGAGCGGCAGGCACGTTTGCCAAAGAGTATATGCACCCTGGGAGGTGCAGCTTGGAGTAGGAGGGTTCAGGATAGGGACACTAACATCACAGCTTACCTTAACCCATTTCTGGCTCCCAGTGAGGAGGAACTCCTGGCAATGGTGTTGGCACCACGTTGAGCAGGTCCTATGTAGACCCCTTAGGATCTGAATTTCTGAATTTGGGAGGTGGTAATACCATTGAATAATACGTCCTTTCCATGTCACTTTACTGAATAATATAATACCATTTCTGTAAGCAATGGCATGGACATAATGTTGCTATTTAGTGGGGACTAGGAAGACATAAGAGTCCTGCAAATTGGTTTCCTTATCTGTAAAAGGAAGAGGTTGGAGAAAGGGACCAGGGTCCCTTCTTGCTTAAGAAGCTCTGATTCTAACATCCCATCCTGTGTATGAAGATAATCACCAATTTGAAATCGCAGCATTTATTTTAAAACATATATTTTTCAAAATGTATGTTTGTTTTTTTCGGGTTCCTGTAGCTGATGCTATTTCACTCAGCACTATTATTGTTATGGCTGAATACTGGAATAGAGGAGATCACTTTTGGACATGTTGATTTGATGTGTCTATTTCACATCTAAGTAAAGATGTCTAGTTGAAAGTTGGATATGGGAGTCTGGAGTTCCGGAAAGTGGTCTGCACTGGAGATAGATCTTTGGAAGATAGCAGCATAGATAGCTTCTATTTAAAGCCATCAGCTTGGATGAACTCACCAAGGGAGGCAAGGTGTGGGTGTAGCAGGTGTATCAGCCCAAGGACTGAGCCCCCAGCCTCCAGCCCTTGTGCCCAGGTCTTGTGATCGCCCCTGCCCTCCTTGCTATTTATTCCTCCAAACACCTACTTATTTCATTTAACTCCACCCAAACGTGTCCATATGTAAGCATGTGTTCCCACTGTCATGTTGCCAACTTCACTTGCATTCTGCCCTGGCCTCCCTCAGCTTACTCTCAAGGAGGAGCTGAAAAGAGCTGTTTTAAAAAGGCAGATCACATTGCAGCTCAGTTCAACGCTCTTCGGTGGTTTCACTGCACCCAAACTCCTTAAAATCTGGAACTCCTTGCTGTCCCACTTGTATCTCCATCATGATGCATTTACCTACATCTAACCCCCCACACCTGTTAAGAAATGCAGGTGAGGAGAAAGTGGGATGCAATTTCAACTAGGGTGGCCAGCAAAGCCTCGCTGAGCGGGTGACATTTCAGTAATCCAGGTGAACTCTGGATGAAGAGTTCTAGAAAAGAAAAGGCCAGTGCAAAGGCCCTGAGGCAGGAATGAATGGGCCTCGTTTTTCATAAAGGGCAACGAGCCCTGTGTGGCTGGATTCAAATAGGCAAGGGGAAAGGGGAAGGGGAAGGGGAAGGGATGAAGCCAGAGAGGATACAGGCTGGATCACGTAGGACTCTTCAGGCCACTGTAAGACTTTGTTTTCAACTCTGACAGGGAGCCCCTTGGAGGGTTTGGAACTGAGTAGAACAAAAACAACCAAAAATATCCACATTGGCTTAAGCCAAAGGGAGAATTTCTGGGCCTGTGTAACTGAAATGTACAGAGGTAGTTCCTGTCTTCAGGCATGGCTGGATCCAGGACTCGACTCTCTGAGATCTGTCTTCTTGCTCTAGCTTCCCCTCTGTCCATTGCCAGCCTGCCTCCCCTGCAGCCCTAAAAGTGTCACTGGTTGGATGGGATCACCACGGCTGGCGGAAAGCAGTGCTCCGATTGGCTAGGCCTGAGCCACATGCCCACCCCTGGAATCAGAGGTGAAGTCAACTCTATCAGAACCATAACGGCCGAGAGAAAAAGAAAGGGGAGATTTTCTAGGGTGACATGAGGACACCAGTACCAAGAGAAGGGAAACGGATGCTGGGTGACAAAACCCATAGATGTCCCCTACAGTGGTGCAGACTTTTCATCAAATTCAAAATCCATTTCTAATGGTTATTTTTTTAAAAAGCAAGACTAGGAAAGATTCTTCTCGTAATAGAGCATGTGCCCTGCTACTGGCCCTCCCATCAGCTTCCATCCCCTGACTCTGGGGTTCCACATCCACTTCAGCGGGCTGTCCTCTTCCTAATCCTCCCACACAGACCTTTGCTGAATTACAGTTTGTAAGTAAGTGGTTTTAAAGGGAAAAAATGGAGCAGACTATTATTTTCCAAAGGAAAAACATTTCAAAACTAATAATTCCTTATGAAAATATTTAAACAACATGGAAGTCTCAAATCTAAATAGTGAAAGGTTTCTTCCCTAATGCCCAGTGATGGATGACATTGACAGCAGGGGTGGCTCCTTCCAGGTGGTGACTCTGCCTTTCCCCACATGTTCATATGGTCAGAATGTTTTGAAACACAGGAATATGCCATACCCAGAATTCTGCAATTTGCTTTAATCTCTTTCCATATTAGTTCCCAGCTACCTACTTTGCTCGGACTGCCGTATGTTACTCCACCAGGACGGGCTTACCGTGATTTACTGAACGTTTCCCCCGTCGATGTACATTCTACCAATTTTTCACAATGACAAACAACGCTGTAATTAACACTGTGGTCAATTCTGCCTTGTGCACATACACAAGAGTTTTTCTGTGATAGATTCCCAAAGGTGGGTCAAAGGATATGCATATCTTAATATTTAATAGGAAATGCCAATCAAATGTCCAGATAGATTTTACCACCACTCTGATAGTGTGTAAGAGTCCTTGTTTCTAACTATAGCCTTCTCGAACACTGAAGATTTCAGTTAATTAAATTAATCCTACACTGAGCTCTGCTCTGGTCCCACAAAGCAAATCTTAAAAAAGTAAGACTCAAGAGGTTCAAACTGTTTCCAAGGAACTTAATAGGCTCCCAGGACAAAGCTCAAGAATAAGTTTAGGAATAGAAAAACATCCAGCACCCAAGGGAAATCTTATAATGCCTAGCACCCAATCTAAATTTACCGGGCATGCAAAGAAGCAGGACAATCCAAACCATTACGACAGAAATCAGTTAAAATGCATCGATTGGAAAGGAAGAAGTAAATGTGCCTTTGTTTACAGACAGAATGATTGTATATGGAGAAAGGCCCATGGGATTTATAAAAAGAGCTATTACTATCAACTAGTGAGTTTAGCAAGGTTGCAGAATACAAGCTGTTTTAGAGGGAGCTAATCACCTCACCCCAAACACTTAACCAACTGCCCAGCACTTTTCTTTGCAGATCTGAAACAAGGTCGGTAAGCCACAAATTCCTACTTAGTATTCTGGCGTTATATGTTAATATAAAAATGTAACTATAAAACTAAGAAAATATTCCAGAATTAACACTGGATGGCAGGACACCATTTTCTTTTTGTTCCACTTCTTACATTGTCTTCAATTACGTGTACTACTTGAATAGCTGAATCCCAGACCTCCCCTCCAACCTGAGGACAAATGCAAGAATATTAGGAGGTGCAGAAGCTAAAACTAAACTCAGACACAGAACAGCAGCTCAGGTGTATTTTCTGCAGTTACCATTTAACCACCAAACGAAATACGTGGACCCTGAGCGCCCAAGGGCCAGTACAGGCAAAAGACGAAGCCGCAACAACAAAGTGGTGACCACTGAAGAAAGCGATGCCCTAGGGAAGGACGCCAAGGACAGGACACATAAGTTAGCGTTAGCCCCTTCTGGGCTGCTGAGGCATGACAAAAAAGGGGGGCACAACGTCCTGGATGATCTGAACCACCTGGGAAACCAGGTTCAGACAGGAGGTGATGGAAGTTCGCAGTTGGCCAAGGTCTTCAGCAGTCAATCGGCTAAAAGGGAGGAAAAAATAAAATTCAAGTGCGTGGGGAAGAGCACGTCCCTCCCTGTCCCCCCACACCGACAATCCCAGAGCAGCACACTTCTTCTTTAGGCTTAACCCTCCATTACAGCTCCACCGGGGCTGAGCCTGGCTCTGGCCACCTGCCACCACCCCCCCGCCAGCACCCTCTAGAACCGACATGACCAGGACGCTGCCCTCCACGTCGAGCTCCTTCTGAATGGGCGGTGGGACTCGAAAGTATACAGTCAGGAACCCGCGGGCGATCTCCGCGTCCAAGGGCGCTGGGAAAAGCACAGTAAGGGTGCTGGTGGAGATATGGTTAAGGCACCATCCACACTACTGATTTCGCCTGTGCGTCAGGCTTCCTCCTCACTGAGACCCGCCTTCACCCCCCACCCCCCGGCTTCCCCCCCAGACCACCCCTTAGGCCGTCCACAACCTCCCACCCTATACACTGAGGCCACCCTGGACATCACCACCCCTACCCTCCGGTTTCCCTCAGGCTGGTTTTCCCCACCACCATCCCGTCAGCCCAGACCACCCTTGGCCCATACCCTCCAGCCGCCCAGAGTTCCCTCCTTCTACACTTCAGGCCCCACCGCCTGCAGCCCCTCCCCCCAAACCACCTCCAGCCCAGCCCCTGGCCGCCCGGCCCACTGGGGCTCCTGCAAAAGGATACCACTGTAGCGCCTGCTGACCCGGACCTCCGGCCCCGGGTGCTGCGTCTCTACGTGGCCCTGCTGCGTGGGCTGCCCGCTGGATCTGCACAAGGCCACCGGCTGCGCCACCTGCCTCTCCTGCGACGCCAGGGTTGCTAGGGTCTCCAGGGTCGCCAGGATTGACTGGGTCACCGGGGTCACCCTGGCCACCACGTGCTGCTCCCACTGCAACGGCCGCGGCACCTGCGCCTTCGTCTGCTGCCCTCATGGCTCCTCCACCATCTGCCTCAGACTCCATCTAGAACCGCTTCCACCCTCGCTACGAGTTGGGGAAGAACAAAACGCTCCCTCACAAGACCCAACCCCCTAACGCCCCCTGCAACTCGGGATTCCCAGAGCGCCTGCGCACACAGACCCCTGCTAATGCCTCCTGACTCGTGACTGGTTCCCACCGACAGAGCCTGCAGGCTCTCCAGCCAATGGGCGCCCCCTCATGCAGCTCCACACCTCAGAGCGCTGTGTAACCCCAATGAGCCTGCGCAAACAGACACCCACAGGGTCTGGTCCCGCTAACCGGCCTACCTCGGGCCCAGACACCCCGTAAGCGGCTTAGCCATGAGGCCTCCAGGTGACGCTCCTCCCCTTAGTGTGGCTGGAGCTCCCCAGTGCGCATGTCCAAACAGACCCGCGCCCCACCTCCTAAGGCCTTTGGGCACGTAACTCTTTCCCAGCCAAGCCTGCAAACCCCAGGCGAGCCCCGTGCCCTTCGAAGTCTGTGTCAGTGCCAGCCGGGCCAACTTCACATGTGACCAGCCTGCTGAGCACAGGTCCCTGTCATCGAGTTCTGGAAGGAAGTCGGGCACCTCTGGGCCAGGCCCGGCCAGCCCTCTGGTCTCCCACACGTAGCTCAAGTCTGCATGTGTGTGCGTGTGCACGCGTGCGTGTGCATGTGCGTGCATGTGCACGCGTGCGTGTGTCGGGGCCCGGCCCTGGGGGGATGAGGCCAGGGATGCGGAGCGGGCGGTGCCTGCCCGCCTGGGGAGGGAAGCGGGGGGACTGCTGCTGGGCCCGCTGGGGACGGCGTGGGGCCGGGCCGCCAGCGGCTCCAAGGCTCCGGGGACACAGACTGCAGCGACTCCAGGCTGCAGGCTTGGCCCAGGCCGGCCAGGTGCATGGGGGAGACCGGCTGGATTCAAGGGCTGCGGCTTCGGGGGCGGCGGGGGGCGCCACCCCAGGGCCACCCCCAGTCTCCTGGCCCTTTGCTGGCACAGCCCTCATGGGCTTTCCCTCCCCCAGGAACAAAGTCTTGCGGCTCTCCGGGGGGCTGGAGGTTCCGGGGGCCCTCAGCTGGGAGGTGACCCTGTGTCTGCTGGGTGCTGGTCTACTTCTGTGTCGGGAAGGGGGTCAAGTCGACAGGAAAGGTACAGCCGGGGTGACGGCAGGGCTGGGGGCAGCACTGCCTGGGGGGGTGTGGGTGTCTGCCAGCGACCACTGCTGCAACGGGAGGAGACTGGACCAGGGCCAGAGCCCGAGGAGGGGCAGGGACTTCAGTCCGGGCCACGTGATCCCCACCCCTTGGCTGGAGAGTCCTCTCCACCCTGCACCTCCAGGCCCGGCAGCCTTCCCTCCCGAGTGGAGGCGGAGAGGCCCCGGCAGCGGCTGCCCCTTCCCTGGGGTCGGGGGCATCCCTGGCTCGCCTTCCCTCCCTTCCAGTTTCTCTCGGTTCTGGCTCTGAGTCAGTTTTTGACCGTCTGGGTAGACCTGGTCTCCGCCTGTCTCTCTCACCTGCCTGTCTGCCCTGGGGGACCCAGCGGGGAGCCTGGACACATCCCTCCCTCAGGGGCTCCCTGTCACGTTGGGGAGACATATGTAAGAACAGTTGCGCCGTTGAACAGGGCTCACCGGATGAAGGTTGGAGTGGATGGCGAGGGGCCAAGCCACAGAACCCAGCAAGGTCCACCCTCTGGCTACTGGACTCCGTAGTAATAGCTGGCACTTCCTATGTGCCATACGCTGTTTCGAGGGCTTTCCGTGTATTAGTCCATCATGTAGGTTTTCAGACAATATTGCCAACGTCAGTCTCCTGTCTCCCATGATGCAACTCTCCTCCAAACAGACAAAACACGCCCACTCTCTCCCCAACACTAGCCATTCAAAGTCTTACCCTTCTCCAGGGAGTGTCCCTTCCATCTCTAATTCGAGCAGATCCATGCACCCCAATGTTCATAGCAGCACTATTTACAAGAGCCAAGACATGGAAGCCACCCAAACGTCCATCAACTGTTAATGGATAAAGAAGATGTGGTACATATGTATATATACAATGGAATATTACTCAGCCATAAAAAAGGAGGAAATAATACCATTTGTAGCAACATGGATGGACCTAGATATTGTCATACTAAGTGAAGTAAGTCAGACACAGAAAGACAAATATCATATGCCATCACTTATACGTGGAATCGTAAAAAAATGGTACAAATGAACTCATATACAAAACAGAAATAGAGTCCCAGATGTAGAAAACAAACTTATGGTTACCAGGGGGGTAAGCGGGGGCGGGGGGCGGGGAGGGATAAACTGGGAGATTGGGATTGGCAGATACACACTACTATATATAAAATAGATAACTAGTAAGGACCTACTGTATAGCACAGGCAACTCTACTGAATACTCTGTAATGACCTATTTGGGAAAAGAATCTAAAATGAGTAGATATATGTATATGTATAACTGATTCACTTTGCTGTACACCTGAAACTAACGCAACATTGTAAATCAACTATACTCCAATAACAATTGTTTGAAAAAACCATCATCGGACGTATCATTTGCAAATATTTTCTTCCATTCAGTAGGTGGCCTTTTTGTTTTGTTGATGGTTTTCTTTGCTGTGGAAAATCTTTTAAGTTTGAGTAGGTCTCATTTGTTTATTTTTGCTTTTATTTCCATTTCCTGAGGTGTCTCAGGGCACCTGTCCCGTTCAGGATGCCTTGTGTTACTGAGTGCTTGGTTGTTTTTGAACTGTCTACTGCCCATTGTCCTTAAGAAGGACTATTCTACTCTCTGTTTCTATAGGTTCCACCTTTTTACATTCCACATATAAGTGAGATTATACGGTACAGTACTTGCCCCTCTCTGTCTGACTTATTTCTGTTAGCATAATGCCCTGAAGATTCATCCATGTTGTAGCAAATGGCACGATTTCCTTCCATTTTATGGCTGAATAATATTCCATTGTGTGTGTGTATGTGTGTGTGTGTGTGTGTGTGTGTGTGTGTGTGTATCACATCTTCTAATTGATTCAGTCTTCTTACTGTTACCGGTCTTTTCATATTTTCTATTTCTTCATGATTCAGTCTTGGTAAGTTGTATGTTTCTAGGAATTTATTCATTTCCTCTAGGTTATCCAATTTGTTGGCATATAGTCGTTTCCAGCAGTCTCTTATGACCCTATGGATTTCTGTGGTATCAGTTGTAACGTCTCCTCTTTCACTCATAATTTGATTTGAGTCTTATCTCTTTCCTTATTGTTAGGCCAGCCAAAAGTTTTTCAATTTGGTTTCCCATATTTTATGTAGGCTTTCTTCAAGCTTTTTCATTCTTTGTTTCTTTGTTCTCTTCTGACTGGATAACCTCAAGTGACCTGGCTTCTACTTCACAGACTCTTTCTTCTGCTTGATAAAGTTTGCTGTTGACATTCTGTATTGCATTTTTCATTTCATTCATTGTATTCGTCAGCTCCAGGATTTCTGTTTGGTTCTTTTTTTATGATTTCTATCTCTCTGTTAAACTTCTCATTTTGTTCATGTATTTTTCTCCTGATTTTGTTGAATTGTCTTTCTGTGTTTCCTGGCAACTCACTGAGCTTCCTGAAAACAACTGTTTTGAATTCTTTATTGGGCAAATTGCAGGTCTCCATTCTTTGGCGTCAGTTATTGGAAGATTATTGTGTTCCTTTGGTGGTGTCATGTTTCCTTGGTTCTTCATGCCTTGCACCGATGTCTTCACATTTGAAGAAGTAGTCACCTCCTTCAGTCTTTACTGACTGGCTTCAGGAGAGAAATACATTTCATCAACCCTGTTAGGGATTCTGAGGTTTTCTCAAACCTTTTCTGTAGATACTCCTGATCCACACCTCTTGTTTCCTCTTGGGGGGAATTACTAAGATTGATGACTTCTCACAAAAGCCACACTGGGTGCTGACACTCTTTTGTTTGTTTTCCCTAGGGCAATGCTAAATGCTCAATCTTGCATGCTTTCCCTCAATCCCACAGAGCCTGGCCAGCTTTCTGTGCATGCTCCCTAGCTGTCTACAAAGGCTCACACTTGCTGCCCTCAGGTGCATGCCCAGGGAGCTAAACATGGGGTGGGATGTGTGTGGGTGAGGTCAGCAGAGCATTGGGGGTGCCCATGGGTCACTTGGGGGTGTCCACAAGTGAGGCATCCCTAGAGGCTCACGGGCTGGCTTCCTGATTGAGTCTCTGATGTGTTGAGTAGGTTCCACATCCCTATTATGCCTTCCAAGAACCCTGGGTACTGTTGCTCCCTGCTCCCCAGTCATGCGGCACACTCCGTATTCTGGACGGGATGAGAAAGAAGTGGGGCTCTTTGGCAGTGTCACACACAGCTGGAGAAGCCAGGTCCTCACTCACACGTTCCCACTTTTCCCTGTGGGAGAAATCACTGGCTGACATGGTTTCTCATGGCACCGAGCTGTGCTGCCTTGGGAGAGGAGAGACACAGGCAAAGTGAAAGGTTCCTCTTACCCTCGTCAGTGCATCCAATCTTGGATTTCTTTTGCTCCAACAGCATGCTGAAACTTCTCTGCTGGACTCCAGGACTTCTGCAAAGGTATTCTTGCCTGTGGATGCATGTCAAAATGTATGTTCTTAAGGCGGGGAGACAGTAGAAAACTCCTATTTCACCATTTTCATGACATCACTCCCTTCGTTTCTGATCTTACAGGAAAAACATTCTGTTTTTCACTCTTAAATATGATGCTAGGGCTTCCCTGGTGGCGCAGTGGTTAAGAATCCGCCTGCCAATGCAGGGGACACGGGTTCGAGCCCTGGTCCGGGAAGATCCCACATGCCGCGGAGCAACGAAGCCCGCACGCCGCAACTACTGAGCCCGTGTGCTACAACTACTGAAGCCCACGCACCTAGAGCCCATGCTCTGCAACAAAAGAAGCCACCGCAATGAGAAGCCCACACACCGCAACAAAGAGTAGCCCCCGCTCGCCGCAACTAGAGGAAGCCCACGTGCAGCAACGAAGACCCGACGCAGCCAAAAATAAATAAATTAAATAAATAAATTTATTAAAAAAAAATATGATGCTAGCTATAGTGTTGGGAAAGCAGTCTCATGCATGCAGCCTTTGGACCCCCACTCAGCTGCATAATAATGGGCCTTTGTCCTGGAACACTTTCTTAGCAGATGAGATGGGGAAGATGATGTAGGGCACACTTGGGTGGATAGAAGTAAAAGGAGATCATTTTCTAGGAGTCTGCCTGAATGCTTTTACCAAAACAAATTTAATGAGGCAGGATGCAGAGGGAACAAGTTGCCTAAAACTGTCCAACGTAGTTGGAGAGTTCTCTGAACCTTGAGGCTGCTCTTAGCACAGCAGAGTCTACAGATGGAACTGGGTGCTAAAAGTGTCCCCAGTTCAAACAGTGGAACACCCTGTGAGGAACTGTGCATTTTGGAGGGTCTCTGGGGCTAATCTCAACTTCACAGCGTCATCAGCTTTTTCGCTCTCAGGTCTTTATCTGACAGAGCGGCAGGCACGTTTGCCAAAGAGTATATGCACCCTGGGAGGTGCAGCTTGGAGTAGGAGGGTTCAGGATAGGGACACTAACATCACAGCTTACCTTAACCCATTTCTGGCTCCCAGTGAGGAGGAACTCCTGGCAATGGTGTTGGCACCACGTTGAGCAGGTCCTATGTAGACCCCTTAGGATCTGAATTTCTGAATTTGGGAGGTGGTAATACCATTGAATAATACGTCCTTTCCATGTCACTTTACTGAATAATATAATACCATTTCTGTAAGCAATGGCATGGACATAATGTTGCTATTTAGTGGGGACTAGGAAGACATAAGAGTCCTGCAAATTGGTTTCCTTATCTGTAAAAGGAAGAGGTTGGAGAAAGGGACCAGGGTCCCTTCTTGCTTAAGAAGCTCTGATTCTAACATCCCATCCTGTGTATGAAGATAATCACCAATTTGAAATCGCAGCATTTATTTTAAAACATATATTTTTCAAAATGTATGTTTGTTTTTTTCGGGTTCCTGTAGCTGATGCTATTTCACTCAGCACTATTATTGTTATGGCTGAATACTGGAATAGAGGAGATCACTTTTGGACATGTTGATTTGATGTGTCTATTTCACATCTAAGTAAAGATGTCTAGTTGAAAGTTGGATATGGGAGTCTGGAGTTCCGGAAAGTGGTCTGCACTGGAGATAGATCTTTGGAAGATAGCAGCATAGATAGCTTCTATTTAAAGCCATCAGCTTGGATGAACTCACCAAGGGAGGCAAGGTGTGGGTGTAGCAGGTGTATCAGCCCAAGGACTGAGCCCCCAGCCTCCAGCCCTTGTGCCCAGGTCTTGTGATCGCCCCTGCCCTCCTTGCTATTTATTCCTCCAAACACCTACTTATTTCATTTAACTCCACCCAAACGTGTCCATATGTAAGCATGTGTTCCCACTGTCATGTTGCCAACTTCACTTGCATTCTGCCCTGGCCTCCCTCAGCTTACTCTCAAGGAGGAGCTGAAAAGAGCTGTTTTAAAAAGGCAGATCACATTGCAGCTCAGTTCAACGCTCTTCGGTGGTTTCACTGCACCCAAACTCCTTAAAATCTGGAACTCCTTGCTGTCCCACTTGTATCTCCATCATGATGCATTTACCTACATCTAACCCCCCACACCTGTTAAGAAATGCAGGTGAGGAGAAAGTGGGATGCAATTTCAACTAGGGTGGCCAGCAAAGCCTCGCTGAGCGGGTGACATTTCAGTAATCCAGGTGAACTCTGGATGAAGAGTTCTAGAAAAGAAAAGGCCAGTGCAAAGGCCCTGAGGCAGGAATGAATGGGCCTCGTTTTTCATAAAGGGCAACGAGCCCTGTGTGGCTGGATTCAAATAGGCAAGGGGAAAGGGGAAGGGGAAGGGGAAGGGATGAAGCCAGAGAGGATACAGGCTGGATCACGTAGGACTCTTCAGGCCACTGTAAGACTTTGTTTTCAACTCTGACAGGGAGCCCCTTGGAGGGTTTGGAACTGAGTAGAACAAAAACAACCAAAAATATCCACATTGGCTTAAGCCAAAGGGAGAATTTCTGGGCCTGTGTAACTGAAATGTACAGAGGTAGTTCCTGTCTTCAGGCATGGCTGGATCCAGGACTCGACTCTCTGAGATCTGTCTTCTTGCTCTAGCTTCCCCTCTGTCCATTGCCAGCCTGCCTCCCCTGCAGCCCTAAAAGTGTCACTGGTTGGATGGGATCACCACGGCTGGCGGAAAGCAGTGCTCCGATTGGCTAGGCCTGAGCCACATGCCCACCCCTGGAATCAGAGGTGAAGTCAACTCTATCAGAACCATAACGGCCGAGAGAAAAAGAAAGGGGAGATTTTCTAGGGTGACATGAGGACACCAGTACCAAGAGAAGGGAAACGGATGCTGGGTGACAAAACCCATAGATGTCCCCTACAGTGGTGCAGACTTTTCATCAAATTCAAAATCCATTTCTAATGGTTATTTTTTTAAAAAGCAAGACTAGGAAAGATTCTTCTCGTAATAGAGCATGTGCCCTGCTACTGGCCCTCCCATCAGCTTCCATCCCCTGACTCTGGGGTTCCACATCCACTTCAGCGGGCTGTCCTCTTCCTAATCCTCCCACACAGACCTTTGCTGAATTACAGTTTGTAAGTAAGTGGTTTTAAAGGGAAAAAATGGAGCAGACTATTATTTTCCAAAGGAAAAACATTTCAAAACTAATAATTCCTTATGAAAATATTTAAACAACATGGAAGTCTCAAATCTAAATAGTGAAAGGTTTCTTCCCTAATGCCCAGTGATGGATGACATTGACAGCAGGGGTGGCTCCTTCCAGGTGGTGACTCTGCCTTTCCCCACATGTTCATATGGTCAGAATGTTTTGAAACACAGGAATATGCCATACCCAGAATTCTGCAATTTGCTTTAATCTCTTTCCATATTAGTTCCCAGCTACCTACTTTGCTCGGACTGCCGTATGTTACTCCACCAGGACGGGCTTACCGTGATTTACTGAACGTTTCCCCCGTCGATGTACATTCTACCAATTTTTCACAATGACAAACAACGCTGTAATTAACACTGTGGTCAATTCTGCCTTGTGCACATACACAAGAGTTTTTCTGTGATAGATTCCCAAAGGTGGGTCAAAGGATATGCATATCTTAATATTTAATAGGAAATGCCAATCAAATGTCCAGATAGATTTTACCACCACTCTGATAGTGTGTAAGAGTCCTTGTTTCTAACTATAGCCTTCTCGAACACTGAAGATTTCAGTTAATTAAATTAATCCTACACTGAGCTCTGCTCTGGTCCCACAAAGCAAATCTTAAAAAAGTAAGACTCAAGAGGTTCAAACTGTTTCCAAGGAACTTAATAGGCTCCCAGGACAAAGCTCAAGAATAAGTTTAGGAATAGAAAAACATCCAGCACCCAAGGGAAATCTTATAATGCCTAGCACCCAATCTAAATTTACCGGGCATGCAAAGAAGCAGGACAATCCAAACCATTACGACAGAAATCAGTTAAAATGCATCGATTGGAAAGGAAGAAGTAAATGTGCCTTTGTTTACAGACAGAATGATTGTATATGGAGAAAGGCCCATGGGATTTATAAAAAGAGCTATTACTATCAACTAGTGAGTTTAGCAAGGTTGCAGAATACAAGCTGTTTTAGAGGGAGCTAATCACCTCACCCCAAACACTTAACCAACTGCCCAGCACTTTTCTTTGCAGATCTGAAACAAGGTCGGTAAGCCACAAATTCCTACTTAGTATTCTGGCGTTATATGTTAATATAAAAATGTAACTATAAAACTAAGAAAATATTCCAGAATTAACACTGGATGGCAGGACACCATTTTCTTTTTGTTCCACTTCTTACATTGTCTTCAATTACGTGTACTACTTGAATAGCTGAATCCCAGACCTCCCCTCCAACCTGAGGACAAATGCAAGAATATTAGGAGGTGCAGAAGCTAAAACTAAACTCAGACACAGAACAGCAGCTCAGGTGTATTTTCTGCAGTTACCATTTAATCACCAAACGAAATACGTGGACCCTGAGCGCCCAAGGGCCAGTACAGGCAAAAGACGAAGCCGCAACAACAAAGTGGTGACCACTGAAGAAAGCGATGCCCTAGGGAAGGACGCCAAGGACAGGACACATAAGTTAGCGTTAGCCCCTTCTGGGCTGCTGAGGCATGACAAAAAAGGGGGGCACAACGTCCTGGATGATCTGAACCACCTGGGAAACCAGGTTCAGACAGGAGGTGATGGAAGTTCGCAGTTGGCCAAGGTCTTCAGCAGTCAATCGGCTAAAAGGGAGGAAAAAATAAAATTCAAGTGCGTGGGGAAGAGCACGTCCCTCCCTGTCCCCCCACACCGACAATCCCAGAGCAGCACACTTCTTCTTTAGGCTTAACCCTCCATTACAGCTCCACCGGGGCTGAGCCTGGCTCTGGCCACCTGCCACCACCCCCCCGCCAGCACCCTCTAGAACCGACATGACCAGGACGCTGCCCTCCACGTCGAGCTCCTTCTGAATGGGCGGTGGGACTCGAAAGTATACAGTCAGGAACCCGCGGGCGATCTCCGCGTCCAAGGGCGCTGGGAAAAGCACAGTAAGGGTGCTGGTGGAGATATGGTTAAGGCACCATCCACACTACTGATTTCGCCTGTGCGTCAGGCTTCCTCCTCACTGAGACCCGCCTTCACCCCCCACCCCCCGGCTTCCCCCCCAGACCACCCCTTAGGCCGTCCACAACCTCCCACCCTATACACTGAGGCCACCCTGGACATCACCACCCCTACCCTCCGGTTTCCCTCAGGCTGGTTTTCCCCACCACCATCCCGTCAGCCCAGACCACCCTTGGCCCATACCCTCCAGCCGCCCAGAGTTCCCTCCTTCTACACTTCAGGCCCCACCGCCTGCAGCCCCTCCCCCCAAACCACCTCCAGCCCAGCCCCTGGCCGCCCGGCCCACTGGGGCTCCTGCAAAAGGATACCACTGTAGCGCCTGCTGACCCGGACCTCCGGCCCCGGGTGCTGCGTCTCTACGTGGCCCTGCTGCGTGGGCTGCCCGCTGGATCTGCACAAGGCCACCGGCTGCGCCACCTGCCTCTCCTGCGACGCCAGGGTTGCTAGGGTCTCCAGGGTCGCCAGGATTGACTGGGTCACCGGGGTCACCCTGGCCACCACGTGCTGCTCCCACTGCAACGGCCGCGGCACCTGCGCCTTCGTCTGCTGCCCTCATGGCTCCTCCACCATCTGCCTCAGACTCCATCTAGAACCGCTTCCACCCTCGCTACGAGTTGGGGAAGAACAAAACGCTCCCTCACAAGACCCAACCCCCTAACGCCCCCTGCAACTCGGGATTCCCAGAGCGCCTGCGCACACAGACCCCTGCTAATGCCTCCTGACTCGTGACTGGTTCCCACCGACAGAGCCTGCAGGCTCTCCAGCCAATGGGCGCCCCCTCATGCAGCTCCACACCTCAGAGCGCTGTGTAACCCCAATGAGCCTGCGCAAACAGACACCCACAGGGTCTGGTCCCGCTAACCGGCCTACCTCGGGCCCAGACACCCCGTAAGCGGCTTAGCCATGAGGCCTCCAGGTGACGCTCCTCCCCTTAGTGTGGCTGGAGCTCCCCAGTGCGCATGTCCAAACAGACCCGCGCCCCACCTCCTAAGGCCTTTGGGCACGTAACTCTTTCCCAGCCAAGCCTGCAAACCCCAGGCGAGCCCCGTGCCCTTCGAAGTCTGTGTCAGTGCCAGCCGGGCCAACTTCACATGTGACCAGCCTGCTGAGCACAGGTCCCTGTCATCGAGTTCTGGAAGGAAGTCGGGCACCTCTGGGCCAGGCCCGGCCAGCCCTCTGGTCTCCCACACGTAGCTCAAGTCTGCATGTGTGTGCGTGTGCACGCGTGCGTGTGCATGTGCGTGCATGTGCACGCGTGCGTGTGTCGGGGCCCGGCCCTGGGGGGATGAGGCCAGGGATGCGGAGCGGGCGGTGCCTGCCCGCCTGGGGAGGGAAGCGGGGGGACTGCTGCTGGGCCCGCTGGGGACGGCGTGGGGCCGGGCTGCCAGCGGCTCCAAGGCTCCGGGGACACAGACTGCAGCGACTCCAGGCTGCAGGCTTGGCCCGGGCCGGCCAGGTGCATGGGGGAGACCGGCTGGATTCAAGGGCTGCGGCGGCGGGGGCGGCGGGGGGCGCCACCCCAGGGCCACCCCCAGTCTCCTGGCCCTTTGCTGGCACAGCCCTCATGGGCTTTCCCTCCCCCAGGAACAAAATCTTGCGGCCCTCCGGGGGGCTGGCTGGAGGTTCCGGGGGCCCTCAGCTGGGAGGTGACCCTGTGTCTGCTGGGTGCTGGTCTACTTCTGTGTCGGGAAGGGGGTCAAGTCGACAGGAAAGGTACAGCCGGGGTGACGGCAGGGCTGGGGGCAGCACTGCCTGGGGGGGTGTGGGTGTCTGCCAGCGACCACTGCTGCAACGGGAGGAGACTGGACCAGGGCCAGAGCCCGAGGAGGGGCAGGGACTTCAGTCCGGGCCACGTGATCCCCACCCCTTGGCTGGAGAGTCCTCTCCACCCTGCACCTCCAGGCCCGGCAGCCTTCCCTCCCGAGTGGAGGCGGAGAGGCCCCGGCAGCGGCTGCCCCTTCCCTGGGGTCGGGGGCATCCCTGGCTCGCCTTCCCTCCCTTCCAGTTTCTCTCGGTTCTGGCTCTGAGTCAGTTTTTGACCGTCTGGGTAGACCTGGTCTCCGCCTGTCTCTCTCACCTGCCTGTCTGCCCTGGGGGACCCAGCGGGGAGCCTGGACACATCCCTCCCTCAGGGGCTCCCTGTCACGTTGGGGAGACATATGTAAGAACAGTTGCGCCGTTGAACAGGGCTCACCGGATGAAGGTTGGAGTGGATGGCGAGGGGCCAAGCCACAGAGCCCAGCAAGGTCCACCCTCTGGCTACTGGACTCCGTAGTAATAGCTGGCACTTCCTATGTGCCATACGCTGTTTCGAGGGCTTTCCGTGTATTAGTCCATCATGTAGGTTTTCAGACAATATTGCCAACGTCAGTCTCCTGTCTCCCATGATGCAACTCTCCTCCAAACAGACAAAACACGCCCACTCTCTCCCCAACACTAGCCATTCAAAGTCTTACCCTTCTCCAGGGAGTGTCCCTTCCATCTCTAATTCGAGCAGATCCATGCACCCCAATGTTCATAGCAGCACTATTTACAAGAGCCAAGACATGGAAGCCACCCAAACGTCCATCAACTGTTAATGGATAAAGAAGATGTGGTACATATGTATATATACAATGGAATATTACTCAGCCATAAAAAAGGAGGAAATAATACCATTTGTAGCAACATGGATGGACCTAGATATTGTCATACTAAGTGAAGTAAGTCAGACACAGAAAGACAAATATCATATGCCATCACTTATACGTGGAATCGTAAAAAAATGGTACAAATGAACTCATATACAAAACAGAAATAGAGTCCCAGATGTAGAAAACAAACTTATGGTTACCAGGGGGGTAAGCGGGGGCGGGGGGCGGGGAGGGATAAACTGGGAGATTGGGATTGGCAGATACACACTACTATATATAAAATAGATAACTAGTAAGGACCTACTGTATAGCACAGGCAACTCTACTGAATACTCTGTAATGACCTATTTGGGAAAAGAATCTAAAATGAGTAGATATATGTATATGTATAACTGATTCACTTTGCTGTACACCTGAAACTAACGCAACATTGTAAATCAACTATACTCCAATAACAATTGTTTGAAAAAACCATCATCGGACGTATCATTTGCAAATATTTTCTTCCATTCAGTAGGTGGCCTTTTTGTTTTGTTGATGGTTTTCTTTGCTGTGGAAAATCTTTTAAGTTTGAGTAGGTCTCATTTGTTTATTTTTGCTTTTATTTCCATTTCCTGAGGTGTCTCAGGGCACCTGTCCCGTTCAGGATGCCTTGTGTTACTGAGTGCTTGGTTGTTTTTGAACTGTCTACTGCCCATTGTCCTTAAGAAGGACTATTCTACTCTCTGTTTCTATAGGTTCCACCTTTTTACATTCCACATATAAGTGAGATTATACGGTACAGTACTTGCCCCTCTCTGTCTGACTTATTTCTGTTAGCATAATGCCCTGAAGATTCATCCATGTTGTAGCAAATGGCACGATTTCCTTCCATTTTATGGCTGAATAATATTCCATTGTGTGTGTGTATGTGTGTGTGTGTGTGTGTGTGTGTGTGTGTGTGTGTATCACATCTTCTAATTGATTCAGTCTTCTTACTGTTACCGGTCTTTTCATATTTTCTATTTCTTCATGATTCAGTCTTGGTAAGTTGTATGTTTCTAGGAATTTATTCATTTCCTCTAGGTTATCCAATTTGTTGGCATATAGTCGTTTCCAGCAGTCTCTTATGACCCTATGGATTTCTGTGGTATCAGTTGTAACGTCTCCTCTTTCACTCATAATTTGATTTGAGTCTTATCTCTTTCCTTATTGTTAGGCCAGCCAAAAGTTTTTCAATTTGGTTTCCCATATTTTATGTAGGCTTTCTTCAAGCTTTTTCATTCTTTGTTTCTTTGTTCTCTTCTGACTGGATAACCTCAAGTGACCTGGCTTCTACTTCACAGACTCTTTCTTCTGCTTGATAAAGTTTGCTGTTGACATTCTGTATTGCATTTTTCATTTCATTCATTGTATTCGTCAGCTCCAGGATTTCTGTTTGGTTCTTTTTTTATGATTTCTATCTCTCTGTTAAACTTCTCATTTTGTTCATGTATTTTTCTCCTGATTTTGTTGAATTGTCTTTCTGTGTTTCCTGGCAACTCACTGAGCTTCCTGAAAACAACTGTTTTGAATTCTTTATTGGGCAAATTGCAGGTCTCCATTCTTTGGCGTCAGTTATTGGAAGATTATTGTGTTCCTTTGGTGGTGTCATGTTTCCTTGGTTCTTCATGCCTTGCACCGATGTCTTCACATTTGAAGAAGTAGTCACCTCCTTCAGTCTTTACTGACTGGCTTCAGGAGAGAAATACATTTCATCAACCCTGTTAGGGATTCTGAGGTTTTCTCAAACCTTTTCTGTAGATACTCCTGATCCACACCTCTTGTTTCCTCTTGGGGGGAATTACTAAGATTGATGACTTCTCACAAAAGCCACACTGGGTGCTGACACTCTTTTGTTTGTTTTCCCTAGGGCAATGCTAAATGCTCAATCTTGCATGCTTTCCCTCAATCCCACAGAGCCTGGCCAGCTTTCTGTGCATGCTCCCTAGCTGTCTACAAAGGCTCACACTTGCTGCCCTCAGGTGCATGCCCAGGGAGCTAAACATGGGGTGGGATGTGTGTGGGTGAGGTCAGCAGAGCATTGGGGGTGCCCATGGGTCACTTGGGGGTGTCCACAAGTGAGGCATCCCTAGAGGCTCACGGGCTGGCTTCCTGATTGAGTCTCTGATGTGTTGAGTAGGTTCCACATCCCTATTATGCCTTCCAAGAACCCTGGGTACTGTTGCTCCCTGCTCCCCAGTCATGCGGCACACTCCGTATTCTGGACGGGATGAGAAAGAAGTGGGGCTCTTTGGCAGTGTCACACACAGCTGGAGAAGCCAGGTCCTCACTCACACGTTCCCACTTTTCCCTGTGGGAGAAATCACTGGCTGACATGGTTTCTCATGGCACCGAGCTGTGCTGCCTTGGGAGAGGAGAGACACAGGCAAAGTGAAAGGTTCCTCTTACCCTCGTCAGTGCATCCAATCTTGGATTTCTTTTGCTCCAACAGCATGCTGAAACTTCTCTGCTGGACTCCAGGACTTCTGCAAAGGTATTCTTGCCTGTGGATGCATGTCAAAATGTATGTTCTTAAGGCGGGGAGACAGTAGAAAACTCCTATTTCACCATTTTCATGACATCACTCCCTTCGTTTCTGATCTTACAGGAAAAACATTCTGTTTTTCACTCTTAAATATGATGCTAGGGCTTCCCTGGTGGCGCAGTGGTTAAGAATCCGCCTGCCAATGCAGGGGACACGGGTTCGAGCCCTGGTCCGGGAAGATCCCACATGCCGCGGAGCAACGAAGCCCGCACGCCGCAACTACTGAGCCCGTGTGCTACAACTACTGAAGCCCACGCACCTAGAGCCCATGCTCTGCAACAAAAGAAGCCACCGCAATGAGAAGCCCACACACCGCAACAAAGAGTAGCCCCCGCTCGCCGCAACTAGAGGAAGCCCACGTGCAGCAACGAAGACCCGACGCAGCCAAAAATAAATAAATTAAATAAATAAATTTATTAAAAAAAAATATGATGCTAGCTATAGTGTTGGGAAAGCAGTCTCATGCATGCAGCCTTTGGACCCCCACTCAGCTGCATAATAATGGGCCTTTGTCCTGGAACACTTTCTTAGCAGATGAGATGGGGAAGATGATGTAGGGCACACTTGGGTGGATAGAAGTAAAAGGAGATCATTTTCTAGGAGTCTGCCTGAATGCTTTTACCAAAACAAATTTAATGAGGCAGGATGCAGAGGGAACAAGTTGCCTAAAACTGTCCAACGTAGTTGGAGAGTTCTCTGAACCTTGAGGCTGCTCTTAGCACAGCAGAGTCTACAGATGGAACTGGGTGCTAAAAGTGTCCCCAGTTCAAACAGTGGAACACCCTGTGAGGAACTGTGCATTTTGGAGGGTCTCTGGGGCTAATCTCAACTTCACAGCGTCATCAGCTTTTTCGCTCTCAGGTCTTTATCTGACAGAGCGGCAGGCACGTTTGCCAAAGAGTATATGCACCCTGGGAGGTGCAGCTTGGAGTAGGAGGGTTCAGGATAGGGACACTAACATCACAGCTTACCTTAACCCATTTCTGGCTCCCAGTGAGGAGGAACTCCTGGCAATGGTGTTGGCACCACGTTGAGCAGGTCCTATGTAGACCCCTTAGGATCTGAATTTCTGAATTTGGGAGGTGGTAATACCATTGAATAATACGTCCTTTCCATGTCACTTTACTGAATAATATAATACCATTTCTGTAAGCAATGGCATGGACATAATGTTGCTATTTAGTGGGGACTAGGAAGACATAAGAGTCCTGCAAATTGGTTTCCTTATCTGTAAAAGGAAGAGGTTGGAGAAAGGGACCAGGGTCCCTTCTTGCTTAAGAAGCTCTGATTCTAACATCCCATCCTGTGTATGAAGATAATCACCAATTTGAAATCGCAGCATTTATTTTAAAACATATATTTTTCAAAATGTATGTTTGTTTTTTTCGGGTTCCTGTAGCTGATGCTATTTCACTCAGCACTATTATTGTTATGGCTGAATACTGGAATAGAGGAGATCACTTTTGGACATGTTGATTTGATGTGTCTATTTCACATCTAAGTAAAGATGTCTAGTTGAAAGTTGGATATGGGAGTCTGGAGTTCCGGAAAGTGGTCTGCACTGGAGATAGATCTTTGGAAGATAGCCGCATAGATAGCTTCTATTTAAAGCCATCAGCTTGGATGAACTCACCAAGGGAGGCAAGGTGTGGGTGTAGCAGGTGTATCAGCCCAAGGACTGAGCCCCCAGCCTCCAGCCCTTGTGCCCAGGTCTTGTGATCGCCCCTGCCCTCCTTGCTATTTATTCCTCCAAACACCTACTTATTTCATTTAACTCCACCCAAACGTGTCCATATGTAAGCATGTGTTCCCACTGTCATGTTGCCAACTTCACTTGCATTCTGCCCTGGCCTCCCTCAGCTTACTCTCAAGGAGGAGCTGAAAAGAGCTGTTTTAAAAAGGCAGATCACATTGCAGCTCAGTTCAACGCTCTTCGGTGGTTTCACTGCACCCAAACTCCTTAAAATCTGGAACTCCTTGCTGTCCCACTTGTATCTCCATCATGATGCATTTACCTACATCTAACCCCCCACACCTGTTAAGAAATGCAGGTGAGGAGAAAGTGGGATGCAATTTCAACTAGGGTGGCCAGCAAAGCCTCGCTGAGCGGGTGACATTTCAGTAATCCAGGTGAACTCTGGATGAAGAGTTCTAGAAAAGAAAAGGCCAGTGCAAAGGCCCTGAGGCAGGAATGAATGGGCCTCGTTTTTCATAAAGGGCAACGAGCCCTGTGTGGCTGGATTCAAATAGGCAAGGGGAAAGGGGAAGGGGAAGGGGAAGGGATGAAGCCAGAGAGGATACAGGCTGGATCACGTAGGACTCTTCAGGCCACTGTAAGACTTTGTTTTCAACTCTGACAGGGAGCCCCTTGGAGGGTTTGGAACTGAGTAGAACAAAAACAACCAAAAATATCCACATTGGCTTAAGCCAAAGGGAGAATTTCTGGGCCTGTGTAACTGAAATGTACAGAGGTAGTTCCTGTCTTCAGGCATGGCTGGATCCAGGACTCGACTCTCTGAGATCTGTCTTCTTGCTCTAGCTTCCCCTCTGTCCATTGCCAGCCTGCCTCCCCTGCAGCCCTAAAAGTGTCACTGGTTGGATGGGATCACCACGGCTGGCGGAAAGCAGTGCTCCGATTGGCTAGGCCTGAGCCACATGCCCACCCCTGGAATCAGAGGTGAAGTCAACTCTATCAGAACCATAACGGCCGAGAGAAAAAGAAAGGGGAGATTTTCTAGGGTGACATGAGGACACCAGTACCAAGAGAAGGGAAACGGATGCTGGGTGACAAAACCCATAGATGTCCCCTACAGTGGTGCAGACTTTTCATCAAATTCAAAATCCATTTCTAATGGTTATTTTTTTAAAAAGCAAGACTAGGAAAGATTCTTCTCGTAATAGAGCATGTGCCCTGCTACTGGCCCTCCCATCAGCTTCCATCCCCTGACTCTGGGGTTCCACATCCACTTCAGCGGGCTGTCCTCTTCCTAATCCTCCCACACAGACCTTTGCTGAATTACAGTTTGTAAGTAAGTGGTTTTAAAGGGAAAAAATGGAGCAGACTATTATTTTCCAAAGGAAAAACATTTCAAAACTAATAATTCCTTATGAAAATATTTAAACAACATGGAAGTCTCAAATCTAAATAGTGAAAGGTTTCTTCCCTAATGCCCAGTGATGGATGACATTGACAGCAGGGGTGGCTCCTTCCAGGTGGTGACTCTGCCTTTCCCCACATGTTCATATGGTCAGAATGTTTTGAAACACAGGAATATGCCATACCCAGAATTCTGCAATTTGCTTTAATCTCTTTCCATATTAGTTCCCAGCTACCTACTTTGCTCGGACTGCCGTATGTTACTCCACCAGGACGGGCTTACCGTGATTTACTGAACGTTTCCCCCGTCGATGTACATTCTACCAATTTTTCACAATGACAAACAACGCTGTAATTAACACTGTGGTCAATTCTGCCTTGTGCACATACACAAGAGTTTTTCTGTGATAGATTCCCAAAGGTGGGTCAAAGGATATGCATATCTTAATATTTAATAGGAAATGCCAATCAAATGTCCAGATAGATTTTACCACCACTCTGATAGTGTGTAAGAGTCCTTGTTTCTAACTATAGCCTTCTCGAACACTGAAGATTTCAGTTAATTAAATTAATCCTACACTGAGCTCTGCTCTGGTCCCACAAAGCAAATCTTAAAAAAGTAAGACTCAAGAGGTTCAAACTGTTTCCAAGGAACTTAATAGGCTCCCAGGACAAAGCTCAAGAATAAGTTTAGGAATAGAAAAACATCCAGCACCCAAGGGAAATCTTATAATGCCTAGCACCCAATCTAAATTTACCGGGCATGCAAAGAAGCAGGACAATCCAAACCATTACGACAGAAATCAGTTAAAATGCATCGATTGGAAAGGAAGAAGTAAATGTGCCTTTGTTTACAGACAGAATGATTGTATATGGAGAAAGGCCCATGGGATTTATAAAAAGAGCTATTACTATCAACTAGTGAGTTTAGCAAGGTTGCAGAATACAAGCTGTTTTAGAGGGAGCTAATCACCTCACCCCAAACACTTAACCAACTGCCCAGCACTTTTCTTTGCAGATCTGAAACAAGGTCGGTAAGCCACAAATTCCTACTTAGTATTCTGGCGTTATATGTTAATATAAAAATGTAACTATAAAACTAAGAAAATATTCCAGAATTAACACTGGATGGCAGGACACCATTTTCTTTTTGTTCCACTTCTTACATTGTCTTCAATTACGTGTACTACTTGAATAGCTGAATCCCAGACCTCCCCTCCAACCTGAGGACAAATGCAAGAATATTAGGAGGTGCAGAAGCTAAAACTAAACTCAGACACAGAACAGCAGCTCAGGTGTATTTTCTGCAGTTACCATTTAATCACCAAACGAAATACGTGGACCCTGAGCGCCCAAGGGCCAGTACAGGCAAAAGACGAAGCCGCAACAACAAAGTGGTGACCACTGAAGAAAGCGATGCCCTAGGGAAGGACGCCAAGGACAGGACACATAAGTTAGCGTTAGCCCCTTCTGGGCTGCTGAGGCATGACAAAAAAGGGGGGCACAACGTCCTGGATGATCTGAACCACCTGGGAAACCAGGTTCAGACAGGAGGTGATGGAAGTTCGCAGTTGGCCAAGGTCTTCAGCAGTCAATCGGCTAAAAGGGAGGAAAAAATAAAATTCAAGTGCGTGGGGAAGAGCACGTCCCTCCCTGTCCCCCCACACCGACAATCCCAGAGCAGCACACTTCTTCTTTAGGCTTAACCCTCCATTACAGCTCCACCGGGGCTGAGCCTGGCTCTGGCCACCTGCCACCACCCCCCCGCCAGCACCCTCTAGAACCGACATGACCAGGACGCTGCCCTCCACGTCGAGCTCCTTCTGAATGGGCGGTGGGACTCGAAAGTATACAGTCAGGAACCCGCGGGCGATCTCCGCGTCCAAGGGCGCTGGGAAAAGCACAGTAAGGGTGCTGGTGGAGATATGGTTAAGGCACCATCCACACTACTGATTTCGCCTGTGCGTCAGGCTTCCTCCTCACTGAGACCCGCCTTCACCCCCCACCCCCCGGCTTCCCCCCCAGACCACCCCTTAGGCCGTCCACAACCTCCCACCCTATACACTGAGGCCACCCTGGACATCACCACCCCTACCCTCCGGTTTCCCTCAGGCTGGTTTTCCCCACCACCATCCCGTCAGCCCAGACCACCCTTGGCCCATACCCTCCAGCCGCCCAGAGTTCCCTCCTTCTACACTTCAGGCCCCACCGCCTGCAGCCCCTCCCCCCAAACCACCTCCAGCCCAGCCCCTGGCCGCCCGGCCCACTGGGGCTCCTGCAAAAGGATACCACTGTAGCGCCTGCTGACCCGGACCTCCGGCCCCGGGTGCTGCGTCTCTACGTGGCCCTGCTGCGTGGGCTGCCCGCTGGATCTGCACAAGGCCACCGGCTGCGCCACCTGCCTCTCCTGCGACGCCAGGGTTGCTAGGGTCTCCAGGGTCGCCAGGATTGACTGGGTCACCGGGGTCACCCTGGCCACCACGTGCTGCTCCCACTGCAACGGCCGCGGCACCTGCGCCTTCGTCTGCTGCCCTCATGGCTCCTCCACCATCTGCCTCAGACTCCATCTAGAACCGCTTCCACCCTCGCTACGAGTTGGGGAAGAACAAAACGCTCCCTCACAAGACCCAACCCCCTAACGCCCCCTGCAACTCGGGATTCCCAGAGCGCCTGCGCACACAGACCCCTGCTAATGCCTCCTGACTCGTGACTGGTTCCCACCGACAGAGCCTGCAGGCTCTCCAGCCAATGGGCGCCCCCTCATGCAGCTCCACACCTCAGAGCGCTGTGTAACCCCAATGAGCCTGCGCAAACAGACACCCACAGGGTCTGGTCCCGCTAACCGGCCTACCTCGGGCCCAGACACCCCGTAAGCGGCTTAGCCATGAGGCCTCCAGGTGACGCTCCTCCCCTTAGTGTGGCTGGAGCTCCCCAGTGCGCATGTCCAAACAGACCCGCGCCCCACCTCCTAAGGCCTTTGGGCACGTAACTCTTTCCCAGCCAAGCCTGCAAACCCCAGGCGAGCCCCGTGCCCTTCGAAGTCTGTGTCAGTGCCAGCCGGGCCAACTTCACATGTGACCAGCCTGCTGAGCACAGGTCCCTGTCATCGAGTTCTGGAAGGAAGTCGGGCACCTCTGGGCCAGGCCCGGCCAGCCCTCTGGTCTCCCACACGTAGCTCAAGCCTGCATGTGTGTGCGTGTGCACGCGTGCGTGTGCATGTGCGTGCATGTGCACGCGTGCGTGTGTCGGGGCCCGGCCCTGGGGGGATGAGGCCAGGGATGCGGAGCGGGCGGTGCCTGCCCGCCTGGGGAGGGAAGCGGGGGGACTGCTGCTGGGCCCGCTGGGGACGGCGTGGGGCCGGGCCGCCAGCGGCTCCAAGGCTCCGGGGACACAGACTGCAGCGACTCCAGGCTGCAGGCTTGGCCCGGGCCGGCCAGGTGCATGGGGGAGACCGGCTGGATTCAAGGGCTGCGGCTTCGGGGGCGGCGGGGGGCGCCACCCCAGGGCCACCCCCAGTCTCCTGGCCCTTTGCTGGCACAGCCCTCATGGGCTTTCCCTCCCCCAGGAACAAAATCTTGCGGCCCTCCGGGGGGCTGGCTGGAGGTTCCGGGGGCCCTCAGCTGGGAGGTGACCCTGTGTCTGCTGGGTGCTGGTCTACTTCTGTGTCGGGAAGGGGGTCAAGTCGACAGGAAAGGTACAGCCGGGGTGACGGCAGGGCTGGGGGCAGCACTGCCTGGGGGGGTGTGGGTGTCTGCCAGCGACCACTGCTGCAACGGGAGGAGACTGGACCAGGGCCAGAGCCCGAGGAGGGGCAGGGACTTCAGTCCGGGCCACGTGATCCCCACCCCTTGGCTGGAGAGTCCTCTCCACCCTGCACCTCCAGGCCCGGCAGCCTTCCCTCCCGAGTGGAGGCGGAGAGGCCCCGGCAGCGGCTGCCCCTTCCCTGGGGTCGGGGGCATCCCTGGCTCGCCTTCCCTCCCTTCCAGTTTCTCTCGGTTCTGGCTCTGAGTCAGTTTTTGACCGTCTGGGTAGACCTGGTCTCCGCCTGTCTCTCTCACCTGCCTGTCTGCCCTGGGGGACCCAGCGGGGAGCCTGGACACATCCCTCCCTCAGGGGCTCCCTGTCACGTTGGGGAGACATATGTAAGAACAGTTGCGCCGTTGAACAGGGCTCACCGGATGAAGGTTGGAGTGGATGGCGAGGGGCCAAGCCACAGAGCCCAGCAAGGTCCACCCTCTGGCTACTGGACTCCGTAGTAATAGCTGGCACTTCCTATGTGCCATACGCTGTTTCGAGGGCTTTCCGTGTATTAGTCCATCATGTAGGTTTTCAGACAATATTGCCAACGTCAGTCTCCTGTCTCCCATGATGCAACTCTCCTCCAAACAGACAAAACACGCCCACTCTCTCCCCAACACTAGCCATTCAAAGTCTTACCCTTCTCCAGGGAGTGTCCCTTCCATCTCTAATTCGAGCAGATCCATGCACCCCAATGTTCATAGCAGCACTATTTACAAGAGCCAAGACATGGAAGCCACCCAAACGTCCATCAACTGTTAATGGATAAAGAAGATGTGGTACATATGTATATATACAATGGAATATTACTCAGCCATAAAAAAGGAGGAAATAATACCATTTGTAGCAACATGGATGGACCTAGATATTGTCATACTAAGTGAAGTAAGTCAGACACAGAAAGACAAATATCATATGCCATCACTTATACGTGGAATCGTAAAAAAATGGTACAAATGAACTCATATACAAAACAGAAATAGAGTCCCAGATGTAGAAAACAAACTTATGGTTACCAGGGGGGTAAGCGGGGGCGGGGGGCGGGGAGGGATAAACTGGGAGATTGGGATTGGCAGATACACACTACTATATATAAAATAGATAACTAGTAAGGACCTACTGTATAGCACAGGCAACTCTACTGAATACTCTGTAATGACCTATTTGGGAAAAGAATCTAAAATGAGTAGATATATGTATATGTATAACTGATTCACTTTGCTGTACACCTGAAACTAACGCAACATTGTAAATCAACTATACTCCAATAACAATTGTTTGAAAAAACCAGCATCGGACGTATCATTTGCAAATATTTTCTTCCATCCAGTAGGTGGCCTTTTTGTTTTGTTGATGGTTTTCTTTGCTGTGGAAAATCTTTTAAGTTTGAGTAGGTCTCATTTGTTTATTTTTGCTTTTATTTCCATTTCCTGAGGTGTCTCAGGGCACCTGTCCTGTTCAGGATGCCTTGTGTTACTGAGTGCTTGGTTGTTTTTGAACTGTCTACTGCCCATTGTCCTTAAGAAGTTTTTTTGTGGGGATTCTTTGGAGCCTAGGATGGCATTCTCCAGAAAAGAATTGATTGCTTTTGCTTGCATCTAATGGTACTGTTATGGGTTGAATTATGCCATAGACTGAATGTTTGTGTCCCCTCAAAATTCATGTGTTGAAATCCTTACCTGCAAAATGGGGCCTTTGGGAGATGATTTAGGTCATGAAGGTGGAGCCCTCATGAATGGGATTAGTGCCCTTACAAAAGAGACCCCAAAGAGCTCATCACCCCTTCTGCCATGTGAGGACACAGTGAGAAGATGGCTGTCTACAAAGCACAAGTGGGCCCTCACCAGACACCAAATCTGCCGGTACCTTGATCTTGGACTTCCAACCTGTATGTTGGCAGCAGACGTTCATCCACGTGGTTCTGAGAAATCAGTCCCCACCTCGCCCCCAGACCCACAATGCTCAGAACCAATGGAACCAGTGGAATTCACAGAACCGTTCCATCCCTGGGTCTCCCTGCTTCCAGACCCGCCAGGACCTACCACACTTGCCCTGCGCTTTGCTCCACCAAGGATGTGGTAGCATCAGCTGCTGCTTGCCCACCCCCAACATGCACACCCCCCTCTGTGGGGGGTTCACCTCTGAATGACTCTAGAGAAAGCAGCCTCTAGGGAAAGGACAGAGTGGGGTCACCTGCATCATGAGACCAAGGCAGACAGTCCCCTGTTCTCTTCCGCCCTGTGGTTAGTGCACATGGCACCACCTGTCCAATGGTCATCTGTCAAACAGAGCTTTGGGAAAGGTGTAAATATTTTGCTGTATCTCATTTGCATTTTCAAAGGAGCTTATAGGATGCTGCATAGGGCTCTTGGACAACATTTTTTATAACGGCTTTATTGAGATAAACTCACACACCATACAATCCAGCCGTCTAAAGTGCACAGTCAAGCGGGTTTTAGTATATTCATAGACTTTTGCTGCCATCACCACAACCAATTTCCGAATCTTCTTATCATCCCTGTACCCACTAGCAGTCACTTCCCAATTCCCCCAGCTCCTGCAGCCTAGCAGCCGCCAAGTGACTTTCCTTAAAATTTCCTTAAAATTTATATTCACAATAGTTATAATCTAAAGGAAAATCCAGTTTTTTGGCATGGCCTGAACTGGAATTGCCTTCATGGTTTTCCCTTCTACCTTTGGTTTTTTTGTTGTTGTTTTGTTTTGTTCTGTTTTTTTGGCTGCGTTGGGTCTTCGTTGCTCTGCGCGGGCTTTCTCTAGTTGCGGTGAGCAGGGGTTATTCTTCGTTGCGGTGCGCGGGCTTCTCATTGCGGTGGCTTCTCTTGTTGCGGAGCACAGGCTCTAGGCGCACGGGCTTCAGTAGTTGCAGCTCGTGGGCTCAGTAGTTGTGGCTTGCGGGCTCTAGAGCACAGGCTTAGTCGTTGTGGCGCACGGGCTTAGTTGCTCCGCGGCATGTGGGATCCTCCCGGACCAGGGCTCGAACCTGTGTCCCGTGTATTGGCAGGTGGATTCTTAACCACTGCGCCACCAGGGAAATCCCTTGCCTTCTACCTTTGGTTGGGCACTACTCTAAGTGTGTTGCATGCATCATCTCATTAGTAACTCTGAAGTAACCAGGTGGCATTCTGCCCTTTTTATAAATGGGGAAACTACAGCTCAGAGAGATTAAATAAGGGGCAGATGGGCTTCCCTGGTGGCGCAGTGGTTGAGAATCCGCCTGCCAATGCAGGGGACACGGGTTCGAGCCCTGGTCTGGGAAGATCCCACATGCCGCGGAGCAACTAGGCCCGTGAGCCACAACTACTGAGCCTGCGCGTCTGGAGCTTGTGCTCCGCAACAAGAGAGGCCGCGATAGTGAGAGGCCCGCGCACCGCGATGAGGAGTGGCCCCCGCTCGCCACAAATAGAGAAAGCCCTCGCACAGAAATGAACACCCAACACAGCCAAAAATAAATATAAAAATAAATTAAAAAATAAAAGATTACTATAAAATAAAATAAGGGGCAGTGCTCTGACTTGTCCAGGTGACCCCAGGGTCTGTGTTCCTGCCTGTACATGGCCAACATGATCTACCCATTCGTGTTCCAGAAAAATATCAATAAAAAATACAGATGCTTATAAGAGGCCCACCCAAGTTAAGTCACATGCTCCCTAAAAGAGGTTTTCTGTGTGATCATCTCTAGCACATTAATACACATTTCTGTCAAGTACCATTTATCGGGATGGGGTGATGTCTGCAAAAATATGGACAGAGGGATACTGATGGGGCTTCAAGGCAAGCTCAGGCCTTCTATATGCACACTGTTCCAGGGGATTCTGCCCTCTAGTGGAGAGAGATGGAAAACAAACCAGAAAAGATGGGGAATTCAAACAGGGCAATGGATTTAGGATGGAGACTATAGATGAAGGAGGTGATGTTTCAACTTCAAGCTGAACAACAAAAGAGAAACCAGCCATGCAAAGATTTGGAAAAGGGCATTCCCCGCGAGGGGGTGGGGAGGCCAGCAGGGACAAAGGCCTAAAGACACAGTTGAGGAAGGGGAAGAGGGTGACGTTGAGAACTACAAGAACTCTTGGCAGGAACATTCCATTCAACCCCTGGCACTCAGGGGTGGCAAACACTGTCTGGCTTCTTGCAGCCTAAGCTCACGACCCTGAGCCGGCCCAGCCCCCTTTTGAGTTCCTGTCTGAGAAAAGAGGGCTGGCAAAAGAATGTACTCTTTGTTCCAGCCAACACCTGACCTAGCCCCCCACCATCCTCAGAGCCTTTCCTAAGAGGGCTCCCAACTTGTGAATCCTTCCTCTGTCCCTTTGAGACAACCCAGGAGTCTTTCTCGGGGACCTGAGAGCCATTCCTCTGAAACGGAATCCTCAGGAAGGATAGGGCCTCGGTCTGCCCGTGTCTGCGCGGGATGGAATCCTAACTTCCAGAACTGACTCCCGGGGTGGATGCCGCTGACCTCACCGCACTGACACTGAGCCACCCCACGTGGGTTTTCACTTGAGCCCCTGCTCGCTGCCCCCACCTCACTCTCCCTTCAAATCGCCAGCACCTCTGTGCCCATCAGAAGGGTGCTCGGCGCCTTCCCCTGCTGTCGGTAGTTACCAAACAAAACCTGGTTTTACCCTTTTACCTAACGGCCGGCTGAGCCACTCTTTGCATGTCCTACGCTGCTGACACAGGAGAGAGATGAGGACTGAGAGGGTGGGAGATGGGGTTAGTGTCTAACGGGGAGAGAGCTGCAGTTTGGGAGAATGAAAAAGTTCCGGGGATGGATGGTGGGGATGGTTGCACAACGCTGTGCAGGTGCTTCATGCCACTGAACTGTGCACTTAAAAATGGTTAAGATGGTAAATCTTACGTGTATTTTACTACAACTTATAAAAACACCCACATCACGAAGTGTTTGGAGAACACCTTTGAAAATAAAATTTTTAAATCAGCTTTTTAAGTTTTCGACAAAATTCAACACCCATTTATGATAAAAACCCTCCAGAAAGTCGGCATAGAGGGAACTTACCTCAACATAATAAAGGCCATATATGACAAACCCACAGCCAACATCGTTCTCAATGGTAAAAAACTGAAACCATTTCCTCTAAGATCAGGAAGAAGACAAGGATATCCACTCTCACCACTATTACTCAACATAGTTTTGGAAGTTCTAGCTACAGCAATTAGAGAAGAAAAAGAAATAAAAGTAATCCAAATAGGAAAAGAAGAAATAAAGCTGTCACTGTTTGCAGATGACATGATACTATACATAAAGAATCCTAAAGATGCTACCAGAAAACTACTAGAGCTAATCAATGAATTTGGTAAAGTAGTGGGATACAAAATTAATGCACAGAAATCTCTTGCATTCCTATACACTCATGATGAAAAATCTGAGAGAAATTAAGGAAACCCTCCCATTTACCTTTGCAACAGAAAGAATAAAATACCTAGGAATAAACCTACCTAAGGAGACAAAAGACCTGTATGCAGAAAACTATAAGACTCTGATAAAAGAAATTAAAGTTGATACAAACAGATGGAGAGATATACCATGTTCTTGGATTGGAAGAATCAACATTGTGAAAATGACTATACTACCCAAAGCAATCTACAGATTCAATGCAATCCCTATCAAACTACCAATGGCATTCTTCACAGAACTAGAACAAAAAATTTCACAATTTGTATGGAAACACAAAAGACCCCGAATAACCAAAGCAATCTTGAGAAAGAAAAACGGAGCTGGGGGAATCAGGAGCCCTGACTTCAGACTATACTACAAAGCAACAGTCATCAAGACAGTATGCTACTGGCACAAAAACAGACATATAGATGAATGGAACAGGATAGAAAGCCCAGAGATAAACCCACACACTTATGGTCACCTTATCTTTGATAAAGGAGGCAAGAACATACAATGGAGAAAAGACAGCCTCTTCCATAAGTGGTGCTGGGAACACTGGACAGCTACATGTAAAAGAATGAAATTAGAACACTCCCTAACACCATACACAAAAATAAACTCAAAATGGATTAAAGACCTAAATGTAATGCCAGACACTATCAAACTCTTAGAGGAAAACATAGGCAGAACACTCTGCCTATGACATAAATCACAGCAAGATCCTTTTTGACCCACCTCCTAGAGAAATGGAAGTAAAAACAAAAATAAACAAACGGGACTTAATGAAACTTAAAAGCTTTTGCACAACAAAGGAAACCATAAACAAGATGAGAAGACAACCCTCAGAATGGGAGAAAATATCTGCAAACGAAGCAACGGACAAAGGATTAATCTCCAAAATATACAAGCAGCTCATGCAGCTCAATATCAAAAAAACAAACAACCCAATCCAAAAATGGGCAGAAGCCCTAAATAGACATTTCTCTGATGAAAATATACAGATTTCCAACAAACACATGAAAGGATGCTCAACATCACTAATCATTAGAGAAATCCAAATCAAAACTGCAATGAGGTATCACCTCACACCAGTCAGAATGGCCATCATCAAAAAATCTACAAACAATAAATGCTGGAGAGGGTGTGGAGAAAAGGGAACCTTCTTGCACTGTTGGTGGGAATGTAAATTGATACAGCCACTATGGAGAACAGTATGGAGGTTCCTCAAAAAACTAAAAATAAAACTACCATATGACCCAGCAATCTCACTACTGGGCATATACCCTGAGAAAACCATAATTCAAAAAGAGTCATGTACCACAATGTTCATTGCAGCTCTATTTACGATAGCCAGGACATGGAAGCAACCTAAGTGTCCATCGACAGATGAATGGATAAAGAAGATGTGTCACATATATACAATGGAATATTAGTCAGCCATAAAAAGAAACGAAATTGAGTTATTTGTAGTGAGGTACCTAGAGTCTGCCATACAGAGTGAAGTAAGTCAGAAAGAGAAAAACAAATACCGTATGCTAACACATATATATGGAATCTAAAAAGAAAAATGGTTCTGAAGAACCTAGGGGCAGGACAGGAATAAAGACGCAGGACTAGAGAATGGGCTTGAGGACACAGGGAGGGGGAAGGGTAAGCTGGGAGAAAGTGAGAGAGTGGCATGGATATATATACACTACCAAATGTAAAATAGCTAGCTAGTGGGAAGCAGCCGCATAGCACAGGGAGATCAGCTCGGTGCTTTGTGACCACCTAGAGGGGTGGGGTAGGGAGGGTGGGAGGGAGACGCAAGAGGGAGGGGATATGGGGATATATGTATATGTATAACTGATTCAGTTTGTTATACAGCAGAAACTAACACAACAATGTAAAGCGATTATACTCCAATAAAGATGTTTTAAAAAATCAGCTTTTTTAAAATGCATTACCAGTTTGGAATTATGTGCTCTTAGGTTTCCATTATGTTTGAAGTTGCTTTGGGAGCACAAGTGGGCAGCAGTGCAGACACCTCGATGTGTCACTTGGGCAGGCCAGGGATCAACGAAGAGTTAGCAGTCAGTGTGTTCGTGTGTGTGTGTGTGTGTGTGTGTGTGTGTGTGTGTGTGTGTGTGTCTGGTTTGTTGTGAGCAACACCATGCAGTTGCTGGGGATGTGCTCAGAGAAGCCCAGCTGTTAGGAAGTCAGTGCTTGCCAGCAACTGGGTAACAGAAGCACTTATGTAACAAACCCCCGGGTCTGTCAGCAGTTCATAAGCTGTGTTACCACACTCGAGAATCAGGCTTAGATGCGCTGTTTACTTCTTCCTGATTTCCTAAAGCAGCAGCTCCTCATGCCTGAGTGAAACACGGGCTTGGCCACCCCTGTGGTTAGCAGAGCAGCTAATCCAACCAAGAACACCGGAACCTCTGCCGTGGAGCACCGCGTTTACAACAACTGTGTCAGCCCAACAGTCCCGCTATGTTCTTATGAAATCAGTTTTGCTTCCCACCCTATGTTCAGTTGGTTGCACTTAACTGCTCTCAGATGTCAGGGTCAGCGGGAAAGGTACAAGCACGGGTCAGTGTGCAGCTATCTGTCCGAGCACGTTTTCTCATTCCATTTCTGAATATCTACACACTGGTTACCTTGATGGGGCTAGAGAGGTCGTTTGCAAATAAATGAGGAAACACAGTGAAGGCTCACGACCGTGCCCACCCAGCTGACCTCACAGATGCGGCAGTAACATGCTCCCCATTTTACACAACGGATTTGGGGACATTCCGCCACCCACCCACCCATGGTGCAGTGCGCAGTTTGACTGTAGGTTGAGATGTCCGCTTCAGAGGCTTGTGGTTTGTACCTCAGCCACAGTTCAGCTCTGCCTTGGCCAAGGTTGTTCAAGAGCCGCCCTTGCCATGGCTTCACCGCCACTAAGGCATGAGACTCTCCAATAAGTAAGGGATGAGGTCGCAGACACCATGAAGCAGCCACACCCCACACTGCCCACCCGCAAAGTGCTGCTACTGCAGTGCTATTTCGTTTCCTCTTCTCCATCCACCATGCACGAACAGTGTGCGAAGGACAACCTGCTCAAATGGAAGTCAGTACTTGGATGGTCCCATTTTATGGATGAGGAGCCTGAGGCTCAGAGAGGTAAAATCACCAGGCCACCATCAAACAGCAGACGGGCCCAGGGAGACGTCGTCCGGGCCCGTCTCCTCCCCAAGGAGCCGCTGCTGCTCTCTGCTCCTCAGCAAAGCCCGCACAGGGGCGCGTCAGCTCTGTCCGTTCAGACGGGCAACATCCTGCTGCGGCCAAGGGAACCTGCTCAGCCCCGTCCCCTTTCTAACGTGTCAGTGGTCGGCTGGCAACCAAAGGCATCCAACTCGCAATGCAGGCAGAGCTGCATTTTCTAACAGAAAATAGCAGACTCGTTGCTGTCTCGGGCCTCCTATAAAACACGGCTGGGTGCCCCACGTGCTATGGGTTGAAATGTGTCCCCCCAAAGATACATGGGCGCCCTCACCCGCAGGACATGAGAATGCCACTGCATTTGGAGACAGGGTCTTTACAGAGGTGATCGAGTTAAAGTGAGGTCACTGGGGTGGGTCCTCATCCAATGGGACTGGTGTCCTTATAAAAAGGGGACATTTGGAGACACACACACGCACAGAGGAGAGACGACGTGAAGACACAAGGAGCAGACGGCAACTCCAAGCCCGGGAGAGAGGCCTGGAACAGACCCTCCCTCACGGTCCCCAGAAGGAACTGCCCCTGCCCACGCCCCTGGATCTTGGCCTCCCGGCCTGCACAACTGGGAGACGATACGTCTCTGCCGTTTGCCCCATCCAGTGTGTGCAGCATGGAAGCGTCAAGTCGGCCCTCACACCATCTGCTGCCAGCCACCTGCAGTCAAACCTCCCTGCTGCACCCGCCCCAGGGCAGTAACGTACATCCTCTATGTATCAAACTCATACATGCAAATGATAGGCATCTAGAAAATACATACGTAAGGAAAACTTAATCGCTGGTAATCCTACCACCACATCCATCCAAGTGGTAGCCGGGCGTGCACGGCAGCTTTTACTCTTTTATTGGGGGTCGCACTTTATACGTAATTGTGTCTATGGGCTTTTTCACACCAAGGTGCTACAGAGCATGTTCCAGGTGATGAGGGGTCCGCAGCGCTGGCTGCACAGGCCCAAGTCGTCACCCCGCCTGACTGGCCCCCACGGAAGGGGGTCCCTGCGCCTTGTCAGCAGGGCACTGGAAGTCTTCATTTGTTGCTCTTTTGGCATCACTTTTTGTGTAGTCTGAGCCTGTGCTGTTTTCGTCTCTCGTGAGGGAGAAAACCTTTCTATGGCGCATCCGGCTTCCTCTTAAGCAGGTAACGAAGTGGGGGCGTGTGGGAATGACAACAGGGATGTGCTTCTGTCTGTCTGTCTGTCTGTCTCTACCTCCCGAACCCAGGGTCATGAGTATCAAGGGGCCACAGCTAATCCTACAGGCAGGCTGCTTCCCTCACGGGAGGAATCCAGCCACTTGTTCCGGAAGCCAGAGAGTGGAAGCCCTGGTTTAAAACCCTCGGTCTCTCGGGTCCAGTCGGCCCTACAGGAGGAATCAGGCTCCCTAACTATATTCCAAAGTTACAGTAATCAAGACAGCCTCCAGGAAGAGAAGATTCCGAAGAGCAGTGGTTCCCGGCCGGCGCCTGGTCCCATCCCAGCCCCGACTCAGCCGGTCCGGGGCGCGGGCAGCACGTGTGTCAAGCTCTCGCCGCTGCCGCCGTGCAGCCTGCATGGGGGTCACCGGCGAGCCGCAGGCGCACTCCTGGGGGGGAGAGCGTCCGCCTCGCACCGCTCCAGGGTCTCCCCTTCTTCCAACCCCCTTTCAGAAAAGGGAGCTGATCAGAGAAGGGCTCCTGTGCGCCCCTGTCACCCTGTTAGAAGCACGAAGCCAATCCCTACACAGCCAGGAGCCAGCACAGGTTGCAGGTGGTCCAACGGCGCTGCCCCCTTTTCCCGGCCACGTCCGTCGGCCCCAGCAGCGGTGTCCAGCTGGAGACAAGACGTCCTAAGGATCGACACTCCCCAAGCCTGCAAGGGCCCGCCCACCCCCACCTCCAGCTTTCCTCACCACCATCACCCTGGGGAACAAGCCCTCCGACAGAGCTGCAGCTCCTGGAGACGCCTGCCTTTGGCTGCGTTTGTCCTAATCTATGGGCTCCAGAAGACGGCCCTGTGCTGGGCTGAATGGTGGCCAAGAGAGATATACGTGTCCTGACCCCCAGAACTTGCGACTGTGATCTTATTTGGAAAAAGGGTCTTTGGTGATGTGATGAAAGTAAGGATCTACAGATGAGGTCATCCTGGATGACACAGGTGGGCCCCAAGTCCAATGACAAGTAGCCTTAGAAGAGAAGAAAGAGGACACAGACAGAAGCGGAGAAGACTAAGCCACCAAGTTTGTAGCCATTTGTTACAGCAGCAACAGGAAACTAACAAACACATTCCCCCCAAAACAGAAAGTGCTCTTGTAGAAAAACTGCAGGATGTGGACTGAAACGCAGCACCCATGAGCAGAGAACCTATCTGTGCCTTTAACGTGTTCCCGAAGGACCATCTGCGACCACATACTTGGGCTTCAGGAAGTGGGTCAGCCCCTCCCACCCCTGCAGATGCCAAGAAAGCCCCCAGCCAAGGCTTGTTTTTAGAACAGGATGCTGGCTGGGCCGTCTCCCAGCAGGAGACTTATACCCTGATCCTAGCCCACCCTGTCACTGCCACACAGCAGCGAGGCCTGGACAAAACCCAGGGACGGATCTGTGACATCCCATTCCCAACCAGGGCAGCCCACGGGGTGCAGGAAGAGGCTGGGCACTGAGGAATAAACCACAGTTGCAGGGGTAGTGCCCACAGCTTTGACATCCTCGGAAATATCCAGAATCTTGCAAAACAACAAGGAAGAGTCCTCTGGTGCTGGTAATCTGCCCAAGATTGCTGAGTGGCTTCTGCTGGCCAGGCCGGGGCATTTGCGGCTGGCGTGGGGAACGGCATCACTAACTTTTGGAACGTGATGACATACGGCCGCCACTCCTCACGCTGGGTGGCAACGCACTTGGGGAGGACAAGTACGCACTGCAGTGTCAGGGCAAGGACTGGGAAAGTGTACGTGTGGGACGCGCCCCTCACCAGACCAACAAGTGGTCACAACAACTCCAAACCCAAAGCCGTGAAGGAGCAGTGGATAAACGTGACTACAAAGATGACAAGCTCCAGTCCAAACACACCGGTACCAAGCCAGGAGGAAAAGATAACCGAAATTTCTATCACACACAAGAGCTGATCCCACTAATGACCAAAGAGCTCCTGTAAGTCAAGGAACAAAAGACTTACAGCCCAATAGAAAAATGGGCAAAAAATACAAACAAGCTGTGCACACCAGAAGAACTGAAAAGGACCCTTCAAGCTCTGAAGAGATGCTCAAGCTCTCTCTTAACAGAGAACGGCTCGCCTGGTGGATGGCAGAAGCCCACGGGTTGGACACCCGTCATCTGCGGCAGGGCTATGGGGAGTGAGGGGGAAGCGGGAAAGCACGCCCAGGGGAGGGGAGCGCCGGCACTGTCTACCCCCTGCTCGATGGTGCCGCTCCTGCGGGATCCAACCCAAAGGTACATATGATAGATGCACAAGGATTTTCACCGTGGTGTTGTTTATGACAGTAAAAAGACCAGTAACAGCCCAAACGTCCATTAGCAGCAGACAAGTTCGATCCACAGTGGTGCAGCCGCCAGTGGAACAGCACACAGCCCATGAGAGCAGTGCCGCACTGTGCCAGGCGGCCGGGACGAAAGGTTCTGCCTGTCTCAGCCTGGGAAGCAGTTGTCTGGGAGCCCTGGCCTTGGCTCTTGACTTCCCCAGCACAGGTGGAAGAAGAGCGAACTCCGGAGACAAGCAGTTCAAGCAGACAGAACGAACAAAAAAAGCAGAGCATCGGGCCTATCTGGGGTTCCGTGTGCCCTAAAAGAGGTGAACCAGCGGACGGGGGCACAGAAGCGTAAGGCCCTGTGGCTAGCTCTCGGGGCTCAGAGAAGGGGCCCACCCTCTGTCACCCAGCCCCTAATTCAGGACCAGGCAGACAGGAGAGGAAAGCAACAGATTGCACTGCCCTGGGCTGGGTGTCGGCAGGCAGCCCTACTCGATGCACTCCATGACGTGTATCTGCAGGGTGTCCATGTCAGGAGCCTGATACTGGCACTTGGGGCAGCAGAAGTTGGGCGGCTCCTCGGGGGGGCTTCTCCTCTGGCTGGGCAGGGCCAGGTGAAAGGAGTGATGAGCTGGGGAAAGAGAATAGGCACCAGGGGGGGCGGGCTTCTTGTGTGTCCCCTTGCACAAACTGCAGGGAAGGGCCAAGGCAGAAAGTGCTGAGACACCTTGGTTCCAGTGACCTGGGTCCCCACCGCTAGCGCCTCCCCTTTAGCCCCGCCCCCAGGGGCGGTACCGCTGGGGAAGAGGGGCCAGGGGCTGGTGCGAGCTCCCTGGAGCTCCCTCCGCTGGGCTCCACGGTCCTCAGCACCTCCTCCCAGCACCCTGCCCTCCCCAGCCCTCCCCCTGCAGCTCCCTCACCTGGGGCAGGGGCTAAGGGGGGCTGGGAGACCTCTACATGCCGCTTCCTCATGTCTTCGATCCTTTGAGAAAAGAAAGCGTCCAATCAATACGTATGAGTCAATCTCCAGCACGTAGAAAGCTGGTGGAAGGGTGGGGTGCGAGGCGGGGAGCGGGAGGCCAGCTCCCCCTGACCTGACGGGCCCAGTGCCCGGTGCCACCCCCCGCGGGCCCCGCGCCACAAGGCCCACCTGGCCGACTCCTGACAGCTGCTCTTCAGCCTGCTGTACTCCCGCTGCAGCTGCTCTAGCTGCTCCTGCACGAGCTCCTTCTTCTCAGCCAGCTTCTCCCGGGCCTGCCTCTCGGCCTGGAAATCCGCCTTGTAGATGTCCGCCTGGCAAAGCCAAGACAGGGGCAGTGCCCACACTCCGTCAGCCACGCACTGGACACTCCATGCCAGCCACGGGGGGCCGGGGGAAGGCAGAGCCCGCTCCTGCTCTCCCAGAGCCCACGGCATGAGGACGGTCACCCCAAAGGCATTGAGAGTTCAAGGAACATGGCGAGGGACTCAAAGAGCTTCCGAGAAGCCACTGCAAGATGACGCCAGAGACCTGCCAGGCCCCGGCACCCGTGGCCCGATCTGCTCACCCACACGCAGGCCACAGAGGAGAGCCCTCACCTGGGCTTTCAGCACCGGAACCGTCTCCATCACAATCTTGTGCTGCTCAGCCTCTTCCTTCAGTTTGTCGATCAGTTCCTGTTTGGCCACCAGGGCCTCCTCGGCCTGCTTGAGCTGCTGCTTGAGCTCTTCCAGCTGCAATCCCTAGATGTGGGTGACGGGGAGCTGACGGAGCCCGATCTGGCTCAGCCTTGGGGTCAGGCTGCCCCCAGGCCGGCTGCTGCTCCAGGAAAGCAGAACCAAGAGGAACGAGAGATCGGGCCCAGCCAGCCCATGCTGTGCAGGGCCCAGGAAAGGCGGAGGCTGGAGGGGACCTCTGAGGTCATCTGGCACGACCGCCCCCCAGGCTGACATTCCCTTCCCAACTGGACAGTCCTCCAACCCCTCAAAGGACAGGGGCCACACTCCCTCCTGAGGCCATGTGCTCCACACTGAGCCAGTCTCATTCACTAATGCTCCACCACGTGCCCGCTAAGCCGAGGCCCATCGGTCCTTCCGCTCTGCCACCTGGTCGAGGGTCTGCTGGTCCCTCACGGATGCCCCGCCCCCCCCACCCCCCCTCCACACACAGACGCACACACACACCACCAAGCCTTCCCTCTGGAGATCAAAGGGCCACGCTGTCATAACTAACTCTTCCTCATGTGACCCACTTTCAGGCTTTACCCTTAAAAGTCTCTTCCAGGTATGTTCAGGTTTGACTACATCCTTCTTAAAATGTGATCACTAGAAACTGCACTCAGTATAAGTCTGATGAGGACAAACTAGAAAAGGGGTATCGGCCACCTTCAACACTGGTATGGAAACATTCCCAAGGAAATCTGGGGACGCCTGGCAGGAGGGACCAGCTGCGGAGACAAGCGTGGTCCTGCCCGCAGGCGGAGCATCTGGAGGCGCCGCCCAGTCCAACATGGGCTGCAAACAACACAGCCCAAGCGTCCCCGTCTCCCCACTGCCTGTCCTGAGCCATCACCCCACAGCCGTGACAAAGCTCTAGGTCGAATCGAGTGTCCGTCTCCAAAGCCAACTCTGTGAGTCTGTTAAGGTAGGGCCTTGAGTTCCAATATCCCTGAACTGAGGGGAGCCAGCCCCAGGCTGACGGCCCAGAAGACGCCTCCACCATACTCACTCGGCTCCGCTCGCTGCTCACCATGCTGCTCTTGATGTGGCTGTCGTACTCCTGGAAGAGCTGGTGATAGGCCACCTGCAGCTGGGCCAGCTTCCTCCTAAGGAAAAGGAGCTTAGGCTGCAGAAAGCACCTCGTCCTGACCCAGCCGCAGCTCTTACTGCTTCCAGCTCCACCCTCTTCCTTCTCGTCACGGCCACAGACCAGAATGTGGCTTTCAGGGCGCCTGTGTGCCTTGAAGGCCGTCAGCTCTGAGGCAGGCTTTGCTACCTATTTCATATCATTTTCCATCAATCTGGCATTTCAAAATGTACACAAAGAAATGTTTATAATAAAACGGAGCTGTCCTGTACTGTTCAAAAAAGTCAAGTTCAAGAAAAACAGAGAAAAGCAGGAGGACTGTTCTAGATTGAAGAAGACTCAAAAGACACGCCAACAAGGAGAAGGTAGGATCCCAGATGGGACGCTGTTAACATGTGGACCGGAGAGCGAATAACGTCACCCTCTGAAAGCCGGATTGTTGGGGTGTGACAACGGTAAGGGACAGCTTTGGGCCCTCCCCCACGGCCGGCCCCTGGAAGGGCTCCCAGCAGGCAGCGGGCCACTCACTTCTCCTCCGAGGCAGCCTGGCGCTCCATGCGCAGGGCGGCGTCCACGCTCTGGTTCTGCAGGCGCAGCTGGTCCACCTGCACGCTGTGCTGCTGCCGCAGCGCTTCGCGCTCATTCTCCAGCTGCCGGGCCTGCTCGCTGGCGGCCCGGACCCTGGCGAGGGCATGGGAGGTCACGGAGGGCCCACAGCAGGACCCTCCTGTGCTCCCAGCATCCCTGCCACGCTGCGCAGAGGCAGGGACAAGTCACAGAGCAGTGGGACCAAGGGCGTCCTCCAGGCGTCACGGTGGACGCACTATCACTGGAAACAGGGACAACTGCAGGGCAGCCGAATGGGGGCAGGTTTGGGCTGATGGCGGCCCCCACAGAAGCCCTTTTGAAGGTGAAGGAGGTGGTCCCAGGGGAGAGGAGCCCCAGGGAACTGCCCATTGGGTTGGGACACGTGGGTGCTGGGGCCCCTGGCCAGAGCCATCTCAGTGGATGGGTTGGGAGGGACTGGGAGGAAAGCAGGTGGAGACAGCCAGCAAAGACAGCCTTTCTGGAAGCCGGAGAGGGAGAAGGTGAGAAATGGGGCAGGGCGGGGGGCGGGGGAGGGCAGGCAGGGGCAGTGCTCAGAGGCTCTTTGCCGACCAGTCACTGCTCCAGAAGTGGCGAGGAGGCGCAGGCCCGTCTGGACCCCGGGGTCCACACCTGCACGAAGAGCCTCGCACCTGCCCACCCAGGAGATAGCAGCAGCCTCAGCAGAGAATTCCCGGTGCCCTGCGCCATGGCGCCGTGACGGCTCGGCTCTCCTCAGCTACATCCGCCCCAGCCCGCGATCTCCCGACTCGACATCCCTATGTCCACACAGCTCCCTGCGGGGCGACAGCGGCTGCTTCTCAGTGGGGGAGGATACTGGGGATGGTCTCTGGTCTCACCGTGTGCGCGCACCTCTGTGCACGCACCTATCCAAATCTACTGAACACAGCTCCCCATCTGTGAGCCGACAAAATTTAGCGGCTGCCACTGTCATCAGCATGTGACAGGCCAGGGCTCAAAGGGCAGCCACGTGCATTAAGTCTGAGGCCACTTAAATGGCCACGCTGAATGATGCGAGATGCAGGCAGGCTTCCTGCCCCGAGCCGTCCAGCTCAGCACGTACATGCTCAGCCACGGAGACGGGGGCGGGGGACAGGAAAGGAGGGTGCCCAAGAGCCTACAGTTGCTGGAGTAACGCCCCTGCAGGGTCATTAAGTGACCAAAGTCGGCTTCTTTCATGTGCATAGAAAAAAGATAGGCGGGGAAGACCCAAAAGTGCCCTAAAAATTACACGTGCCTTTTCGAAGCCCGGAGGGACAGAAGCGTGTACGGGAAACAGCAGAATGCGAAGAGCCCGGGGTCAGCAGGCTCAGCCTTCTGCGGCCTCCCTTTCGCCGTCTTCTTTCTAGAGGGCAGCGCGCTCACACGCTGTCACCCCTGCCTGCTCCTCCAGCCTCCTTCACAAAGGCGCCCCCGACACCGCCCAGGGCACCCCGATCACCTCCCGCGCTGGGAGAGGTGGGGCCACCTCTGTCGCCTGGACCCGTCTTTCTGGATGGCAGCGGCCCGGCGGTGTGAGAACCACTGAAACATCCGTGCCCTTTGACCCAATGACCCCACTTACAGGAACCTCCCTCTGCAGGAGAGAGCGACTGGCGGGCCTGAGGCTGCCAGCTTCAGAAGGGCCAGCTGGCAAGGCTGCCCCTGGGGTGGTGCCTGGGCAGTGGGCTGGTGCGAGTGCCCTGCATCGACGAGACGCTTTCCCTACTGATAAGGGTGGTCCCTGTGCCTGGACTCTGGCACCACAGGGTGGTTTATGGGGCGCACCTGCTTTCCCCTGGGAATCGGGAAGTTTGGCACGTGCCGGGCTGCAACCAGCCCTCAATGAAACCCGGGGCGCTGAGTCTCGAGTGGGCTCCCTGGGTCCCCAGGGCGGCATCTGTGACTGCCGGAGAAGGGAGAGTGCTCGGCCGGCCCCTCATGGGAGGGAGAGAGGAAGCCGAAGGGGTGGGGCTCTCCACCCCCGACCCGTGTCTTCTGTCCTTGGGGGTGCTGGCGTGTGCCCTTTCCCTGCCATCAACCTCAGCCGGGAGGGCACTGGAGTGCTTTCCTGCAGATCACGGGGGTGCTCTTCCCCGCTGCCCGGCAAATGCCCCCTCAGGAAATAATCCAAACTCCAGCAAAAGGTCAGAGAGGCCAGAAGTGCCGCTGGGACTCAGGTCCTGGACACCCAGTCCGCAGCCCCACCACACACCTGCCCCACGACCGTGTGCTCCCGTCCATCCCGTCACAGAGGAACTCTCTGGAAGCCCCTGAATGGCCTCATTCTTCTCGGGCACCCTGACAACGGCCTCCAGGCTGGTTTTCCCTCCCTACTCACCTGCCCTCCAAAGCCTGCCGCTCCTTGGTGGCGGCCTCCAAGCGACTCTGGCTCTCCTGCAGCTCCCCCAGCAAGGATGTCACCTGGGCTTTCACTGAGGCCTTGTCCTCGGCCATCTGCTGCATGAAAAAAAGCCACTTCCTGTCGGCGATGCTTCCTTACCAGCTGCTCACCCCTGGCAGCCCCAAGCCCCAGGGCAGCTGAAAGCACTGAGACGGGTCCCCCGAGGGTCTCCCCTCGAGCCCTCAGCACCCTCACTCATCTCACCTCTCACCTCTGGAAGCTTCCCCCCCCCGCCCCCAGCGAGGCAACTGAAGTGGTGGAAAGGGATCGAGTCCCATGAGCCCCCACTCCCAGCCCCTCCTCATCCCTGCAGATGGGGCAACAGGAGACCCAGGGACACGGGAGCACAGAGGTGCCTCGAGTCTCACAAGGCTGACAACCAGGCCACGAGGGCTGAGCCCAGCAGGAGTCTGTGTGCCTCCGTCATCAAACTGTCCAGATCCCGGTCCCCTGAGACCTCAGGCTGCTCAAGCCCAGGGTGCAGCGCTGGTCCTCTGCATACCCGGCCCCTCCGCAGTAACCCCTCGGTAGTAACCAGCACCCCTGTGCTCCCGGCCACACACACGGCCCCGCCCACCATCCTTCTCAAGGGCAGTCTCAGGGCCGCGTCTCCTCTCCAGCTACGCGCGCACGACGATGACCTGCTCCGTCTCAAGGCTTTCAGTACCCTCCACGGGCTGAGGGCTTCCAGATTCCTCCCTCCAGGACAGACTTCTCTCCGGCACCCCAGCTTAGCTACCCAACTGCCTGCCCAGCTTCTCCACATCGAGGCCCGGAGGCTGCAATAAGCTTTCCCCAAAAGGACCACAAAGCAGGGGGCTTAAGACAACAGAAACGGATTGCCTTCTAGAGGCCGGGAGTCCAAGAGTAAGGTGTCGGCGGGGCTGGTTCCTCCTGAGGGCCCTTGGCTGTAGCAGCCTCCATCGTCACGTGACCATCTTCCCTGGGTGTCTGTTTCTCTTCTTTTAAAGATACCAGTCATTGGATTTAGGCCCGTCCTAAGCCAGTGTGACCTCATCTTAACTTGATTACAGCTGCAAACACCCCATTTCTAAATAAGGTCACATTCTGAGGTACCAGGGGTTAGGATATGGGCATTTCTTTTGGGGGAACATAATTCAACCCATAACACCCCCTACACTAGACAGGAATCCAGATAATGTCTCACACTAGCACAGCACCCTCCCACGGCTCCTGTCACACTCAGGATCAAAGCCCAAATCCTTCACTGGCTTACTAATCCCACATGATTAGCCCCACCATGACTCTGCCCTCCTCAGCCCCTATCCACTCTGCCCCAGCCATGTCTGCCTCTTCGGTCTTCCCTGAACATCACAGGCATGCTCCTGCCTCAGGACCTTTGCACATGCTTTCCCCACCTCTAAAACAGTCTTTCCCCAGATACCCACATGTATTCCAGTCCTGACTAGATGGCACCCCAGTGAGGCCTTCCCCATCTAATCCATCCTCCAGTTAGCAGCACAAAACCTTGCAGTCTTCTCTGCCTCTCACAGCTCACGTCGGATCCACCAGGAAATCCTGTCAAAATGTACCTTAGAATCTATTTGATGACACTAAGCAGGTAACGGTAACTACTTCAGGTGTGACGGTGGTATTGTTCCTATGTTTCTTAGAGATGCACACTGAAATATTTACAGATGAAATTATACGGTGTCTGAAATTTGGTTCAAAATAATGGGGGAACTCCTAGGTATCTACCTGAAAGAAATGAAAACCCATGTCCACACAGGAATGTTCACAGCAGCATTACTCCTAACAGCCAGAGTGGAAACGACCCAAATGTCCATCAAATGACGACTGGATAAACAAAACGTAGTCTCTCCATACACTGGAATATCATCCAGCCATAAAGTGAAATGAGGTACTTGGACAGACTACAGCATGGATGAACCTCAAAAATATGATGCTGGGACTTCCCTGGTAGCGCAGTGGTTAGGACTCTGAGGTCCCAATGCAGGGAGCTCAGGTTCGATCCCTGGTCAGGGAACTAGATACCACAGGCATGTTGCAAGTAAGAATTCGCATGCCAATAGGGAGGGTGGGAGGGAGGGAGATGCAAGAGGGAAGAGATATGGGGACGTATGTATATGTATAACTGATTCACTTTGTTATACAGTAGCAACCAACACACCATTGTAAAGCAATTATACTCCAATAAAGATGTTTAAAAAAAAAAAAAGAATTCGCATGCCATGACTAAGGAGCCCACCTGCCACAACTAAGACCTGGTGCAACCAAATAAATAAACAAATAAATATTATTTAAAAAAAACAAAAAACGTGATGCTGAGTGAAAGCAGCCAGACATGAGAGCCACACGGTGGATTCCACTCACAGGAGATGCCCAGAACAGGCCAACACAGCCAGGAAGATGAGCGTGTGCCCGGGGCTGGGGAGGGCGGGACTGGGGAGTGACTGCTCGTGGGGACGGGGTTTCTCCTTGGGATGGTGACAATGTTTTGGAAGCAGATGGAGGTGATGGTTGGACAACTCTATGACTATACTAAAAACTACTGAATTCTACACTTTCAAGGGGTGAATTTCATGGTATGTTGAGTTTTATCCCGGAAAAGCTGTTGGAAAAAACTCCAGCCTGTGGCTCTACCACTTTCTCCAGGGACGGGCACTCAGCTATGCCCAGGTTTTTGCTGGGGTCACCGTCTTATCCCCATCACCTGTTGTCCATGTGCAAGAGTTTCTCTTACGTATACCTGGGGTGCAACTGATGAGTTGGGGGTGACCTAAATTTTCAACTTGAAGAGAAAATGCCAAATAGTTTTTCAAAGCAGTGGCACCAACTGATGCTGCCACCAGCAACATGAAGCCATGGCCCCTCCAATACCCGCTACTGTCAGACTTGTCAGCTAGAGATCGGGCTTTGGCAGTGGCTCTGATCGCTACCGTGAAGCCAGCATCCCATCACGTGAGCACGGGGCAAGCGGATGCTCTGAAGGCAGCCTGAGAACAGCAGCCTTCTCCTTCTCACTTCTGCGCCGAGTTCAGGATTGCAGTGGCTTTACCGATGGCCCCAAAGTGACGTGGCCACGGCCTAACCCCCAGTACATGTAAATGGGACCTGATTTAGAGACAGGGTCTCTCCAGATGTGACCAACTTAAGATGAGATCGTACTGGAGGAGGGTGGGCCCCTGATCCAGTGCCTGCTGAGAACTACAAAAGACTCGGACACTCGAGCAAACTCTAGAGTGGCTTCTTGCAGCCTAAGCTCACGACCCTGGGCCGGCTCAGCCCCCTTTTGAGCTCCTGTCTGAGAAAAGAGGGCTGGCAAAAGAATGTACTCTTTGTTCCAGCCAACACCTGACCTAGCCCCCCACCATCCTCAGAGCCTTTCCTAAGAGGGCTCCCAACTTGTGAATCCTTCCTCTGTCCCTTTGAGACAACCCAGGAGTCTTTCTCGGGGACCTGAGAGCCATTCCTCTGAAACGGAATCCTCAGGAAGGATAGGGCCTCGGTCTGCCCGTGTCTGCGCGGGATGGAATCCTAACTTCCAGAACTGACTCCCGGGGTGGATGCCGCTGACCTCACCGCACTGACACTGAGCCACCCCACGTGGGTTTTCACTTGAGCCCCTGCTCGCTGCCCCCACCTCACTCTCCCTTCAAATCGCCAGCACCTCTGTGCCCATCAGAAGGGTGCTCGGCGCCTTCCCCTGCTGTCGGTAGTTACCAAACAAAACCTGGTTTTACCCCTTTACCTAACGGCCGGCTGAGCCGCTCTCTGACACCAGTGTCTTCATAAGAGGAGGAGAGATGCCCAGACACACAGGGAGAAGGCCACATGACAGTGTGCTTGCAAACCAAGGAACGCCAAGTCCTGCCAGCCAGCACCCGAGGCTGGGGGAGAGGCCTTGACCAGATCCTGCCCTCACAGTCCTCAGAAGGAACCAACCCTGCCCTCACCTTGATCTTGGACTTCCGGCCTCTAGAACTGGGAGACAATACGTTTCTGTGGCTTAAAACTACCTGGTTTGTGGTACTTTGTTACAGCAGCTCCAGGAACCTAACACACCTCCCCCAGGGCCCCCACCAGGCAGTCTATGCCACCAGGGTGATTTGGGGCGGGGCCCCAGGCCACATGTACCAGCTTGACCTGCAGGGCGCAGAGACCCAGTAACTAAGGTCAGTCACGTGGGCGCCCCAGGCCTCCAGGACTGACCCCCACTCAAGTCCCCGGACCGCACCACTCAGGGGAGCTTCCCTGGTGGTGGTACCCGTGCGTGTCATCACACGTGGCCCAGCCTCTCCTGGACCCGCCCTCTGTTCCTTTTACCTTTGCTGATTTCAACCCGCATCCCTCCTGGGTGACTAAGCCATGACCACGAGTACAATGGCTTTTCCCAACTCCGGGAGCCTCCCCCGCCCCGGCGACCCCGAGGGCAGTCCCTGCGGGTCCGGGGCGGGCGGCGGTGGCCCGCTACCTGCTGGTATGTCTTGAGGCGCTCCACCTCCTGCAGGGCCTGCTCCCTCTGCCGGTGCAGCTCCCACTTCTCCAGGCTCAGCCTCTCCACCAGGTCCCGGGCCTCCTGGAACTTCTGCATGAGGAAGGCCTTCTCCTCCCTCTGGCTGCCCTGCAAACGCTGCAGCTCCTCGCAGCGTTCCCGCAGCATCTGGTTGCTCTGGCGGATGGCATCTGCAGAGGTGGCAGGGGGCAGGTGAGCCCGGCGGCCGCGGCCTCCACCACCCCGCGGTCTCTCCCACCCTGACAGCTTCCAAACACTCCCTTCACTTCGCCAAGCGCTTTCGAAGTCAACTACGCAAATGACATGCCCCCAGTGTCTCCAAGATGTTAACCACGTCAGCTTCACTTAAAAGCATGTGTCCGGGAGTTCCCTGGTGGCCTAGTGGTTAGGATTCCAGGCTTTCACTGTCAGGGCGTGGGTTCAATCCCTGGTCGGGGAACTGAGATCCCACAAGCCGCACGGGGCAGCCAAAAGAAAAAAAGAAAAAAGCACATGTCAAATGCCACTCTCTTTGCAAGTGACTCTGGAACTCATCTGCCCTCTGCATGGGTCAGAGGTGGGCCGCCCTGGGGGCCTGGGTCACTGCCTTCGGGATCAGACTCGGGGGCACAGCCACCAGAACAAACTTGCCCGTGGCACTGCTGGCCACAGACCTGGGGGGCGGGCGAGAAGCCGTGGAGCAGGCCACTTAGCCACCTCTCTGAGCCTCACCATCCCCATCCATGTTCAATGGGGACAAGCGTACCCATCTCACAGGATGAGGAAGGGTAAACAAAACAGCAGCCAAGTGCCTGGTTTTCAAGACGGCCTCAAGAACCAGCCCATCCTCCTTTCCCCGGGCAGTCAGCAGGACCTAAGGAAAGGACAGCCACAAACCCGGGGACACCCCAGGCAGCAGAAATCCGTTGGGGGTGACAGAACGGATCCGTGGCATGCAAAGGTTCTAGCCAGCGCAGAGCTGGACAAGAGGGGGGCAGGCAGTAGCTTCAGGCCCCCCTCTGGTCAAAACCCCCAAAGAGCTAACTGGTGCCTGCTGACGGAACATTCTTTCGCTGGAACCACAGTGGCTCCTGAGCCACCTTCTGCACCCCACTGTCCCCTGCCTCAGGTTCCTCACCAGCCCCCACCAAGGCTCGGCTCAGCTCACACGCGACTTCTGTTGTTAACTGAGGTGCAATTCACAGAACACCAAATTCACTATTTTAACGATTTTAAAGTATACAGTCACTCAGCGGCTATAGTATATTCAGCAAGCTGTGCACCCATCACCTCTATCTAGCTCCAGAACATTTCCATCCTCCAAAAGAAACCTCATACCCACTGGCAGTCACTTCCCCTCTGGCCCCAGACCCTGGCGCCCACTCACGCTTCTCTCTCTACACTCACCTCTCCCGGACACACCACATCAATGGACTCTTACACCAGGTAGAAGCGACTTCTTCCATGAAGCTTCCCCACAAATACTCCAAGCAAATCCTACGTCCTCCCTCCTGCCCCCTCCTCCATGGACACGATCACAAGCATCACACGGGCAGACACCTCGGGCCCCGGGACTTTGGACCAGGGCCTGATACACCACAGCCGTAGAAGCAGAAACGTGCAGAGCCCGAGCTCCCTGGGGGGCAGCTGGGGGTCCATAGGCCCCGTCTGGCCAGCCTGCCACACTCTCACCCCCGGGTCCCCTTTGCCAGAGCGCTGTCCTGGGGATGAGCAGAGACTACACACGTAGCTATGGAGGAGGAGCTGTCCCCCCGCCCCTCAACCTGGCTGCCAGCTCTATGTGGCCCCAACACACTAAGACATTTGATGACATCTGGGGATATTGCTGGCTGTCTTAACTGAAGGGGTGCTATTGGCACCTCGTGGGTAGAGGCCAGGGATGCTGCCCGACACCCCGCAGTGCCCAGAACAGCCTCCAGACGTCTGAGCGCTGAGGGGGAGGACCCTGTCCTCAAGCAGGTAGGTCCCGGCCCTCTGTGCGCGCGTCAGGGCTGTCTCCAAAGCAGCCCCCAAGTGGCCGGCTGACCACGCTGGACCCTTTCCATCCTGCAAGAGAAGGCGACTCATCTTCACAGAAGAAGAGACACATATTCTAGGCACAAGTTTGGTCCCTGCCTGGAGGGCCTCAGCCAACACCAGTCTCTGAGGCCTACAGGGCACGTGACTCGTCAGCACAGGGCCCCACATGACATCCCATCACACCAGAGGATGCACTGTCCAGCAGCGGGGTGCGGGAGTGGCCCCATGACTGTGGCCTCCACTGCTTATGTCACATGCCAACCTGCCCGCCAGCTTGGACAGTGGACGGCTGAGTGAAAACAACCCAGGCCCCGTCCTCTGGGATACGGTGTACACAAAGGCTGCGACCTTTATAAGCCCTGAGTTGCCAAGAGGAACCAGGATGAAGCAAAAGTGGCCATGTGCCCCATCACTCCCCGTGACCCACCCGGGGAGTCTGTGCCGCCCATCCCCACCTGTAGCTCTGGGCTCGGCAGTGCAGAAGGTCCTCACAGCACAAAACACAAGAGTCTCACTGAGTGAGAAGCCAGGGGCGCCGCCGGGGCAACTGGGGCTACCGTACCCAAGGAGCGGCACGCCGGACGAGGAGCCCCCGGGGCACGACCACCAAGGGGGGAGGGCCGTCCCACGCGAAGCGGGCAGGAGTGGGCCACACCCCAGGGCAGCCACACCAGCTGAGGGGCGCGATGCGACGGCCCCTGGGGCCTGGAGAAGCTGCCCCCGATGCAGGTGAGGACATGGAGGGTGAGTGAGTGGGGCTGTGATGGAGATGGGGAGGGGGCGGCCCGGAAAGTACTCGCACCCGGCCACCTGGGGGGTGGGTGCTGCTGGAGGACAGCCCTCAGCTCCGGTATCTTCGGGGAGCGGCCCGCCGGGCTCATGCCCCGCGCACAGGGCCTGGACGCCCCTTTTCCAAAGCAGCCCACTGGCCCTTCTCAGGGAGGCCACGCCCATCCCCAGAGCAGACCACAGCCCCTTTCTGGAGCAGGTCACGCCCCCTTCCCAGGAGAGCCACGTCCCTTCCCAGGAGAGCCAGTGCTTAATGACTGATCAGTACGGAGACAGAGGGGGCCTGGCCGCGTTGGCCCAAGCGGGACAACGAAGAAGGGTCATTCCCGTTCCAGAGCTCCTTGTAGGGCTGGCCTGCACTGCGGCCCGGCTTCTCCCTCCGCCCTCCCCTGCTTCTTCACTGCCCTGCCCTGCCCTTCCCCTCCCCAGTGTTACTCCTAAGAGGACTGTAAATAAACGTCCTGCACGCCACTCTGTATCTCAAAGTCCACTTCCAGGGAATCCCACCTGAAACAAAGAGGAAGGGCGGCTGAACTTGAGTCAATGCAGAGGCGCAGGTGAGTGGGATAGCCCTTGCCCCAGCAGTGCCGCGTCCCCGGACATTTTACTCCACACACCCGCCGCCTCCCTCACCTCGGAGCTCTTGATTCTCCTCCAGACAGCGCTGGAAGGTCTCAGGAGCGCCCTGCTCTGAAGGCAGGTGGAGCATGGCCGGCTTCCCCAGAGAAGACTCTTCCCCCAGCACGTCCTGGTCCCCTGCCGGGCCGCCGCTAGGCTGCACCATCTCACACAGCGGACTCTTCCAGGGGGGCCTGCTCATCCAACACGTCAGGGTCTGAAACAGAGAGCCAGCAGAGGCGTCACATGAGGAGGCCCATGCAGCATTCTCCTACCCGGCAGGCCGGCAAGGAGTTCGGGCGCCACACTTTGACGACCACTGTGCCAAGCGGAAAAGGGTGCTGAGAGGTGGCACCCACTCCCATTCCAAAGGGAGGTACGGGCGTTTACGCGGCGCTTCGCAAGGTCACGGTTCAGCACTAGTTGTAAACTGTGCCTAGCACTATCTCCAGGCTGTAACCTGAAGAACTTCACCAGAGAGGAGAAATCACAGAGAAGATTATTTTTGGAGGGAGGTGTCAGTGTGCCGGGAATCCTACCCCGACACATACACCTCCAAGCACGAGTGGAGGGTGCTGGCCCCTCACCTAGTGTACTGAGTGGAATGATGGCCCCCAATAAGGTATGTCCACGCCCTGAGCCCCAGAACCTGTGACTGTGACCTGACTTGGCAAAAGCGGCTTTGCAGATGTAATAAAGTTAAGGATCTGGAGATGAGATCATCCTGGATGAGAGTGGCCCTAAATCCAATGGCAGGGTCCTTATAAGACACAGAAGAGCAGAGACACAGACGCAGAGGAGGAGCCACGTGAAGATGGAGGCAGAGACAGGAGGGATGCGGCCACAAGCCAAGCGGCACCTGGAGCCCCCAGAAGCTGGAAGAGACAGGAAGAACCCTCCCCTGGAACCTCCAAAGGAAGCACGGCCCTGCCAACACCTTGATCTCAGGCTTCTGGTCTCCAGAGCTGGGAGAAGATAAATTTCTGTTGTTTTAAGCCCCCTGGCTTGTGGACATCTCCTACAGCAGCCCTAGGAAATCCATACACCAAGTAAGAGGGGCTTCACTCAGAGTCTGATGAGTGTTCCCTGGACCTGAGGGGCCGAGGCGGACATCTAGCATCTGACATGTACTGAAGCATCTGAAAGTGGGAGCTGGGCTCACAGCCGAAGAGAGAGTGGCAGACACAGGTTGAGCTCTTTGCGTTCTCTTGTGAACTAGAGTACAGAGAGGGAGGCTATGCCAGACAGCACCAGCCCGGAGCCCTTTTAAGTCCTGACCGAGAAGACTGACTACGTGGAGGAGGAGGCCAATCCCAACAGAAGTTTCCAGGAGTAGGGCCTGAGCTTCAGCCAGAGACTTGAACACCGAATGAGCCTGGACGTTTCACTATTACACTGATACTTACCTGAACACCCTCCTGACCCATCAGCAGTATCTGACGGATCGCTGGTCCCTGATTCCGGAACAGCCCACTCTCCGGGTCTTCCTCCTACCTCACTGGCTGCTCCTGCTCAGGCTCTTTCACTGGACCATCCTCATCAGCCCAGCCCTTCACGTGGTGGTGCCCAGGGCTCTGTTCTGGGATCGTTTCTCTAACTCCAGTCACTCCAATACTAATTCCACCCGTACTCAAAGCTGTAACCCTCATCTTAATGCTGATGATGCCCCGAATCAGAACTCTTTCCTGAACTCCAAACTAACACATCAAACTCAACATCTCCACTTGGGTATCTAGTCATCCTCTCAAAACTAACGTCTCTAAAACTGCACTCCTGACAGTCCCCAGAAGCCAGCTCACCCACGGCCTTCCTTATTACCAGTTGATGGCAAATCCATCCTCCAGTTAGCAGGACAAAACCTAGGAGTCCTTCTTGAGTCCTCTCTGCCTCTCACAGCTCACATCGGATCCATCAGGAAATCCTGTCAAAATGCATCTTAGAATTTATCTGATGATGCTAAGCAAATAATGGTAATTATTTTAGGTGTGATAGTGGTGTCGTGGTTATGTTTCTTTCAAAGTCATTTCTTAGAGATGCACACTGAAATATTTACAGACGAAATTACACGGTGTCTGGAATTTGGTTCAAAATAATGGGGGAACTCCTAGGTATCTACCTGAAAGAAATGAAAACCCATGTCCACACAGGGATGTTCACAGCAGCATTACTCCTAACAGCCAAAGAGTGGAAATGACCCAAATGTCCATCAACTGATGAATAAACAAAATCTAGTATGTTCCCACACTACAACATTATGCTAAGAGAAAGAAACAAGTCACAAAAGATCACATATTATATGATTCCATTTATGTGAAATGTCCAGAATAGGCAAATACATAGAGACTAGTGGATGCTTAGAGCTGGGGTAGATGGGGTGATGGGGGTGATGGCTGAAGTTTATGGGGTTTCTTTTTGGAGTGATGAAAATGTTCTGGAATTAATGGTGATGGTTGTGCAAGTCTATGAATATACCAGCGAACTGTACACTTTAAATGGGTGAATTGTAAGGTATGTGAATTATATGTCAATAAAGCTATTTTTGAAAATAACAGAATACTGTGAGGGATATAAATTAAACAAAAGTAGCCACGAGTTGGTAACTGTTTAAGCTGGGAAGTGGGTATATTGGATTTACTAGACTATTCTTTCTACTTTCGAACATCTTTGAAATTTTACATAATAAAATGATCAGAGCACCATCGTCTCTCACCTGAATTACTACAGTCACCTCCTAACAGGTCACCCTGCTCCTACCCTTGCCCCCTACAGTCTGTTCTCCCCACCGCGCCAGAACAATCAGCCTAAAAGGTGATTCTGATCACATCCTCTTCTACTCGGATCCCTACCATGGTTCCTCATTGCCCAGCGCATAAAACTCAAAGTCCCTACAACCCGCCTACAAGGCTGTGCACTATCTGGTCCCCCATGGCTTCCACTCTAAGTATTTTCCCCTCGCTCACTCTACTCCAGGTATAGTGGCCTCCTTAATGAGTTCCTCGAACATGCCAGGATGGCCCATTCATCCTCAAGTCACAGAAATGATATGAGGTCCGGGAGACAATCACCTTTTGCAAAGGGAGCAAAATGAGGCACATGAGTTAAGATACTTCGCTGCCAAGTTATATTTGAGACCTTTTTAAAGAACTTAACCTCAAATGCAGTCAAGTTTGATGAACAGAAAATGTCTCCGAACTAGAAGAGTCATTCACAAACTAGGGGTGTGGTCAGACTCCACTGTGGTGGAGGAAGAAGAGGCAGAAACAGTCCCGCTCGCCGCCAAAGTAACCTGAGTCCTAAATCGGCCGGCCTCGGCCCCTGGTCTAGAAGCTGGCGGCAGAACCCGGCCGGGGCCCAACAGGAGGGGGAAGCCTGGTCGTCCGGGGCGGGGGGGGGGGGGGGGTCTCGGAGGCAGCGGAACGCCCACCGATGGTACCCTGTCTTCGGAGAAGAGGACCACACCTGTCAGCAGAGTCGGTCCGACGTGAGAAAGGCGGGAGTGGCGGGCCCCGAGCGCTCCTCGGGCCCCGATGCTCCGAGAAAGTCCGGGTTCCGCGGTAGCCCTCCTTTCTCCCGCTGCCAAATTCCCACTTCCGGCTTCCGGTGTCGTAGCTGTGGGATCCGGAAGTAAAACACTCAGGCCCCGACCCCGGCCGGCCGGCGAGAGGTGTGAGGGAGGCTGCCTCAGACCGAAACCCGAGCCCGCCAGCCTCGGCTGGCCCTCAGGACGCTCCCCAGTAATATGCGTCGCGACCCGCATTCCCCCTTGTCTCTCCGTCGGTGGCATCCAGCCACAGGGCGCTTGGCCGCCCCGCCCCCGTTAGGGGAGGAGCCACGACGAGGCTATCATCTAATAGGGCCGGTTTGATCTGAGCCGGCGACCAGTCCGGCGAGGGGACGGGGCTGCTGAAGGCCCCGCCCACAAACAAGGTCGAGGGGCGTGACCACGCGGCCGGCGGAAGCGGAGTCCTTAGCGAGGGCGCGGGACGTCCCAGGGCCCGCGAGAAAGCCGGACTATAGGGGCGGGGTCGGGCCGGGGATGGGCACGCGGGCGAGCAGTGGAGAGCAGCACGCGGACTCTCGAAGCATCGGGGACACGGTGCAGCGGCGGCGGGTAAAGGAGGCGGCTCGCGGCCCGGCGGCCAGCGCAGGTGCTCAAAGGGCAGGGTGGGCCAGGGCTCGGCCCTCGCACGGGGTCTGCTGGTGGGGGGCGGGGGGGGGGGGTTGGGGTCGGCCTGGGATGCGCGCGCACCTGCCCGCGCCCTCGGCCCTTCCCGCCCCTCGAGGGAGGGGCCTGCAGAGGCCCCACCCGCGCGTCTCGCCTGAGGCTGGTCAGCTCAGACCAGGTGCCCGCCCCCGCCGGTTAAATGGGCCGGCGGGGAGCAGCCCCCGGAAACTGCCAGGAACTCCGGGGCTGCGAGCGCGACGGGCGGCAGCGTCGAAGCACAGGTAACTGAGTGGGCGGTCGCGGCGCTGCGAGGCACTTTGATTTCCCATACTTGGGAACAGGGCAAAAATCGAGAGGGTCTTAGCCGATCTCACAGTCCCCTGCATCCCCGCTTCCCCGCCACACTGGACACGGGACTTGCCGGTGTCTCGCAGCGTGGCAGGAGGAGGGCTGGAGCTACACTCCATCAGCTGCACAATCTAGCATGCTCCAGCTCATTGTGGAGTTTCCGCCTGAATCCCGGGTGAGATAGTCTTAAGCAGGTCGTACGATGCTCCAGCAAGGTTTTACTCAGTCCCCCAGAGCGGAGGCCCTAGTAGGAATCCACTAATGCTTTGGGTAATTTTGTAACATACACCATGAAAGAAGGTTGCCCAGAGAGTATGGCCAGAGCCCAGGGCCAGCAGTTTCTAACCTCCCAAACATCCTGCTCCCCAGACATTCACAGTGAGTGGTTTCAATAATCAGGCACCAGCTGGGTGAGAGCCCAAAGGACCCCTCCAGAAAGGGGCCAGCTTCTCAATGCTCTTCTGTTCCCCTGCCTTGTTAACGAGTTTTTCTTCCACCAGAGAGCATCATGGCAGGGCAGGTGGCTCTGAGCCGGACCCAGGTGTGCGGGATCCTGCGGGAAGAGCTGTACCAGGGCGATGCCTTCCATCAGGCTGATACGCATATCTTTATCATCATGGGTGCATCGGTGAGTCTCCCCCAGGCCCCGCATCATAGAAGCAGCAGACTTAGAGCATGATGTTGCTTCGGGTCCCTTCCCTTTAGGTACCTGGGCTTTCCCAACTGATTGTTGTCGGGTCCCCCGGGCTCTGCTCGGTTGGGCTCTCGCTGTTGCTCTTGCTCATGTGCCACTCCTCCTGCCACCACCCAGTATACATACACCGCGAGGCATTTCTGAAGTCCGTGTGCAGCCATTGACTGTAGACCTATGTCCTGGAGCTGGGAGGTCCTTAGAGACTGTCTGGTTGGACTTCCTCCTCCACAGGGAAAACTGAGATGCAAACAGGGGAAGCGATTCATTCTGGGAGTATGTTTTCCAAACCTGTTTCTAACTTGACAGATGTCACACAGTTAGATCCAGAGGTAGGATTCGAGGCCGAATCTCTACCTTATCTCTCTACCGTCAAGTTCCCTGAGGAAAAACACTCGACCTTTCTTGAAACGCCATCTCTTTGCCCCAGCTTCCAAGGCCTGCTGAGGAACTGAGACCAGCCCCATTGTCTAGCCAGTGGAACTGCCACTTTGCTCTGATCAGAAAGGCCAAAGAGTAGAAGCAAAGGCAGAAGTAAAGCACGCTGACCATACGTGATGGGGGTGGGGGAACAGGAGAGGGAGGGTGGGTCCTCAGAGAGCCATGACCCCTGACTGAAGCACTCTCCCCGCGTGCCATGTGGAAACAAGATCTCCCCGGTGGTAAGACGTGAGCAGGGGCTGGGGAGCTGTCAGGGTTTCATCTCAAAGTGAAAGTGGTCTCTTTTCACTTTTCACCATGGACTTGACCAAGAATCTGCTACCCATGATATGAGCATCTTTGCTGGTAACTTACTACATAAACCTCAAGCAAGAGTTCTACCCAAACTAGTCAGCTCTTGATGGGGCAGACGTTGTCTCTCTGTGACTTCCACACCCCTGTCCCCTCAGCTCTGGAGGAACTTGGTTCTTCGTTCATGTGTCGTAACACGCCACCGTGCTTTGCACAGCCTGCTTCCTGCCAGTTTTGTGATTCTGTTCAGAACTTGGGAAAGCGAGCCAGAATGCAGGGCTCTGTCAGTGGGAGGGAAGGAAGGTCACCCCAAACACTGTCCCCTGACCCCCTGTCACCCAAGACTGGGGGGTGCCCAGGACGAGCACACGGAGCAGGCCTAGCCCCCACCCTGGCCCCAGCCTCATCCCCTTAGAGGAGCCAGAAACCTTCACACCTGGGACTGTGTCCAAGAAATAGGTTGGGGGAGAAAGTAACTCAGGACTATTTTTCCTCCTTCCCCCCGTCGCCATACCGGCCTGTCACGGGATGCTCCAACAGAGGGTCCCAGGCCTCAGTAAATGGCATATGGCCCCAGGCCCTCAACACTTAGATACCTCATTGAGAGCACCCAGGTTTGCTCTGTGGCCTGGGGCAGGTGTCTTTCCTTCTCTGAACCTCATTGTCTGCACTTAGCACCTGAGGTCTTTGGAAACAAGTGCAGAGGGCCCTGGGCTCTGCGGAGCTGACTCTGTGACTTCACTGCCTTCCTGTGGGGCGGGCTGGGGCTTAGGCAACTTTGTTTCTTTGCCAACAGTAGGGTTCCCCTTTGCTCTCCTCTGCTCTGGGAGCAATAACCAGAGGCTTCTAGAGCAGAAGTGGGGAGTGCCGCTCAAGCAGGGCAGAGTGGGGGAGGAGGAGGGTCCTTGAGAAAGAGCCCTTGTGTATTTCTCCCTCCTCCTGTTCCTGGTGCGGGGGCGGGGGGTGTCCCTGCATGGGCAGCACCTAGAACAGCTCCCACCTAGCCCAGCTGGGAGGCTTGCCCCCTCCCTCTCCCTCCTCCTCCTCCTCGTGGGAACTGTGCTGGGGGCCGGGACCGAAGGTGAGTGCATGTGACAGCAGACACTGCCAGGCCTTCGTGTTCCCAGGGCTCACGAGGAGGGCCACGGAACAGAGCCTTCCTTTCAGAAGGACGAGCGGACGCAGAGCCCCTGGGGCAGGCTGGGCTGCAGGGCTGTCCTCTGCCGCCTCTCCTCCCTGGCCCGCTTACCCAGCCGTCGCCCACGTGCCCAGCTTCCTTCCTGGGGGCGTCCTGAAGCTGGCTCGTGGCCTTACCGATGGACTTTCAGCCACTCTCTTCTCCCTGCTCTGAGACCGCTGTCCCCCTTCTCAGGACCCCCACCCTCAGTCGGGAAGGGAGTGGAGGTACTTACTGTCCCAGTTCAGAGAGCTCTGGAATGAAGGAGCTCATGTTTCTCCTTATAGACCAGCACTGGGAGAGGAACCTGGGGCCTGGCACATCGTATGTGTCCTCTCCCAGGCTGGAGCCACTTTCCCCCCAGTGGGCGGAGAGAGCATTCGGGGCAAGAGAAGGAGAACAGGACTGGGAGCCCCCTCAGGCAGGATTGGCTCACTGCACGGTCCTCAGCACGTCCCTCGCCTCTCTGGGCCTCGGTTTCCCCACCTGGACCACGAGGGCCGTGCGCTCGATGGGTGCTCAGGTCCCATCCCAGTGATGGGCCCGTGCATGGCATGACCTGGCAGCCTCAGCCCTCCCTCTCCTCGGGGTGTTTCTGGGCTGCCTCCCCTCTTAGGGCGATAAGATTCTTGCTGTGTCATGATGACTCTGGCACTCCCCCAAAGGCCTGATGATTCATGAGCCCCAGGGAGTAGGAGGGAGGCCCTTTTGTTGGTTTTGCGGCCCAGCCTGCCTCAGCAGCCCCAGGGTCTCACCCCAGTGGCTGAGATCCAGCTGGGCCCCAGCAGAGCTGCGCTCCACCCTGGGACCTGGGCAATCCTTGACCCGGGTGGCCCTAGGGGGACAGGGATAGCCCACCCCTGTCTGGCCTCCAGCTGGCAGCCAGCCTCTGCATTCTCTGCCGCGCCCCTCCACCCTAAAAGCCTCCGAGACCGAGACCAAGGGTTTATAAAACTGGAGACTGAGGTCAGACCTGGGCAGTGACAGGCAGGTGGGGGCCCACGGCCGTTTGCTGACAGCTGGAAACCTGAATCAGGTACTGCTTCTCCTACTACGTCACCATGTGTCCCCAGGCACGTCCCTCCCCGCTGTGGTCCTCGGGAGCCCCATCATCGCCCCCACCATGCGCAGCGTGGTCTCTTCCCACAGTGGTTCTGGCAGAGGAGTCCAGCCCAGGCTGGTGGGGAGGGTGGGCCTCCCCGGGCCCCTGCCCCGCACTGTCCTGGGTCCTACCTCGTCTTTCCGTCGGGTGACTCAGAGCCCGACAGGCCACTGGTCGCAGGGCTGAGCTGAACAAGGCGAGCAGGTTCTATCGCTAGTTAATCCCAAAGGGGCCGGCGAGAGCAGTGGGGTGTGGGGCGCCGTGAGTCAGCAGGCAGGACGCTGGGCCCGGCGGGCAGCCTGCTGGAATTTGATCGGAAGCAAACATTCCACTTGGCCAGGAAGGCGGAAGGTGGCTGTGGGCCGTGGTACTGGTCGTTTCTCCCGGCCAGTCCCCGACAAGCCCGGGAGCAGGCGGGGCCCACGGAGCCCCGGGGACTGGAGTGGAGTCTCCCACCGGCCCGGTCCCAGTGATGGGGAAGCAGGAAGCAGGCGCCGATGGGCCCTGGCGGGAGGGGCCCGCAGTTGGGGGCTACTGGGCTCGGGAGCAGCTCGAGGCCGCGGCTGGGGGTTGGAGCCGGACCTTGATGCGCTGCTGTGTCCGTGGCTCCTGTGGAATGTGGCAGGCACGTGGGGGATCTGTTCTGAGCATTTGGCAAGACATGGGCAGGGGCGGCAGCAGGGAGAACCCTGGCTTGGGAACCGCCCACTTCGGGCCGTCGGGGTCCCGGTGGAGCCTGGAGGTGGTGACCTGGGGTGGAACACACCTGGGCTTGTCTGCATGCAGAGGTCGGCTCAGCCTGGGAGTTGGAGGCCGAAGCAAAGGACAGGAGGAACGCGAACGTTTGAGTCTCATAAGTGGCCCGCCCCGACCTCCACCGCCACCCAGGAGCCCCCCAAGTGCCTTCCTAACTGCCTGTCTAGGGGGCAGGGATTTTAATCAGGTTGGAATTGCTTCGCTTCTGGTCACGTGGCTTCTGTTCTGCAGTGGTTCATAGACGTGAACCCGTCCAGTGGTTACGTGGCTCCTAAGGTCATTTTGCCGTGAAGATTTAGGTCCTTATCCCTGGAGGTGGTTTTCCTGCCCAGGGTGAGTCCAGCGCCTCCGCCCAGCGGCCCTCCCTGATTACAGGGCGGGCGTATGAAAGGGTGGCCTGCTGTGCCCCGCAGGCTTCCTCTGCCCCCCAGGCCATGCCCTCACTCGAAGCCTCTTCCACCGAGTGGAGAATTCCTTTGTCAGGTCAGCAAATTAACGCATGTTGCCATGGCTATGGCGACTGAACTGGAGTGGAGAGAAGGGACTTGGTGACTTTTTAGTGAGTCTTCTGTCACCCCCGTGGGATGGCCATATTGTTGCCCACAGTTGCTGTGTGTTCATACCCTTGCTCTCACTTTGGAAAGTCTCACGCGGACACAAGTCAACAGACGAGCGCGAGGAGCAGCCACCTCAGGTTACCTGGGCCCCACCCTCTGCGTTTAGCAAGGTTGCTAGATTGAAAAATCAAAAGGAGTGGACAGATTTCTTACAGCTTTTTTTCCTTTAATCTGTTAATGTGGTGAATTTCAGTGATTTTTTTTTTTTTTTTTTTTTTTTTTTTTTTTTGCTTTTCAGCATCAAACCAACCTTTCGTTTGCAGGATGACCCCAACTTGGTACTGACATATTCCATTTTTGACGTTCCAGAATTGGGTTTGCTGGTATCTTCTGCAGAAATTTTGCATCTGCATCTGTGTACATGGACAAGATGGGCTTGGGGCCTCCTGTGTGCATTTCTCAGAGGTTCCAGCCACAGGGTTCTGGGGCCCCATCACGTGGCTCAGCAGGTGCTTCCCAGGCAGGGTTTGCCTCAGACCGGCGTTCTCTCTTCCTGAGAGACCCGCTGGCAGAGCTTTCTGTGCCAGGATCAGGGCCAGGCTTGTCTTGGTGGGAAGGCTGTGGCTGCAATCCTGTCTCCTTAATAACCATTGCCTGCTCAGGTCCCTTGCTCCATTTTGGTATATTGGATTTTTCTAGAAATGTGTCCGTTTCACGTAAGTTGCCAGCCATGGAGTAAGGTTGTTCATAAACCCCTCTTCTGTCTTTCCCATCGGTAGTTTTGTCCCACTGCACTCCTAATTCTTGGTGCCTGTTTAAAAAGCAGTCTTGGGACTTCCCTGGTGGCGCAGTGGTTAAGAATCCACCTGCCAATGCAGGGGACACGGGTTTGAGCCCTGGCCCGGGAAGGTCCCACGTGCCATGGAGCAACTAAGCCCGTGCGCCACAACTACTGAGCCCGCGAGCCACAACTGCTGAAGCCTGTGCTCTGCAACAAGAGAAGCCACCGCAATGAGAAGCCCGCGCACAGCAACCAAGAGTAGCCCCCGCTCGCTGCAACTAGAGGAAGCCCATGCGCAGCGACGAAGACCCAACACAGCCAATAATTAATTAATTAATTAATTAATTTAAAAAACCAGTCTTGCCAGAGGGCTGTCTGTTTTGATTAGTCTTTTTCAAACACCAACTTTTGGCTTTGTTGATCTTTTCTTTTGGTTTGTTTTCCATTTTATTCATTTTTATTTTTCATTGTTCCCTGCCTTGTAATTTGTTTGGCTTTAAAATTCTGCTGTCCTTTTTCTAACTTCTTCAATTGAATTTGGAGCTCATCAGCTTCCAGCTGTTCTTTTTTGCTAACCTAAGCATTTAAGGTCACGTCTCAGTTTTGATGTGTGCTACTTCCATTGCCATTCAGTTCCAGGGAATTTAGGGTTTTCTTTAGCCCGTGAGCTGTTTAGAAGCGGGCATCTTGTGTTGGCCTTGGTTCTGCCTGCTCGACCAGAGACTGGGGTCTGTGGATCGTGGAACCAGCGGGTTGGTGGTTGCCTCCTGGCCAGCACGAGGTCTCTTTGCCTTGAAGTGCCCCCGGCAGTGTGCGAGCACTATCGGGTCAGGGTCAAGGGCTAGGCTGGGCTCTGGTTCAAGCTGCTCAGGCTATACACAGGGGCAGGACAAGGGTACCCGGGTGTCCTGGGGGGAGATGATCTAGGGCATGTCCTCAGCTCCTAACCATGCCTGTTTTCTCTGCCACAGGGTGACCTGGCCAAGAAGAAGATCTACCCCACCATCTGGTAAGCTTGTTCCCCCACTGCTCACTGCCCCCTGCGGCCCTCTTGCCCTCGCCCTCGCCACAGCCGTGCTCTGCCCTCAGGTGGCTGTTCCGGGATGGCCTTTTGCCCGAAGACACCTACATCGTGGGCTATGCCCGCTCCCGCCTCACAGTGGCTGACATCCGCGAGCAGAGCGAGCCCTTCTTCAAAGTGAGTGGCTTCTGGGGTCTCCATGCCCCCCTCCCATCACAGATGCCCTTCCCCCGTGCCCCCAGGCCCAGCCTGTCCCCCCGTGCCGGGGCCACTCCCTCCCTAGGGATCCTCAGCCTGGCACTCCTCCCCACCTGCTCCCACCGCTTCCTTGATGCCAGCCTGAGACCCCTGTTTCCCAGCCCCGTCTGACTTGGGCTCGCCAGTTCCTCCCCACTGTACCCTGCGGCCCCTCCACCGTGGAAATGCTGCAAGCCTGACTTTTCTCAACATACCGTACTTTGGTGGAATGACTTTGGAGAGAGATCTTTCTCCAGGTCAAAGTTTCCTGAACTCTGGCTTCCGTCTTAGGTTATGCGGCCTCCGCCCCCATGGGTGTGCAAAGCCGACGAGATGGGAGTGAACCCAGTGCAGGGCTAGGATGGCTGACTGCTCAGGAAGCCCACCCTGCCTATGGGATCAGGGAGGGAGGGAGGGGCCGGGCCGACATCCTTGTGTCCATATTTTCTAGGCTGCCCCGGAGGAGAAGCCCAAACTGGAGGAGTTCTTTGCCCGCAATTCCTACGTGGCCGGCCAGTACGACGATGCGGCCTCCTATGAGCGCCTCAACAGCCACATGAACGCTCTCCACCAGGGGCCACAGGCCAACCGCCTCTTCTACCTGGCCTTGCCCCCCACTGTCTATGAGGCTGTCACCAAGAACATCCACGAAACCTGCATGAGCCAGACGTAAGGCTGTTCTTTCACCCTCCCTTCCTGCCTCCTGGGCCGACCGATCTAGGGAGTCTGAAAAAGATAGATGTCCCGTGTTTGTTCTTGCCATGAATTAGCTCTCCAAAGAAGGGAATAGGAGTAAGAGTAGTTCTCTAACACCCTTTACTGAAAATACTACCACCCGTGTTTACCTTCCAAATGCCCCATATGAAATCCCGTTGTCCCTGGCAGCAGTCCCGGCTAGCACCACAAGGTGGCAGCGTTGCTCCACGAAACTCTGGCTGCCGGTCGCTTACTCTAGCTTTCGGCGTTTCCCAGGGTCCCCTCGACCACCACCAGAGGGCGGCGTTGGTCCACGGGAACCCTGCTGCCTGTGCCGCAGCAGCTCAGCGCTCTGTTGTTTTCCCAAAGCCACGGCCATGTCGGTTTCACTTTGTCCTACATTAACTCTTCTGAGGAATAAGGGGTCTTTCCCCACATTAAAAGCCACGGAGGTGGCTCTCCTTTTGGCATCCCCTCCCCGTTTTCTCACTAGCTCGGGGCCACTACTGACCCTCGGGGACCAGGAGGGAGCAGAGCCGGCCAGTCAGCCCAGAAGGCTTCAGAGGAGGCTTTGAGCGTGGCGCTGAGGGCTGGGAAGGAGGGGAGGTGCTCTCCGCGCTGAGGCCGCGGGAGGGCCAGCCCGGCAGAGCTCCGCTGGCTCATCTCACCGCAGAGCGGCCGCAGGGAGGCTCTGCCCTCACTCCCTGGGGAAGGGGCTGTGGAGGGGGAGGAGGGTCTCAGCCCTGTTCCCCAGCGAGGGTGCGGGAGTGACGCAGCTCCGGCCTCCCGCAGAGGCTGGAATCGCATCATCGTGGAGAAGCCCTTCGGGAGGGACCTGCAGAGCTCCGACCGGCTGTCCAACCATATCGCATCCCTGTTCCGCGAGGACCAGATCTACCGCATCGACCACTACCTGGGCAAGGAGATGGTCCAGAACCTTATGGTGCTGAGGTGCGACTGGGGCCAGGGCTGGGCGCTGGGGGGCCCTGCTGCTGCCCCCTTGGACGCCCACCAGCCTTCACCCTGCCCCTCCTGCAGGTTTGCCAACAGGATCTTCGGCCCCATCTGGAACCGGGACAACATCGCCTGCATCATTCTCACCTTCAAAGAGCCCTTTGGCACTGAGGGTCGTGGGGGCTACTTCGATGAATTTGGGATCATCCGGTGAGAGCCTGGTTCCCCTTCCTGGGAGATGGGCGGGGGGCCATCCCGCCACCCTGCAGGGTCGCCTCTTCCTGTTTTGGCAGCAGGAGTGTCTGAGCAGTCAGGAGTGGTCACGGCCTTCTTCCTTGCCTTAAGGGGACCTGGCAGACACTGGGGACCAGGAAACAAGCCCAGTTTAAGGCCCTGAGCCCCCAGAACCTGGCCAACAAGGAGGGGCCTTAGCTCACTGTCCGCTCCTTCCTCCCGCCAGGGATGTGATGCAGAACCACCTCCTGCAGATGTTGTGTCTGGTGGCCATGGAGAAGCCCGCTTCCACCCACTCGGATGATGTCCGCGATGAGAAGGTGGGTGGAGCTTTGCCCTCCCAGGCCCCGCCCCTTTCTGCAGCAACCAGTCCTGAGCCCAAGGTGTCCTGTCCCAGAACTGACCTTCTAGGCCTCAGCTTCTCCTTCAGAAACGGTGAGGGTGGGCTGAGGTGGCCCCAGAGGGCCCTTGCGTGGCAGAGCCTCCTCCTGACTATCCAGGCCACTCACCCGTCCAGGAAGGCCACCCCTCGGAGTCACATGGTTCCTGGCACCCGCTGTCCTTGTTACCCAAGGGGCCCCTGTCCCTGGCTCTTCTCCAGGTCAAGGTGTTGAAATGTATCTCAGAGGTGCAGGCGAGCAACGTGGTCCTGGGCCAGTACGTGGGGAACCCCAACGGAGAGGGAGAGGCCACCAAAGGGTACCTGGATGACCCCACGGTGCCCCGTGGGTCCACCACGGCCACCTTTGCGGCCGTCGTCCTCTACGTGGAGAACGAGAGGTGGGACGGTAGGTGATGCCGCCGGGCCCGCGGTGGTGGGACCTGGCCCCCTCATCCACCCGAACGGCCCCCCAAGGCTGGCCTTGTCCCCCCAGGGGTGCCCTTCATCCTGCGCTGCGGCAAAGCCCTGAACGAACGCAAGGCCGAGGTGCGCCTGCAGTTCCGCGACGTGGCCGGGGACATCTTCCGACAGCAGTGCAAGCGCAACGAGCTGGTGATCCGTGTGCAGCCCAATGAGGCCGTGTACACCAAGATGATGACCAAGAAGCCTGGCATGTTCTTCAACCCCGAGGAGTCGGAGCTGGACCTGACCTACGGCAACAGATACAAGGTGGGTGCCCGCCTGCAGGGAGGGGGTGGCGGCCAGGGCTCCAAGGGGCACGCGCCTCGGTGACTCCCTCCCGCCTGTCCGCCGGCAGAACGTGAAGCTCCCCGACGCCTACGAGCGCCTCATCCTGGACGTCTTCTGTGGGAGCCAGATGCACTTCGTGCGCAGGTGAGGGGCGGCCCCTCCCTCCCTCCTTCCCCACCTCCTTCCCTCTGGGCCGCCACCCACCCCATCTCCGCCCCCTGTCCCCTCAGTGACGAGCTGCGGGAGGCCTGGCGGATCTTCACTCCTCTGCTGCACCAGATCGAACGCGAGAAGGCCCAGCCCATCCCCTACGTCTACGGCAGGTGCGGGGGACGGCCGGGGAGGTGATGGGGGTGATGGGGGAGGGGGACCCTGGGGCTCAGGGTTTCCTCACCTCTCCCCCCATCTGTCCCCCTCCCAGCCGCGGCCCTGTGGAGGCGGACGAGCTGATGAAGAGAGTGGGCTTCCAGTATGAGGGCACCTACAAGTGGGTGAACCCGCACAAGCTCTGACCCTGTGCCGGGCCCACCCCCGCCCCACCTCTCCGTGCTCCCCTGCTGCCCCTCCCCCCCCCGCCTGACCCACCTCGGGAGGATCCGCCTCTGGAGGACTCGGGACCACAGCCCTCAGCCTCACATTCCTGCCCGAGCTCGGGCCACGCCACCCGCCCCTGGGCCCAGTCTCATTCCTCTGCCACCCAGCACTGTGACCGTCCCCGCCCGAGCCAGCCTCTGCCCCGCGGACTGAGCCCCGCTGGAGGAAGGAGAAGGAGGGCTGCAGCTGTGGGCAGCAGGGGGGCAAGGTCCTCGGAGCGCAGGGGAAGGGGGCAGGCGCGGCCCAGTCTCAGCACCACTTGACATTCCTGGCTCCCCACTGGAAGGGACCTCTGTGCTGCCCAGCAGCGTGCCTGTGTCGGGCCTCCCGAGTGGCCCTCTGACCCCCCCAGCTCCCGCGGCCACCCTAACTCAGCACTCCACGGCCGCCCCATCTCACCCCGCCCTCAGGTGGTGCCCTCGCCACTGGAAAAGCAGAAACGGCAGGTGGGATGCCCCCGCCCAGTTCCCTGCCATTAAATCCGCAGACGGGCCTGCCTGTCCCCTGGTTGTTTGTTTCCTGCCACCTGCGACCACGGGCCCCAGCCCTCGCCTCTCCCCGCCACCCACTTCCCTCCGCCGCTGGCTCGGGCGGGAACGTGGGTATCCTTCAGTCCTGACCAAGCCCGGCCTTCCCCTCCTCTCTGCCCCGCACCCTAGAACTTTGTCACGACACCACCTTGGGCACAAGAACAGGTCACGTTCATTTCCCCTTCCCTCCCCAGGCAGTGCCCCTGCCCCAGCCAGGGCACTCAGGGGGCACTGCCGGCCCACTGAGGTGACAAGTATTTAGGAAGGAGTGGCTAAGGGACTTGGGAACAGATGCCAAGGGGGAGAGGCAAGTCCAGGGCGCACCCTGGGCACCGCGGAGAGGTGCACAGCTGGCCTTCTCACCAGCCTCCCTTGCCTGTGTTTCCTGGGACCCCCGTAACAAAGCGCCACACGCAGGGAAGCTTAAGGCAACAGAAAGGTATCCTCTCCCAGTGCCAGAGGCCGGAAGGCTGAGCTCCAGGGCCAGCGCCCTCCAGGGGCTCAGCTGGCCACGTAGACCCGTCACTCCGGTCTCTCTGTGTCTTCATATGACATCCTCCTCCGTGTGTCTGTCTCGCTCTGTTTTCCCTTTACGAGAACACCAGTCATATTAGATTTGGGGCCCAGCCTCCTCCAGGATGACCTCACCTTAACCTGATTACGTCTGCACACAGCCCACTTGTGAATAGGAGCACGCTCCCTGGGCGTCTGTCCTGCCCTCCCCCCGGCTCCGCTCTCACCGAGCACTGGGGACAGCAGCAGCCGGCTGTGGAGTCCCTGCCCTCAGCCTGGGTTCTGGTAGGCGCGGCTGACCCGAACCAGACGAACAGACGAAAGACTCAGATGCTGCTACGTCCTACGGAGGGAACGAGCCAGCAGCCCGATGCGTGCCCCGGGCAGGCGGACTCCACGCCCCAGGGCCTCACAGCTGGCAGGGCTCAGGGCTCCCGGGATGGGACACTCTGCGGCAGCGGGGCCAGGCCCTCAGGCCATTGGCAAGAACCTGGCCAGTGGCCCCTCCCTTCAGCTGGGCCTGTGGCCCGCCTGTCCCCACCCCCACTGTTGAAGGCAACTGTCTAGGGCTTCTCGCTCCCATCACGGAGGCCTCTCCTCAGCCTGACGCTGACAACCAGCTCTCCTTAACCCCTGCACGGCCCCTGGGGCTGGGGGCAGAGCGGCGGCTCCCACCCAGGACTCTGCAGGAGCAGTAAGTAGACGAGAAGGAACTCGAGTGGGGGCTGGCCGCCTCCTGTCCCGTGAGCGAGGGTGGTGAGTCCCACCCTGCACACCGGCTGCATCCCCAGGTGCCATCCCCGCTCTCCCTGACCCCTCCTGTAACCAGAGGACGTGCCGCTTCCAGCTTGTGCAGGAGGGAGACCACAGAGTTCACGTAGACCTAGGTGAACGGGGAAGGGAGGGGCTTTCTGGGACAGGGGCAGCTGGAATCCGGATCCCGCAGTGCCTCCTGGCCCAGGTCCACGCAGAGCAGCTGAGAAGGCCCCACGTGGACAGGACTACAGGCCAGGCTTCAGCCTGGGGGCGGGGGGGCAGTGGCCTTGGTCCTCCCGATGCCTGTGGCCTGGGGAAGGGGCTGTAAGTCGCCCAGGTTCGCCGGGAGCTGATGGTGTGGGCCTAGGGACTCACGCGACCCCCTGTAACGCTTTGGCTCCAGCGTGGCTACAGAGGGTCCTGCCCTTGACTCTCTGTGGTGCAGCCACGTGCCCGTGAGGGGCAGATGAGGCTTTGCAAAAGGCCCAGGATGGCACGAGAGCGCGAGACCCCGAGATGGTGGCCCGGAACGCGATGGAGCGGGTCCTAGGAGCCGCAGCCGGGCCTTCTGCTCACCGCCAGGGGGCGCTGTGCTGCTCCCGGGGAAGGGGCAGCCGAGTCCCTGGCCCAGTCCTGGGACCTCAAACCCTCAAAATCCGGGCCTGAGGATGACCTCAAACCTTCGGGATAAAAACCAAATGAACGGAGGTGCAGGGGGCCCTTCCTGACCCCGCTGGGGTCTTGGTGCTCAGAGCCCCCCTCACAGAGCCCCACAGACGCTCTACAGTAGAGCTGTGTGCTGGGGATGGTCCTCCCAGGCCCCAGGCCCCTTGGGGAACCTTCTGGCATGGCGTCACCGAGGGGGACTCAGCAGCACAGAAGATCCATGTAGGGGCAGGAGCCTGAAGTGGAGGAGGGACCCAGCTCCTCCTGGGCCCCCAAAATGTGATAACCGCCTGTGAGAAGGGAGGGAGGGGTGGGGACCCGGGTGGGGACCCTCCCCATCTGTCTGAGTGTCCCCACCATGACAGAGGGCCCAGGCCAGGGCAATCAGCGGACACCTCCGATCTGGGTGCTACCCTGTGGCAGTGACGGGAGGGCCCTGGTGAGGATGCCCCGCTGTCACCTGACACCGGGTGCCTGTGATGACAGAGATGAGAGACCTGAGAGGGACAGTAGCTGTGACCTCAGCTCTAGGAGCCTGAAATGAGGAAGAAGCATGAGGTCCCGGGTAAGGACGTTCAGCTGTCACCTCCATTCTGGAGCCACAAGCATGAGGGACCCCGTGAGGACAGTCACCGGTCCCCTCATCTCTGACATAGTCCTTAGGGCCTCGCTGAATTGAGACAAATGTCACAGCTCTGGGGCCCTAGGATGGGGAACAGACACGACGCACTGGTGAGGAAAGACACCTGTCACCTAAGCTCTGGGTGGCAACATTGGCGCTGAGGGCTTTCAACTGGCACTGAATCTCTACAGTGGGACAGAGCAGGAGGGCCCAGGCGAGGACAGCCAACAGTTCCCTTAGCTCTGGGTGCCTACACTGGGTGAGAGGCATTGGGCCCAGGTTTCGACGTTCAACTCACATTTAACTGTGGGATGCCTGGACCAGGGCGAGGCTTAGAGGCCCAACCTCAGGTAAAGGCATGAGGGGCAGGTGAGGGCACACAGGTAGCACTTCAGCGATGGCAGCCACCCTGGGGCAGAGACATGAGGCCCAGCAGAGGGCACTCAAATGCCACTTCACCTCCGCACAGCTCCACGCCGCAGAGTCGTGAGGGCCCAGGTGAGGTGAGTCGACTACAAGCACAAGTCTTGGTAGCTACGCTGGAACGGAGAGTGAGGGACCATGGAGGTCATTTAACTGTCACCTCGGCTCTGGGTTCCTACACTGTGGCAGAGGTGGCCTCAGGTGAGGGCATTCAGCTGTCAACGGAGATCCGATTGCCTAATCTAGGGTATAGGCAAGAGGTCCCGTGATAGGACAGTCGCCCGTCACCTCAGCTCTGGGTGCCTACTCGGGGTAGAGGCGGGAGGTGCCGGCACAGGGGCGTGAGCATGCAGGCCCACGTGAGCACTGTCAAGTGACAACTCCGTGCTCGGTGTCTACACTGAGAGGGGAACCAGGGATCAGCTGAGCACGCGGGCTCTGGGTGCCTACACTCAGGCAGGGACACAAGGAGCCAAGGAAACACAGTGAACTGGCGCCGCAGCTGTGGGAACTACATTCTCTGCCATCTCCCGCTGGGTGCCCGCACTGGGGCAGGGCCATGAGGGTCTATGACAGGCGGGTCTCATTCGCTCCAAGTCCCCATGGAAAAACATTCCTGGAGAAACAAAGCTGCCCCTTGAGGCACAGAAGGCTTGGGATGAATCCCAGGCCCCTGGCCCTCTCGAGGGTGGTGCCCCTGGGGTTGGTGAATGTGCCTCTGGGCCCTCAGGGGGGCTCATTAAACCAGTCTTTCCAAAATGCCTGCTCTGAGCAAGATGTAAACACTGTCCTCTAAGAACTAGCCGTCTGGCCGCTGCCCTGTGCCTGGCAGGAGCTTCGCCTACTGGGCACCACAACTGCCAGCATTACAGGGAAGAGCACTAAGGAGGGCACGGTGCCCAGGGCTTGGTACTCACAGATATGTGAGAGTTTGGCAAATGGTCAGCACTATTTCTGGTCCCAAATTCCATGACAAAACTCAAATACCAACCCGTGACAGCAGCACAGGGGCCTGAAACTTATCACCTTGATCTTGTTAGGGAGAACGAGAGAGTGTTGTGAATGCCAGTGTAGAAGCTCCTGGGGGCTAACCAGAGCTCCGTCACTGCCTGGCTCTATCGACTTTCTCTGTGTTCTGGGTTCTTTCCTTAGGAAGGTTTCCCGAAAGTGGTGTCATTGGGTCAAAGGGCACGGATGTTTCAGTGGTTCTCAAGCCGCCGGGCCGCTGCCGTCCAGAAAGACGGGTCCAGGCGACAGAGGTGGCCCGAGCTCTCCCAGCGCGGGAGGTGATCGGGGTGCCCTGGGCGGTGTCGGGGGCGCCTTTGTGAAGGAGGCTGGAGGAGCAGGCAGGGGTGACAGCGTGTGAGCGCGCTGCCCTCTAGAAAGAAGACGGCGAAAGGGAGGCCGCGGAAGGCTGAGCCTGCTGACCCCGGGCTCTTCGCATTCTGCTGTTTCCCGTACACGCTTCTGTCCCTCCGGGCTTCGAAAAGGCACACATTTGAACTTTGAAACAATGTCTAATTACGCCCCCAGATCCATCCACCCCTTCCTAAACTTCAGAAATCCGAGCTTAGGGCACGAGCATAGCCCTGCCCTCAAAGCCTGGGAACGCTCGGCTCTCCCGCGTGAACGAAGTCTCAGAGGAGACCTCGGGGGCGGGGCTGAGTAGGGCCCCTCCCCTTGGCAGCCTGGCAGGCCGACCCCGCGGCTCCGCCGGAGCGTGCGTCGGGGGCGGGGCCGGCTCGGGCCCCTCCCACCCGGTGGCCGGTCGCCCAGCCCCAACCGATGGCGGGGGTGGCGCCTGCGGGCCGTGCTACCGCCCTGGGCCGCCATTGCCGGGCCTCTCGCTCCGCGCCGCGGAGCTCCCTCGCCTCGCCTCGCCGAGCAGAGCGGGGCAGCCGGGCTGACGGGGCTGCCCCTGACCGAGCTCGCATCCCCCCCCCCACCGCCAGGCAAGTCTCTAGCCGGCCCGGCCCGCGTCGCCGACCTCCAGGCCCGGGGGCCCGGTGGGGGGCCTGAGCTGGGGCCTCCCACGCCCGCGTCCGGGAGAACCACTTCCACTTCCCAGGCCCAGAGGCTCCCGTGGGCACGATCGTGAGCCTCCAGGTTTCCGAGGCCCCTCTGGTCCCAGCCGGGCTTCTCTCCGCCTTCCCGAGGAGCCTGGCCAGGTAGTTGGACGAGCAAGTCGGTGCACCGATCGCGCCCGCCCCCACAGCTGGGACCCAGCACGGGCTCATCATCCCTGACCCCCACCCAAACCTGCTCTTCTGCTTTGTTGCCCCCCAGAGCGCACGGTCCACAAACGCTGCACCTGACGGCTGCCCCACCCCAGCGGGAGAAGTGGACATGAGGTTGGCAGGTGGGTGGCTTCCACAGTGAACCGGAGAGAGTTGGAAAGGAGACTTGGCTGGAGGCCCAGGTGTCCAGAGGTCTGTCTGGAAGGGCCGGGGGTGGTGGGACCACTGGGTTTGGGGTTTGGGGGTTTTTTAAATATACATTTATTTATTTTTTATTTATTTATTTTGGGGTATGTTGGGTCTTCCCTGCGGTGCGCGGGCTTCTCATTGCGGTGGCTTCTCTTGTTGCAGAGCACAGGCTCTAGGTGCGCGGGCTTCAGGAGTTGTGGCACGTGGGCTCAGTAGTTGTGGCTCACAGGCTCTAGAGCAGAGGCTCAGTAGCTGTGGCACACAGGCTTAGTTGCTCCTCGTCATGTGGGATCTCGCCGGACCAGGGCTCGAACCCGTGCCCCCTGCATTGGCAGGCGGATTCTTAACCACTGCACCACCAGGGAAGTCCCTGGGTTTGGTTTTTGAAACAGAGGACTCTGCAGAAACACTCATTCTATGACCTGGAGCAAATCCTTTCACATCTGAGGACTTCAGCTCCCAGCTCTCTCTTTTCAGCTGTGAGATGAGGGTTATGATAATAGATTTCTCCCAAATGGGATAACTGGCCGCTGTTTGGAAACAGAGCTGTGGGAGAGAGCTCCAGGGAGCACGGCGGCTGGGCGGACAGGGCGAGGCTGTGGTCTCAGACGAGAAGCTGACCACGGTGGCCCTGCGGTTGGATGTGAACCCAGTGCCAGCCCTGCTGTCGCCTGGACAGCTAAGATGAAGGGGGCTTGGGGACGGATAGGTTGGGGGGTGGACTTCATACCTGCTAAAGTTGAAGCATTATGATTGTATCCCGGGGAAGCTGACCCATGAGGAACTGGCTGGGAGAGTGGGGCCTTAAGAGTGGTCAGGGCTGGAGTGGTAACGTACAGTCAGTGCTCGTGAGGGTTAGTTCAAGGCTGGGAGCAGAGCAGGGCACCTCTAGGTAGAGTCGAGGCAGGAGAGGAGACGGAGAGTAGGGTAAAGGCAGAGAGGACACTGTGGGACAGGAGCTGGGGAAAGTCCAGCTTTTCAGGGGAGGGTCAAGGAGGACGATCTAAGCAAGAAGGATGAGGAGCATCCAGGTGGGGTTCAAGGGTGCTGCCCCAGAAGCCAGCCGAGAAGGGTTTCCGCGGGAGGGCTTCAGCCTGCGCGGCCACCTGAGGGTCAAGGGACGTTAGGGCCAACAGGTAACCCGGGGCGCTGGCACCAAGAAGGCCCCAGGCGGCCTTGGCCACAAGCCGTCCTGCGGGGGTAATGGAGGCAAGGGCAGAGCGGGGCAGGTTGCGAGACGGGGAGGGAAGCCTATGGAAGGAGCCGGCGCACAGGACTTTGGAGGAGCCGGCAGGGAGAGGAAGGGAGGGCGCAGAGCCCCGCCGCTGGCTGCGGGTGTGATTCCGAAGGAGGCCTCTCCTCCCGCGTTTTCTGAGGATGGGAGGTGTTGAAAATAGAGGGGAAAGAGGGAGACAAAGTGACCGCTACGCTAAGAAAAGCCGAGCAGGGCGGAGAGCTCGGCGCCCAGCTCACAGCAGGGGAAGGGAGGATCTGCCTGGCCTTGCAAAGGAGGAGGAACCGCCTCCGTCACCGTCACAGGAGAAAGGGGGGCAGGATGGCAGGGACTCAAAGACGTTGGTAGCCTCAGAAGCAGGAGGTTAGGGGGCCCCTCCACACCGCCAGGGAGAGCCAAGCTGAGCCTTGGAGTTGGAGCTCAGCTTCCTCCTTCGCCCGCCAGGAGCTCCCACCTTCCTGTTCTCCCGTCACTTCTTCCCAAGCGCCTGGGGAGATCCGATCATGAGAGGCCCTGGGGTCGTTCGGGAGCTCGCTGGCACCCGAGGAGGCCTTGCCCGTGTCTGTCATGCCTCTAGGTCCCCTCCGCATCGTGGCCCTGGTCATCACCGTGGGCCTCACCTGGCTCGTAGCCAGCATCCTCCTCGGTGGGCCTGGCGGTGGCTTCCCTCGCATCCAGCAACTCTTCGCCGGTGAGTGTGGGACTCTCCCTCGCCCCGCTACGAGGTCCCCGGCGCGGCCGCCTGGGCCTGCAGCCTGAGGCTCGGGGTGGGGGTGGCGGTGGCCTGGGTTTGCTGTCTCTTCCTGGCAGGGCGCCTGTAGCTGCCCTCGGTCCGCCTCCTGGCATCCGGCACCGCCTCCCCCCTGCCACCCAGGTGCTTCGGCTGGAAACGCCAATCCCCGCTAATTAGAATCCTTTGTTCACTGGGGCCCGCGTGAGGGGCAGGGGGGCTTCTGCTGGACGCTGGGGACGCCTCCCGAGTTGTTCCCTGCAGGCTTTCCGCTGGGTTCTGAGATGGGGAGGGGACTCGACACCTCGTTACTGGTGACACATCACCTAAGTACTTTTTGCAATTCCGATCTACCCTTTTCCTGGAGCAGAGAGCTTTGCATCTGAACATCATTTAGACTTGAGCAGGGGCGTACGTGCCAAGGTCAGCCTGGCTTAGCCCTTGGCCCCTGAACCTGACTGCCCCTCCACCTTGACGTCACAGTGTAGGAGCTGCCCTGCTGCGGGCCCTGGGCAAGGTCCACACTAACAGAAACACCTCTCTGTACCCACAGGCCCAGAGAGCTCAGTGACTGCAGGTAAGGCTCCTGTCACCTCCCTGCTCCTCCCCTGCGCCCGCCCCGCTTACCACTTTTGTGACACACGTGCCTGTCCCCAGCCCTCCAGGGTTTCTCTTCTCCATTCATCCCTCCCCAAACTAGCCGTCACAGCCCACTGGAGCTGCTTGCATGCTGTGAGCCTAGAAAACAAGTTACCTCCTTCCAGAATACACTAGGGGGACAGGCATAGGATAGATATTCCCATTCCAAAAGGAAGAAATTGGAAGGAATAAAGGGGTCATCAGTCTCAAGCAAGTCCCAAACCCAGCAGGGCAGATCCATTCGATTTCAAAACATAAGAATTCCTGGGCCTTTGGTGGGGGTAGGGGGAATCTGGAACGTAGGGGACGATCCTACTCTCCCTCTGGGCCTGAGCCAACTCTGGCCTCTGCAGCCATTGCTCTGCCCTTGGAATCATCCTTCCTCCCTTCTGTCCTTTCTCTGTCCCTTTCAGTCCAGGCTGGCAGTGTTTCTACTGGTATAAAATTCTCAAAAACTCTGTTGATCTCCTGCGCAATTCATGAGGGTCTAAGCTGTAAGACAAGAGAGTCCTCCAGATCTTTCCTGGATAACCTCATCTCTCCATTCCTGGCTTCCGCTGACATGGTTGAGTTGGTCCACAGGTCACACGGCCCAGCTCTTTACCAACAGTTGTCCAGCCACACCCTTGGTGTTCTCTCCCGAGCCTGCTTTCTCATTTTTTGCAATATGATTAGCCTGAGAATTTTCTAGATCTTCACATTCTGGTTCCTTCATACTTAACAATTACATCCTCAATTTATCTCTCTTCCCTTACATGTTACTGTGAGCAGCAAGGAGAAACCCTCAACACTTTGCTTGGAAATCTCAGCTCAATCCCCAAGTTCAGCATTTACAAGCTCTACCTTCCACAAAACAGTAGAAAACAATTTGGCCAAGTTCTTTGCCACTTTATGACAAGGATGGCCTTTCCTCCAGTGTCCCATAACATGTTCCTCATTTCTGTCTGAGAGCTCACCAGAAGCACTTTTAGCATTCACATTTCCATCAACAGCCTGGTCACGATGGTACGTGCGTGATCCCAGACCGTAGGAGCTCTTTCTACTGCTCCTCTCTCTTCTTTCTGAGCCCTCACCAGAATCACCTGTAATGTCCATATTTCTACCAACAGTCTCTTCAAGGCAATCTAGGCCTTTCCTAATATGCACCTCAAAATTCTACAGCCTCTACCCATTACCCAATTGCAAAGCCATTTCCACATTTTTAGGGATTTATTATGGCAGCACCCCACTTCTTGGTATCAGAATCTGTATCAGTTTCCTGGGGCTGCCATAACAAAGTAGCACAAACCGGGTGGCTTAAACAACAGAAGTGTATTCTCTCACAGTTCCGGAAGGTAGAAGTCTGAAATCTAGGTGTTGGAAGGCTACACTCCCTCCAGAGGCTCCAGGGGAGGACCCTTACTCACCTCTGCCAGCTTCTGGTGGCCTCAGGTGTCCCTGGACTTGTGGCCGCCTCCCTCCCATCTCCACCTCCATCTTCACAAGGACTTCTCCTCCATGTCTGTGTCTTCTCTTCTGTCTTTTGTAAGAACACGTGTCATTAGATTTAGGTCCCACTCTATTCCAGGATGATCTCATCTTAACGAATGATAACCTCAATGACCCTATTTCCACAGAGGATCACGTTCTGAGGTCCTGGGAGTTGGGACTTGAGAACATCTTTTGTGGGGACACGGGTCGCCTCGTAATAGAGACCAACCTCCTCGTGCCCTCTCCACGGGGTCCTTGCACCTGCCCTCCCAGCGGCTTTCCTTCCCTCCTGTCCTCTGTTCCCGGTGGGGCCACAGCCCAGGCCAGCCCTCCTGCCTCCTTTCTCTTCTCCCACCAGTGGCCGAAGAGCCTCCCTGGGGTCCCTGTCACCTTGCCCTGAGGCCAGCCCCGGTGGGATACAGTGTCCATGGAAGTGTCCCTTCCTTGGCCTGAGCCACGTCCCCACCCCATGCCAGTCCCCTGGTCTGTGGTCACTCATTCCTCCCTATGGGCTGGTCCTGACCTCCCCCTCTCAGGTCTCGGGTGCCCCCAGGGCCAGGCCCATGGGTCACCCCTGTTGTCCCTACCCAGAGCCGAGGGCCAGGAAGTACAAATGCGGCCTGCCTCAGCCGTGTCCCGAGGAGCACCTGGCCTTCCGCATGGTCAGCGGGGCTGCCAACGTCATTGGACCCAAGATCTGCCTGGAGGACAGGATGTGAGCTCCTCAGGCGGGCGGGGGTGGGGAGGGGAGCTGGGTCTGCGAGGACCGGAGTCGAGCAGGGTAGACGTGCCGCTGGAAGGCTCTGTCCCCCTGCTAGGCTCATGAGCAGTGTCAAGGACAACGTGGGCCGGGGACTGAACATCGCCCTGGTGAATGGTGAGTTGCCCACGGAGCAGAGAGGCAAAGCTGAGCCGTGACCTGCCGCCCTCCTCCCACCCCGCCGCCAGGGATTGCCAGGGGGCCTGGGAAGGGGTCTGTGCGAGCTGAAGGCTCCACAGAAGAGGTGGCCCGGTGGACGAGGGCGTGGCAGCAGTGAAGAACTGGAAGTTTCCAGGAGGTGGGAGGCTGCTTCATGGGGAGCCCCTGGAGGGCCCCCAGTGCTGAGCAGGAGCTCCACAGCCTCGGGCGGGTCCCGGCGGTCTGAACGAGGGGCACGGTGGGCATGCATATGGGGGGAGGTGAGAAGCTTCCAGCAGCACCCATCCTTCCCTCCGACCAGGGGTAAGCGGAGAGCTCATCGAGGCCCGCGCCTTCGACATGTGGGCGGGAGGTGAGTCAAGCCACGGCCTCCGCCTTCTGACTGTGGGCAGAAAGACGGCATCTTCCCCCTGAAAGCTGCTCCCTCTGTCCGCTCGCTGGGGCGTCTTGAGCACTTCCTTGGGTTCAGAAAAGCCGGGGAGAAGGCCAGGTGTACGGTCAGGGCTTCGGCCCTGGCTTCTTGTACCATTTGGTCCCTGCACTCACTCAGCAGCCCTGGCCGGGCCGTGTCCCTGGCTTGATCACTACTTTAGTTTCCCCATCTGGAGAACAGGGCTTGGTGAGGGAGGGGTGCTCAGTGGTGCCTGATGCTCCACGGGAACTGTCCCCCCAGATGTCAATGATCTACTGAAGTTTATCCGGCCGCTGCATGAAGGCACCCTGGTGTTTGTGGCTTCCTACGATGACCCAGCCACCAAGTAAGTAATGGCCGAGGCTGGCCGAGGCCTCACCCTTCTGTGGTCACGGCTCATATCTCTTCCTTCTGTGGGGCAGGATGAATGAAGAGACCAGGAAGCTTTTCAGCGATCTGGGCAGCAAGAATGTCAAGGACCTGGCCTTCCGGGACAGCTGGGTGTTTGTAGGGGCCAAGGGTGTGCAGAACAAGAGCCCCTTTGAGCAGGTATGGGCGCAGGCCCTGGGGCCCCCACTGCCCGGCGCAGGCCAGTCTGCCCTCCCCTCCTGCCTGCATCCTCTGAGGTCCCCTCTGTTCACGCCCAGCACCCACACACACAGCGGCCCACACGTCTGTAAGCTGCTCCTGGGGCTTCCCCGGCGGTCCAGTGTTTGGGGCTCCGCGCTTCCACTGCAAGGGGCACGGGTTCAATCCCTGGTCGGGGAACTAAGATCCTGCGTGCCGTCCCATCCCCCCGAAACCCAGCACCCCAGTTCACCCTGCACACCCTGCTCCCCACAGCAGGACAAGGCAAACAGGCTGTTCAGCCAGTTTCTGGAAGGCTCTGGCTGCCAAAAGAGCAGCTCAGCCCCCAGAGGAGAAACGCCCCCTGTGGCCTTGCTCCTCCCGCAGCTTCCAGCGGCTCCCTGAGGGCTGGTGAGGGCAGGGACACAACCCCCTGCTTCCCTTCCCATCGCGCGCCAGGCCCACCTACGCTCAAAGAAGGTGACCCCCCCCCCACCTGCGAGGGGGCAGGCCAGGGCAGCTGCTGCCGTCTTTAGATGAGAACGCTGAGGCGATGGGACAGACAGGTGGCGGGTGCCCGAGGCTGCACGCTTGGTTGACCCCAGCACAGGGGGACAGAGAGTTCTGTCTGGCCCTGGTGCCCGAGGGCTGAGCCCGTGCCTTCCTGCCCCCACCGACCCGCAGCACGTGAAGAACAGTAAGCACACCAATAAGTACGAAGGCTGGCCTGAGGCGCTGGAGATGGAAGGCTGCATCCCCAGGAGGACCACGGCCAGCTAGCGGCCAAGCTCGAGGACCAGACTAAGTGAGGCTGTGTGTACCCAGCCGGAGGAGGCGCCGGCACAGCGCTGAGGCCCGACCCCACGCCCAGCCAGGAGCGCTCCGCCCCAGCACATCAGGGCTCCGAGGCGGTGACCAGTGACCAGACCAGGCCCAGCATTGGGGCTGCGCTGCGGCCCCGTGGCGCTTTGTCTGGGGACCCCAGGTACCCGTCTCCTTTTCCTAAAGCTGCTCTGCTGGCCAACACCCACCCAAGTCCCAAGCGCCTGCGGCCCCAAGTCTGATAGCAGCTGCCTGGCAGGTCGGGGCATCTTCCGGAACCTCTCCGTCCCAGAGTGGCTCGCTGCTCTGCAGGCCAGTCCTGTTTCCAGTGTGACTCGTTCTGCTGAGCCGAATGTGGTGGCCACTCCCGGCGCCTGGCTGCCGCCTGCCCTGCTCTCGCGGGAAGGGGTGACCGCCTGGGAACCAGGCAGGCCGGCCAGTGAGCTCGCCAGCCCGATGGCAGTTCCTAGCGCGGCGGGTGGCAGCTCCTGCGGTTTGTCTGTCAGAGGGCCCGCTTTCTAAATGACGTCTTAATAAACTGGTGGCCCCCGATGGAATGAGGTGCATTCAGAGGGGAGTCGGGGGGTGGTGTCCTTGAGATGTGACTCAGGTGGTGAGCAGAGGGGCTCCCCTGCGGGCATCCCTGTAGCGTTGCCCTTAGACACGGCACAGGCCCATAGGGACCGGGATGGGGATTAAAGCCAACCCAGGAGCTTCCCCCTCCCCCCGGCCTCCCGCAGGAGCTCGTGTGTCTCCCCCGCAGTGCTCAGTGTTAGATGCCTTTGAAATCAGGCCAGCAAGAGGCCGAGTCACGAGGGCTATTTGGCATTTCTCGCAGATTGCAGTTATATTTCCCTGCAAGGGGTGAGAACCAGCAAGAAACTGGAAGGAGTTTTCTGGAAAAGCACATGAGGGTGCAGAAATGGTCTGGGGTCACAAAAAGGAGAGAAGGTGGTTGGGACTTCCCAGACGGAGGAATCGGGGCGCCAGCCAGGTAGGCTCAAGGGGGCCGTGGCGGGGGCGGTGGACTCGCAGGTCCCCCCTCTAGGGCTTAGGTGCTGCGAGAGTGTGAACACGGCATCAGGAAATGAAAGTATTTAAGGAGGTGGCAGAAGAGGAGAGAGAGGCGAGGGACGGCCCGGGAGGAGAAGCTGTGGTTGTGAGGCCATAGCCATGGCTGCGAAGGATCAGGAAGTGGAGACGTGAGGAGGGCCCGGATTGCTTACCTGGGAGACGGTGTTCACAGAAGCTGGAACGCAGCCTGACCCTGTGCAGAGAGCTTTACGTGTCTTCATTTTTAAATAGACTTCCTGTTTTAGAGCAGTTTTAGGTTCCCAGCAAAGTTGAGCAGAAAGTCCAGAGCTCCCGCATACCCAGCCTCCACTGACACGCCATCAGCACCCGCAGCCCAGGGTGGGCACCAGGGCCGCCTCTTGGCGTCGTACAGTCTGTGCGTTTGGCAGTGTTTATAATGACGAGTACTTACCACTATAGTATCATACATGTATTCATTTTTTAAACCTTCTATTATGGACATTTTCAACATCCTCCAAAGTAGAGACTAGTCTGATGAATCTAGATGTACCCAGTGGGGCTGCCACAGTGATCAACCCTAGCGAGCAAGTGCTGCTGGTTGCTGGTGAGCCCCGTTTACGGAAGATAAATGGTCCCTGGTGTGCTCAGGAAAGTTCCCTGGAGCTGGGAGGTTAGAAGCCAGATGAATAGGGCCCCGCAAGGTTAGTCGCTCGCCCCAAATGAAACGCATCTCAGCGAAGGGCCGCACCGCAAGGCTGGGAGGTGCCTCTTATACAACTGCTGAGCCAGCTGACCTGCCCCAGACCTTCACTGCGTGCGCCAGAGTCACACAGATGGAAACGGCAGGCCAGCTTTATCCCCCACGTGGCCCAACGCAGGTAAGATGCTGGCAGTGGTGTGGAACGCAGCCCGCCCGACCTCCCAAAGCAGAGGTACGTCTTTCTACATCCTGCAGTCCCCTTCCGCCAGGGTTTTGTCCCCCAGGCCTACCCTTAGGAGTTAAGACACCGTCAGTTACAAGTGACAGGGTCCCAACTCAACTGGCATATTGCAAAAATAAATACAGAATGACAGGGGAGGGAGGCTTAATGTTCCTGTAACAGACCCCAACGCCTACGGGTGATTCCAGCTCCAGTAATGTCCTTGGGATACGGGCTCTCCATCTCTTGGCTCCGCTTTTCTTTGTGTTTGCATCCTTTTCAAACATGCTGTCTTCCCCAGGCAGGGGGAGCAACAGTAGATGTCCCAGGTTAGCAACCCCAGCAAGAAAAGAGCCCCCACCTTGCCAGTCGTTCCAGCCCAAGTCCCCCGGAACTACCTCTCATCGGTCCAGATTGGATTATGGGTTTATCCTTGTCTCAGTCTGTGTGGCTCTGATTGGCTACCTCTGGGCCTGTGCCCACCCCAGAGGCCAGTGTTGGGGTCATCCTCATGCAAACCTCGTGTACCGAGAATGGAGGAGGGATGGCCCCACAAAGAAAGCTCGGGGGCCGTGACCTGTTGCTGGGCATGCAAAAACGCCAGTTGTCACTACATTTCCCGGTAAATACCAAACGCATCCCGTACTTGTGCTTGTATAGAATATGCCTTCCATGCGTGCTGATTTATCACACGGTCTACTTGGAGGCCCCTGCCTGGAGAGCAGGAGGTAGGCACACTTTTCAGGGTCATCACTGTGACCCTGTTAGCAGGACGGTGGCAGGTCTCCCATCTGAAGTGCACGGATGTTGTTTTAGCTGTCACTATCATTTGTGCCATCTATTCTGTCTGTCCAGATGACTTTTCTTTTGGAACTAGATATCCTTGACTGATTCGTAGAGACCTTCCTTCTCTTCTGGGGTAAATTATGAATCCCCTAAACTAACTACAAACATTCTCTTGTCTTTAATTTAGCCACCCCTTTTTTCCTGCAGGGAAGGCCTCTAAATTCCCTCATGTCGGACAGCCCACCCGCCCACTCTGGCTTTTCAGGGAAGACTGAAGGAACTGATGATAGTGGGGAGCAGCCTTCTAACTACATTTGCTCCCCTTGACCCCTGGCACCAATTCCCGTCCAGTTGGAATATAAAAACGCAGGTTTCCTCAAGAGCGAACACATCTTTTAGGTTTTCCATCCCCAGTTCTTCCAGCTGACCCATCCCCCTTCTCCCTGTGGCCAGTTTTACCCCATCCTCAGACAGCGACAGCACCACTGCTCTTTTGCAAACTGCAGTCTTCAACACAGCATGTGCCAAGCTCAGCCCTCTCACCTGTGCCAGCCTGCTTCCATCAGGACACCTCAACCCATTTGAGAGGGACAGTACAGACTTTCTGGGACACAAAGTCCACACACACAAATGGCTTATGAACTGAGACTAAAGAACAGCCTAGAGCTATGGCCTCTGAATGTTTCTGGATCATTGGCATAAATCAAACCCTGAGTGTGTACCCTCACCATGTGTGTGCTTACATGTCACACGCATGTACTAATCTGCACTTTATAGCACACATACACAACTAGAATTTTTAAATAAGTAAAATGTATTTAAATAAGGCTAAATTAAAATTAATAGGTTTTTAATTAAATGATTACAATTATTATTTATTGGAAAAATTAAATAGAAGAGATGCTACGGGTCTCTTTGGACATTCTCTACGATGTGTCTTATGACCCTCCTGGGGGCAAGAACCTGCAAGTTTGGGCACCACTGGCCTCCATCACAGCCCACCAAGAGGTCTTCCAGAGCGGTGGGCAGCCATCGTCCCGCTGCCTGACTGCGGTTGCCCAGCAGCCTCTGGGAACATGCAAATCCCCGTGATTCTACACTTGGCTTGCTTACTGCCTTCCCGTGTCCACATTCTACATCCTCACCACCTTTTTGCCCTTCCTTATGCCATGTGTGTGCATTCCTTTTCCGTGAAGCCTCCGGACCTTGCTGATGGCCCCAAATAGTTTTGAGAGGTTGAAAAGTTCACTGATATTACACAGTGTGGAAATAGGCGCTCGGTCGACGCTTGGACGAAGGAAGGTGGAACAAGGCCGAGCCTGGGCCCCGGAGTCTGAGTCGGTCGGACTCGGCTCTCGGGCTACAGGGCTGGGCGCCCTGAGCAGGAACGTAGCCGAAACCCTGACCCCCGTCTCCCGCCACTAGCAGCAGCCCTCGGGCGTCCGAGCTCGGCTAACGTCTAAGCCTGTGTCCCAGCGCCCCCAGAGGTCGCAGCGTGTTTGGGAATGACTGGGGTGCCTACCCGGGGCGAGTCGCCCCGGCGGCGACCACAGTAAGGCTGGGACCCGCGGCTCGGTGGCCACACGAGTGCGCACCCAGCGCCGCCCAACCGCCACCCGAAGGCTGCCAAGCCGGCGCGCGCGCGCGCGCCGCCTTGTCGCTCCCAGACACGCCACTTCCGGTCGGGACGCGCCCCGGCCGCGAGAGGTGAGGAGGCCGCCGCGGGGTAGGCGGGGCGGGGGCTCGTCGGCTCGGGGCGGGGCCCCGGCGGGCCGAACTCGGAGGCGTCCGCCCGCCCGGCAGCCGCTGGCGCCGGCGCCCAGCTTCGGGGCCGCGGAGGCAGGTGAGAGCCTCGGTCCGGGAAGGGCGGTTGGAAGGCGGCTTCTGGCCCCGGCCCGGGAAGGGCCGCCACCGCGCGTTCGTGAGGCCTGGCGCGGCCGCGGGGACCGGGAGTGGCGTGAGAGACCCCGGGACCGCCCGGGCGGGTCGCCGGCTTGCCGGCTGCGGGGCTGCAGCGCGAACCCGGCGGCGGCGCGCTCCTCCTCCCCTCCCTCCCCGATTCCTGCCCGAGCTCTGATTGTGCCCAATCCGACAACTTCTGGACTCCCAGGTAGGGAGGCGACCCGGGTCAGCACTGCCAACTGCCCCGACACCGAACGCTTGGCCCGTATGGAAAAAGCCGCCGGCCCGGGGTTCCGTCGCCTGCCTAGGGGCGCATCTGCCCAAACTCTAACGATACCTCAAGCAGAAATAGTGGGGATCCGGGCCAGACCCCTCACGCAGTGACTCAGTGACTCAAAGCCGCCAGCGGTACTGGAAGGACGGGGTGGATGGCCCATCGCCTCCTCTCCCTTCTGAACTGGTTCACAGCACCCCGGTGGCTTCAGTACTGGGTGCCTTCATCTTTTCCCTGTGACTCCCTCTGGTTTTCCTGCCTCCCTCTTCAGTGGTGGGACTCGAGGCCGGATCAAGGCCTCCAGAGTAAGTGACGCAAACCCCAAGCCAGGAGAGGCCATGGCATCGCAGGGTGGCACAGCGGAACTTAACCACCTACTTCCCCTGCTCCCCCGGCATCGGTGGGGGGGCGGGGGGGCGGCCAGGACCCAACCCTGATAGGATCTAGAGAAGCAGGGGCCTCTTCCGAGACTGGGACAGCGCAGGATGTGAGTCAATCAACAGTAATGATGAAGAAGCACTGTGTCCTCATCCTGGTTGCTCCGGTTCCTGCAGGTGATGTGGCAATAGGCTGCTGGCTGCCCAAACTGAGAAGTGGAAGGAGACAGACGTCCTCCTTTCCCCCTGAGGCGCCCTGCCCCCCTAGAAACACTCCTCCTCTCACTGGTAGTTCCAGGCTCTGCTAGGGGCACACGTGGGCAGGGGAGGAGTCCCTGGACTTCGAGCAGAGCCCCTCAGATGTGGCACAGTGGCTCTAGGAGCGCAAATTCTGGGACTGCCAGGGGAGTGGGAGCTCTGACAGAAGGAGGAGAAACCCCCCAGTGGACACGTGGCCCTATCTGATCCCTTCCTGCTGCCCCTTCCGGCAACTCCCCTGGGGAGAGGGGACCTGTTCCCTCCCAGAACCCCCATCTCACCCCTGTCAGCAGGAAGGGTAGGCCAGGTGGCCATGCACAGCAACGCCGTTCACATGTCAATGGTGAACATCAGCCCCTGGGGCCTTTGGCCTGGTGGTCACCCACTGCCTCACCCTTTGCCGGCTGCTCTCTGCCTGGCAGATGACACTCAAATGCCCTAACCTGCTCTCAGTGGGCCTGCTTCCTTGGCATCCCTGGGCAGTCCTTCAGAGATTTCGTCCCGGTTCTGGTACTGCTGCAGCTGCGTCTCAAAGCAGGTGGGGCACAGGCTAGTGGTGACAGGATTGAGGGTGGCTCTCCCAGGTCCTCTGGTATCGGGACATCTCCAGATGGTCACTGTGGTGGGCAAACCCAGGGAAATCAGCGCGTATCAGCGGGCTGAAGGCGAACTCCGACCTGTAGGTGGCCCCTCTGGGTGAGGGATGGGAAGCTTGAGGCAGTTGTGACTGGGGAGGGGACAGCCGAATGGCACTCAAGGGCCAGCACTAGGCCTTCCGTTTCCACCCCCAGGCTTGCGGCAAGGGGCCCTGGCGAGTCTCCCAGCAGTGGGCTTCCAGATCCTGCGCTCCTGGGCTCGCAGCTGCTCACCTTCACCAGCCACCTACCTCTCTATGTCCCTTCTCTCCTCAGGAAGAGCTCTGCCATCAAGAAAGGCAGCACAGGGCCAGGCCTTGCCCATGGACCCTTCTCAGGACAACCTGACGGCACCCGCACAGCTGCTCTCCTAAGCCGCAGGGGGCCCGGGGGCCCCATCTTTCGGGAGGAGCCATGGTGTTTAGGAGGGGCAGGTGCAGCTCCCTGAGGTGGCCGGGCCCGGGAGGGGGCAGTGTTTGCACAGGCCCCCTAGGCATGCTCAGGGCCAGCCTGCTGCTTGTCAGCCTGCTCTGGGGGGCGCGGGGCACAGCCAGCGCCAGTCTTAGCACGGCTGTGGGCCGTACCGTGCCCCTGACAGGGCGCCGCTACTTGAGCATTGGGGATGGCTCCGTGACGGAGTTTGAGTTCCCAGAGGAGAGCGAGGGCATCATCGTGGTCTCAAGCCAGTACCCGGGCCAGGGCAACGGGACGGGGCCCAGCCCCGTGCTGAGGGTCACCTCCCTGGACACAGAGGTGCTGACCATCAAGAACGTGAGTGCCGTAGCCTGGGCTGGTGGGGGTGGCTTCGTGGTGAGCATCCACTCGGGCCTGCCTGGGCTAGCGCCACTCCACCTCCAGCTCCTGGACCCCCGTGAGGCCCCGCCCGCGCTGGTTGAGGAGCGGAGGGATTTCTGCATCAAGGTCTCACCTGCTGAAGACACCCCTGCCACCCTTGGCACTGACTTGGTCCACTTCTCAGAGAACCCAGTACTCTACTTGCTCCTGCCTCTTATCTTTGTCAACAAGTGTTCATTTGGGTGCCAAGTGGAGCTCGAGGTTCTGAAGGGGCTCCTGCAGAGCCCCCAGCCCATGCTGCTGGGCCTCCTGGGCCAGTTTCTGGTTATGCCCTTCTACGCTTTTCTGATGGCTAAGGTCTTCATGCTGCCCAAGGCCCTGGCTCTGGGCCTCATCATCACCTGCTCGTCGCCCGGCGGCGGGGGGAGCTACCTCTTCAGCCTCCTCCTCGGGGGGGATGTCACCCTGGCCATCTCCATGACTTTCATCTCAACAGTGGCTGCCACCGGTTTCCTGCCGCTGTCCTCGGCCATCTACAGCCGCCTGCTCAGCACCCACGAGACACTCCACGTGCCCATTTCCAAGATCCTGGGGACCCTGCTGTTCATCGCCATCCCCATAGCAGCGGGCGTGGTGATCAAGTCCAAGCTCCCCAAGTTCTCGCAGCTGCTGCTGCAGGTCATCAAGCCCTTCAGCTTCGTGCTGCTCCTGGGCGGCCTCTTCCTGGCCTACCACATGGGGGTCTTCATCCTGGCGGGCGTCAGGCTGCCCATCGTGCTGGTGGGCCTCACAGTGCCCCCAGTTGGCCTCCTGGTAGGTTACTGCCTGGCCACGTGCCTGAAGCTGCCAGTGGCCCAGCGTCGGACCGTCAGCATCGAGGTCGGGGTGCAGAACAGCCTGCTGGCCTTGGCCATGCTGCAGCTGTCCCTCCGCCGCCTGCAGGCTGACTATGCCTCCCAGGCCCCCTTCCTTGTGGCACTGAGTGGCACCTCAGAGATGCTGGCCTTAGTTACTGGCCACTTCATCTATAGCAGTGTGTGTGCAGTTCCCTGAGGCCCCCCGGGGCAAGCTTTCGCCACCCCTAGCCCCCAGCCTCCACCCACGGTCCCCACAGTTCCTGTGTACCAAAGGCCTTTAGTTCTCATGCACTATGCACTCAGAAAAATCCAGGCTTATTTTTTTTACTCGTTTTTTATTCTCCAGCTTTCAGTGCCAAAGAGGCCACGCTGATTTCAGTAGGTGGGCACTGCCTAGAAAATATATTTCAATAAAAGAGAGAAGCAAGCTTGGGTCCCTTCCAGTCTTTGCCTTCTGAGGCCTGCGGGTGGGGGAAGGAAGGGTGTGGCTGGGTAAGTGTGGGCCAGGGTGGAGGGCTGGCTTGGGTGACACGGTGACCTCTGCCCAGGCCTTCTCTCTCAGCCCTCCTTCCCCATGCATCCCCTCTTGAGAGTGGGGTCTCTCTGTTCTAGAAGGAGCGGTGGGAAGATGAGAGCAGAGGACTATTTCCCCAGCCCGCTCCCAAGCTCAGCTGGTTTTCCGCAGGCCGACTAGAAAGGAGGCGGCAGGAGGCCCGCGGGTCGCGGGTTGAGCTCTGCAGGGCCGGGTCATCAGCGGACTCCTGAGAGGCAGGGAATCGGCCTCGGCGCTGACCTGTTCCGCCCGCGGGCAGTGAGCGGGGGCGAGCGAACCCCTGGCCCGCCTTCTCCCCCGAGTCCCAGCTACCCGACTCCGCCGACCGGGCCCGACTAGTTCCTCCGCCCCTTCCCATCCTCGCGGGCTTCCCGGCTCAGTCGCCGCGGGGCCCGGGTCCGGGCCGGTCCCCGAGCGCCGGGGGGGGGGGGGGGGGCGGGGGGGCGGGGGAACGTGACACGGGGGGCGGGGCCGCGACGCCGGGCGCGCCCCTCGCGCGACTTCCGGCAGCGGCGGTTGGGTCTGGCGCGCGCCCGGGGCGGCTGCGCGCGGCGGGGGGCTGTAGGGCTTCGCGCCGGCCGGAGTGGACGCCGCCGCGGCCGCCATGCAGCTAACAGTGAAGGCGCTCCAGGGCCGCGAGTGCGATCTGCAGGTAGCGTCGCCGGGCCCCGCCGCCGTGCCGCCTCACGCGGTTGGCCCCCGGGCGCAGGGCCGGGCCGAGGGCGGGGACGGACCGGGCGGGCCGGCTGCGCCGGGGAAGCCAGGAGAGCCGCCCTCCGCGGGGGCTGCGGCCTCACCGCCTGCCTCTCACCCTCGGCCTGGCCAGGTGTCGGAGGACGAGCTGGTGTCCACGCTGAAACATCTGGTCTCCGAGAGGCTGAACATCCCTGTCCGCCAGCAGCGGCTGCTGTTCAAGGGCAAGGCCCTAGCAGGTAACCGGGGAGAGGAGACGCCCGGGGAGCCCCGAGGGAAGTCAGGGGACGCGGCGTCCGGGCCGAGCCTGGGCAGCAGTGGAGTGGAGGGGGCTCTGGCCACTTGACCCCTGGGGAGGCTGCATCCTCAGCCGGATGCCGCGGCGCTCCGCCTGGCCTCCCCGAGGCCTCTCCCACCACCGTGGGCCACAGCTCCATCAATCTCTCTCGGGCAGATGGGAAAAGACTCTCCGATTACAGCATTGGGCCCAATTCCAAGCTCAACCTAGTGGTCAAACCTCTGGAGAAGGTGTTACTGGAAGAAAGCAGCGAGCGGACAGTGGCCGAGGCCCCGCCCCCACCCCCAGCCGCCTGGCCTCTAATCTCCAAAATCCTGGCCCGTCACTTCAGCGCCGCAGATGCCAGCAGAGTCCTGGACCAACTCCAGAGGGTGAGCAGCGTGGCCCGGGACTTCCACGTCCCACCCAGCCGCTCGCAGCCCCTGCCCTTATCCCAGTGTGCCCCCCGACCCGCGCCGCTGAATCCTCCTGGCCTTCTCTCCTCAGGATTATGAGAGGTCCCTGAGCCGCCTGACGCTGGATGACATCGAACGCTTGGCTGGCCGTTTCTTGCACCCTGAAGTGACTGAAGCTATGGAGAAGGGGTTCTCCAAGTAGGATTCTCGGAGTGTGGGGAGGAGCCGGGCCAGGCCACAAGCTGCATGTAGCATTAAATGTGTTCTCATGTTGCAATTCGGCTCATAATACTAGCTGGCGGGTACGCGGGTACCTGTATCCGGCTCTTGACCTGGGTTTGCTCCCACGTTTGGCGCTAGTGCTGAAGTGGGAGAGCCACAATCTGAGTCCAGCCAGCTTCTAGAAGTGCCTCAGGGTGAGAGGGTTGTTTAGAAGGGTTCTGAGGGGTGGGCTTTGGCATTCCATGTTCAGCCCACTGAGGATAAACCCTCGAGCAATACCTTTCCAGGCCTGAAAGGGGAAGCAGCTGGCCCCTGCTGCCCAGTCCTGTCACCTCGCCTCTGGCAGGTCCGGCATTGGCAGGTCAAGTGACAGCCAGCCTTGGGCCCCCTCAGGCTGCTGTCACCAGTGTGCACTCGATGAAGGGAAAGCGTGTTGGGGGTCTGGGACGTCACCCAGCTCTGGGGTGTTACCTTAGGCAAGTCCCTGTGCCATGTTGGTCCCCAGCCATTGACTCTGCACAGTGAGGGCCACTCCTTAAACCTCAGTTTCCTTTACCCCCAACCCCCCGGGGTCGGGAGTCTGCAGCCATCCTCCCTCTTGTGTCCCAGATACAAAGTGAGGCCAAAAGCTGAGTGATGGCCAAGCGTGGCCCAGAGATGGGGTGCCCTGGCCCTTAGTGTCACAGCTTTTCTCTGGGCACCCCCTCTGCTTGTCTCCTCCTGGACACGGGCGGTCCTCGACCCTTAGAGATGACAGGTGATGGGCTCGAGCTTACTCAGCCAGGCCCCTACACCCTGCGCTCACCCACAGTGTGAAAGTAGACCCTTCCCCTGCTGCGTGTGTACAGGGGCTTTCACTGTGCACGCCGCTCACTGCCTGACAAGGAACCTCGAGGGGCCAGGGAGGGGCAGAAGCCGCTGGCGGGTGGGCCCTAGAGATCATCGAGGCACCTGCTCCTTGGAGGAGGGCGCCTGGGCCGCCCTCCCGCCTGGGCCTCGTGGGGTAAGCGCCGGGTCCCCGGGCTGGGAGGACAGACAGAGGCCTGACGGGCAAAGGCTTTGAAGAACAGATGGAAGGCCCCGGCCCCGCCCAGCAGCAGGGCCTGTGTGATAGACTTGCCTACACTCTCATTTCTCTTCAGTCAGGAAGGTTTATACTGACACTTCCAGTCGCACTAGAGGTGAATGTGAGACTTTGATCTGAAAGGAACTGTATTAGCTGGGCGGCTTTTGGTTTCCAGTAATTGATTTAACCGTAGAGGAAGTTGGTTTAAAGCAATAAAGGAAATGTACTGGTTTACGAAACTGAGAAGTCCAGGGGTATTGGCAGCAGATAAACAGTTTCACCAAATACCCAGTTTCTTCCTACCTCCCCTCTGCACTCTGCAGCGTCTGCTTCATCCCAGGCCTCTGCCTCAGGATCAGAAGATGGTTGCCTGCAGCTTCCACCAAATCCCTCGATCACAGCCAGCAAGGAGCACCTTTCCGACCTGTAGCATAGCTTCTTTCTCAGATGCCCCCAGCAAATAAACGCTGTCCTTTCGTTGGTCAGAACCGGGTGGTGCCTCCATCATTTTGGCAGGGGGTGGGGTGGGCTTGGGCGGGAGAGGGAGATTCTCAGCGAAAGCCAGGTCCTCGGGGAGGGCTGACCGGTGCAGTGCAGGGCAGTGACACCCGCAGACGCACGCTGCAGACAGACCCTAGAGGCGGTTGTTGAGTCCCTTGTGCCAGTGCCTCCCGGCTTGGGGGTGACAAAGCCATCTGCTGGGCAGTTGGACCGGGGGGTCAGGAAGTCGGCGGCGGGGAGATCAGGCTAGACAGGGAGACAGGAGTGGCGTCTTCAGGGTACACGGTAGGCGCCTCGCTGACAGAACTGACTGCAATCCGGACCTGGTCTGATTCCACAGCCCCGTGCAGCCTTCCATGACGTTTGGGAGCGGCCTGTGGACACGGTGTCCTAGATGCCGTAAGGACGGATGAGACGGCTTCCCTGGGAGCACGGCGTAAAAAGAGAGGAGAGGACTGGGCCGTGCGGGACTTCACCAACTGGAGACGCTATGGAGGCCGCAGAGAGAGCTCGGTGTCAGAGGCCAAGAACGCCCCTCCAGGAAGGGGGGGGGGGTTGGCTAGTGGTGCCGAGAAGCACAGGGAGGGCAGGGCAGAGCCTCCTCTCGCCTCGGTAGCAAGAAGGTCGTCGGCAGCGCCGTGGGGAAGAGGCCGAAGAGGCCGTGACGGTGACCGCGGACCCCTGCTTCCGGAAGCCTGTCTGCGCAGCAGGGTGTAGCTGCGGAGGGGCAGGGCCGGGGAGGGAAGATGGAGAGGGAGGAGATGCTGTCGGCGTGAGAGGTGGGAGGCCCAGGTGGGAAGGGGCCAGGGAGGCTCCGGTCCAGGCCCGTGCCATCGTGAGAGGAGACGGGCGACCGCACGTGAAGATGGAATGGCCGCAGGCTGCACCCTGCCTTTGCCCTTAGATTCTCGGGGTGGCCCCATGTACACCGGAGGCTCCAAATGCTGAGATCCTTCCACAGGGGCTGGAATGTTTATCGCGGGCACTGTACCCCTTGGGCCAAGTGTCCGCCCCGGAGGTGGGTGCTGACCCACCTGTTACCCCCTGGCCCCTGGCCGCTGTAGGGCCCCGAGACCCGCTGTCTGCTCCTCGCGGAGGGGCCTCGAGACAGTCCCTGATCCCCAGGGCCCTGGTGCAGCTCGCAGTCCCTGTGGTGATCGCAATGCCGCTGGGAGACGGCAGGATGAGTGAAGGGCCCAGCTGAAGTGGCCTCTCAGACAGAAATGGTCTGGCACCTGGAATGAGATGCCTGTGGTGCCATTTCCCACGGGCACACAGGAGGAGGGGCAGACTCAGAGGAAAGCAGCGTTTCTTTTGGGGTGGGGCTCATGGAGTTGGAAGCGCCCGGGCGACAGATCGGCTGTGCCCACAATTTGCTGGAGCCTTGCAGGCTTTCCCCGCCGGCCTGGACGAGACCGGGCCTCACCAGCTCCAGTAGGTGGGACAGGTGCTGCTCAGCCGTGCCAGGCCCTGCCAGCAGCAGATGCGACAGCCGTGGCGGCCTCAGCCCTCCGGGCCTTGAAAAGCCTGCAGGAGAGACGGTCGCCCCTGTCCCTCTCCAGGACCCAGCCAGAGCAGCCTCCCCGAGTTCCTGGGGACCTGGCCCTGGCCACCTCTGCTGCCGCCCTCTCCGCTTTTCCTTCCACTTGGTGGCTCACTCCTCTGGCTCCTTGGCTGGTTCTCCCCCCAAACCCCCATCTCTTACTGTCGGGGGGCCCCGAGACTCCGTCCCCGGACGCCTTCTCCGTGTCGCTCCCTGGGGAGCCTGTGCACCTTCATCGCCGTTTCTGCGTTTTGCACCCGTGTCTGTGGCTCATCCCAGCCCTGTCTCTGAGCTTCAGACCACAGCTCTGGGCTGTGACTCTGAGGCCATGCCCGGCTCCCCTGCACAAGCCTCCTGTCACCCTTTTAGCGCGTGTCCCGGTTGCTGGCGGCACGGGGACTTCCCTCCCGCCCGGCACCTGCGTCCGCACTTGTGCCCGGCACTGAAGGGCAACGCCATCGGCCAGGCTTTTAACGACAGGAAGTGGGAGGCTGACTTTGCTTCTCCCAACCCTCCCTTCTCCACGGGCAATCAGGCAACAGTATTTTTGGAAGAGTCCAGGGGACTCGCCTTGTAGAAAGTCCCAGTCTGGATTTGCCCGCTTCCTTCCTGGTTAGATTCAGCTTAGGTGTTTTGAGGACAGCATGGCCCAGGGCAGGCTCTGTCCTTCTCCCTCCCCACACAGGGCGAGGAGGGGCAGGGGGCCGGGCTGCCCACCGTCAGGGAGGCTCGGTTTGATCACTTGGTGTCTCCCTTGTAAAGTTGCCTTTTCCCTCCCTAATGTACAAGTAATCTGGGTGACACCTTGAGACCCAATGACTATCTTTCCCCCAACAACCTTTATCTAATGGTTTTACCATCCAAGGATGACCCCCAACTGGATGAATTGCATTGGTGGCTGCAAAGTGGTGGTTTTCTCATGCTTTCTTTCTTTCTACAATTATTAGTTGGCATTTCTCTATAAAGAGCTTTCCCTTTTCACAATTGTCATGGTGGACACATTGTTTCTTTGTTTGTTTTTTAAATCAATCAATCAATCAATTTACTGATTTATTTATTTTTGGCTGCGTTGGGTCTTTGTTGCTGCGCGCGGGCTTTCTCTAGCTGTGGCGAGTGGTGGCTATTCTTCACTGTGGTGCGTGGCCTTCTCACTGCAGTGGCTTCTCTTGTTGCGGAGCACGGGCTCTAGGAGCGCGGGCTTCAGTAGTTGAAGTGTGCGGCCCCAGTAGTTGTGGCGCACAGGCTTAGTTGCTCCGCGGCATGTGGGATCTTCCCGGACCAGGGCTCGAACCCATGTGCCCTGCATTGGCAGACGGATTCTTAACCACTGCGCCACCAGGGAAGTCCCCGCATTGTTTTTTTTTTTTTTATTCAACAACTTAGGATCCAAGAGTGTCATTTTGAGGGGGAGTTTTATTGGACTATAGCATGCATAGAGTAATGTGCATAAATCGTCAATGTACAGCTCAATGGAATTTTAAAGTGAATACATATATGTTACCTTCCCTGGTGCCTCCTCCAAAAGGTTTAATAGCCTTTTGGATGCTCAAATGTTCTAGCTTTGGTTCTTTCTGGTTGGCTCCCATGTCCCTTTGACATGCCTCATCCTTTTGCTTTTCAAGCATGTCCTTACTTTCTGGCACCACAAGGTGCTCCAGGCTCATCTTGTATTTTTTCCTGCCCCATACCTAGAATCTTCCACCTCTCCAAGGACCTCTGGTTCCTTTTAGTGGAGAATGGTATTGAGAAACCAAGGTCTGGGTACAGGGTGTGTTCATTGCTACTGGAGTTTCAATGCTTCTAGACTCTTTCACTGGACAAAACTAGGAAATCTATTTTTTAAGAGTTCATACTGCAGTCCTCAATTCCAATCTGGCAGTACAGTTGTTTCTCACCTTCCCTCATTCCACAGTGATGTTCCTGACAACATCCATATATGGATATATTTACTCATGTCCTCTACCAGATAGAGTCTACCTTAGACTCTAGCTTCACAATCACCTCAGCACTATCATTGCCAACAACATACATACTGAGAATAGAGTGGAGTCTTTCTGTCCTTAGAATGTATCCCATGAAGGGAGCACAGTCAGAGGGCTGAATTTGGAAGCTCCCTGACTTATTTTCTCTGTGTGGTTCTGTTATCAATTGGATATGCAGTTAGGCTTATTTGGTTTTGGGGGGGTTTTTTTTGCTTTTGTTTATATTCAATTTTAGCTTTTTTTCACTCTTTCAAATATATATATATATATATATATATATATATATATATATATATATATATTATTTTTATTTATTTATTTATTTATTTGGCTGCGCTGGGTCTCATCTGCAGTATGCAGGATCTAGTTCCCTGACCAGGGATCGAACCCTGGTTCCCTGCATTGGGAGCACAGAGTCTTAACCACTGGACCACCAGAGAAGTCCCTCAAACGTATTTTTGAACATATAAAATATTTGCATGGTTCAAAGTCAAAACTACACAAAAGGGTATATTACAAGAAATCTCATAGCCATCTCAACCCCCTATAGGTGATAATTTTCACTAGTTTCAGGGTTTTCCATCCTCCTTATTTTTTTTCCCCAATAAGCATGTGTGTCTGTGAGCGTGTGTGCAGTTGTCATTTGCACCCTGCTTTTCTCATATTTTCATATAACAATATATCCTGGAAATCATTTCATTTTTCATTAGAGATTTTCATTCTTTTTACTGCTGCTTAGGACTATTGTATGAATGAACCACAATTGATTTCACCAGTTCCCTGCTGATGGATATGTGTGTTGTGTCCAATAGTTTTCTATTACCAGTTATGTTACAATGAGTAATTTTATAAATATGTTGTTTCATATTTGTGAAGTAACTTCCTACATGTGGCATTGCTAGGCCCAAGACACTGAGTTTTGTACTTGCTTAATACTCTGTTTCATCCAACAAGCAACAAACCACCTACTGCATAAACTGCAGTGAAAGTGTACCAGAGACAGTACATCAACGGAAGTGAACGAAACAAAGTTACAATTTCAGATTATTAGAAACGCAGCAAACTGAAATGGGCAAATGTGATGAAGGGCGCCTGGGGGTAGTATGTTAGATTGGTGATCCCGAAGGCCTCTCAGAGGTGACACTGGAGCCAAGATCTTAACGACACGAAGGAGCCAGCCGCGGAGTCTGGGGACAGAGGCTTCCAAAGAGGAAGAGTAAGTGCAAAGGGGGACGGGGGCAGGCCACCCTTGGTCAGGAGCAGAGAAAAGACCCTAGAGGCTGCACAGAGTGAGGAAGCAGGCAGGTGGGGGCAGAGAGCGGAGGAGCCGGGAGCCAGGTCACACAGGAAGGAGTTTGGTTTTGATTCCAAAGGCAAAGGGAAACTGTTTTAGGATTTTAAGCAAGGACATGATATGATGTGATTTATATCAAAAATTAAGAACTGATTCTACTGTGTGGAGAGAAGTGGGGTGATTTAGGATTTATTTTCGGGGAGATCCAACAGGCTTCGGTGACCCAGTTCAGCTTTTTGCCCTTCCTTATGATTACAAAGTAGGAAAACAGAAAACTAACAGGACTATCACCATCGGAAATTTCACGGCAGTTTAAAAACTTATTTTTGATTTAAAATGTCGTATAAGGTCACTGTCAAAAACTTGCAGGAAAACAGAAAAAGGAAGTTAAAATCGCGTCACACAGTTTGCGAAGGGCCAGGGCTTTGGGAGGGAGCCTCAGTTTCTCTGCGGCCAAGGGCGTCTTGGAGAACCTCCCCCCCCCCACCGCCGCGGGCCGGCTCCGCGGGAATCCACCGCGCACCCCTTCGGCCTCAGCGGGGCCTGTTTGCGCAGGCGCACGGGGCGGAGTCAGCGCGAGGGGGCGGAGGTTCAGGAAGGAACCGTCGTCTCTCAGCCGACCGCGGAGAGAGCGGATGGGGAGACCGGCGGCCCGAAGACGGAGTCGGAGGCGGAGCGCTGCGGCCATGCAGGCGGCAGAGGCGGACGCAGGCGCAGGCAGGATGGCGGGCGGCGCTGAAGGCCTGGGCAGCCAGGGGGGCAGGGGGGGTCGGGGCGGCCCTCGCAGCGCGGGTGCTGCCGCCGCTGCAAACGACGGAGCTCTGTGTGTCGCGCCGGCACAGCACTCTCCGGGGCCGGGCGGACACCCCGCGTCCACGGCCAGAAGGCCGGGAAGCCGGCCGCACGTATTGTATCCTACCCGAGGGCGGAGTGGGGAATGGGCTGCAGGCTGCCTGCGGTGGGAGGTGGGACAGAGGGACGGACGAGTCAGGGGCAGCCTGGGAGCGAAGGGGAGAAGGGGGAGTCAGGGGCTGCTGGCGGGTGGTCTTGAGGGGGAGAAATAAGGGCAGAAGGAAACCCGGGGCGCCTGGGGGCGAAGAAATGAGAGCACGGGGCAGCGGGGTGGCTGGGGTGGATTAGGGCCAGGAGTGGTCTGGGAGGGTGCTGGAAGCAGTCCTGAAAGGGGTGAGACTGGCCAGGGTGCCCTGAGACAGGGCCCAAAGCACCAAATCCGTGTGGATGGTGCCTTAACCGAATCTCCATCAGCGCTCTAAGTGTGCCTTTCCCGTCCACCTTGGAGGCGGAGATCGCCCGTGGGTCCCTGGCCCCAGATGCCGAACTGCACCACGGGGCTGTTGGGAAGGAGCTCACAGTAAGCGGCAGCGTCCTGGCGGTGTAAGTTCTAGAAAGGGCTGCTTGGGAGTGGCAGCAGGTGGCCGGGCCAGTCTCCCCCAAGGGCGCTCTATTGGAGACTCGGAGACACTCCAGGGTTGGATCTAGGGAGGTGACGCGGTGCACTGGACCCATCTCCGCCCCAGCGGGCACTCCAGTGGAGATGGCAGCGGCTTCGGTGTCATAGAGGGGCAGAGCCAGGGACTGGAGGGGTTGCTACCATCACCTTGATTTTCTTTTTCCGTCACTTTTAGCCACTGGAGAGCTGAAGATTCCCACCTCCTCCAAATTTCCATCGTCAACTTTCTTGACCAGCTTTCTCTGGTGATACGGACCATGCAGCGCTTTGGGCCCCCTGTTGCACGCTAAGCCAGGGCTAGAGAAAGGGATTAAGGTCTAAACTTGTGTCCCTTCCTAGACAGTGCATCCCTCCTAGGGCAGTGATTCCTGTAGTAGTTGCCACTTTATTATGGGGGCCTCACCTTTTGCCTCTACTGGCCCTTGGGTGCTGAGGGTTCACTTGCTTTGTTTGGTGCTTAAATGTTTCTTAACTACTGAAAATAAAACTGAACTACGATGCTATGTCTGACTTTATTTTCAACTACAGCACCTTTAAATATTCTTGCCTTTGTCCTTAGATTGGAGGGGAGGTTCTGTGATTCAGATATTCAAGTAGTACAACGTAACTGAAGACAGTTTAAGAAATGGAAGAGGATAGGTCCTGTCTGTCGTTCAGTATTAACTACTGTCAACATTTTGGAATATTTTCTTAGTTTTATAGTGGTATTTATGTAGTAAATGTGTAACAGTAATAATATTTTGCAAGTGTAGCATTTTTCCTGATATTTTTCATCTAACATGAACCTTTTTCTAAAAATTCTTCAAAAGCATTATTGAACGGATACATAAAAGATACATTATTGAATGTTAAATTATTTTCAATTTTTGCCATATTATAGGTAATGATTCAGTGGAATACTTGTATGTAGAGCTTTGCCTGAATGATTGTTTTCTTAAGATAGACTACAAGAGGTAGAATTGGTTAAATATGTAAAGCTCTCACGCTGCAGTGTGTGAAATTGCTCTCCAAATTGTGCAGAAAATGTACCCTCCCACCAGAACGCTGGTTTCGCACGTCCTTGTCACTACTGGGTCTCCTCGGTAAAATTTTTTTAAAAACTGGGTTTGTATGACAAGAGCAAACAACCGAGAAACACTCGAATAGGAGCTTTGTGGCTTACTGGCCTTGTCTCAGATCAGTGAAGAAAAAGTGCTAGGACAGTCATTTAAGCCTTTAGTTAGAAGGAGTTAGCTTCCTGTAAAAGGTGTTGTATCCTGCAGCCTTTCTAAACTCACTTATTCTAGTAGCTCTTTGGTAGATGCCATTGGATTTTCATCATTGATCACGTTTTCTCAGAATAAAGGCAGTTTTGCTTCTTCCTTTCCAATCTGCGTGCCTTTCAGTGATGAATTTTTCTCCTGGTTAAGGATTAGATTTGGCTGCTTTGTATCCCTGGTAGTTGTTTCTTCAGTGTCAGATATTGAGCCTTTTCCCCTGGGGGCTGGGTATCTTTGTATTCCTAGACATATTTTTTGAGCTTTGTTCTGGGATGCTGTTAGATTACTGGGGACAGATCCTTTTGAGTCTTGCTTTGAAGATTTGCTGTGTGGGACCAGAGCAGCTTTCAGTGTAGGGTTCACTTTTTTTTTTTTTTTTTTTTTTTTAGTTTTTGGCCGCACCCCGTGGCATGTGGAATCTCAGTTCCCCGACCAGGGATCGAACCCGCACCTCCTGCAGTGGAAGTGCGGAGTCCTAACCACTGGACCGCCGGGGAAGTCCCATAGGATTCATTTTTTTCCCACACTACTGAGGCGCGAGCCTTCTGAGCCCCCTTCCGGATGCCTCCCCAGTTATGAGGTTTGCATTGTGGCCGGTGGGGACGGCCCCCAGCCCCTGTCCTGCTCGAGCGCTGGGCAGAGTCACCTTCCATCCTTTCGGGTGGCCCTGTCCCCCGCCTCGCAGAGTTTCCTTCCACGCTGGTGCCGCTCAGGGGTCCTCAGCGCACTCCAATGGACCCTCCGCCCTTGGGCACGGTTCTCCCCCTGTGCCGCTGTGTCCTCTCCGGTCCTCCACCCGCCAGCTCCGGCTGCCTGCGCTCTGCGATCCACCCCCGAGACCCGGGGAGGCGGCTGGACTCGGTCCGGACAGTCCGTGTAGACAGCAAGCTGGGGCAGCTGCACGGCTCACCTCTTCGGGGTCTCAGCTCCCAGAGGTCACTGAGGGTCCTCCCTCGCCTGAGGCCCAGTTTCTTCACAGCCTGTGTTTCATATCTTTTGGCTGCATTTAGGGGATTCTTGCCAGCCAGTGGCGGGGAGATCCGGTCCCTGTTCCTGCACGTGCGTGAGCGGAGTCTGCCGGGACAGAACCCAGAGAGCTCTGGCCGCGTGGGCTGGAGGGAGGGGGACGCTGGTGCTGGGGATGGTGGCGGTGGGCATGGCGATGACGGTGATGAAGGAGCATCTCCCCCGCCGGCACGCAGCAGCTCTGGTGGCTACAGCAAGGGTCTTTTTCTTTCTTCCCTTTTTAAAAACCATTTTTAAGACTTTAGTTATCGATGGGGAGATGAGAATTGAGCACTTTCACGCCACTGTCCCTCTGCCTCCTCCCCAAATGGTTCTATTCTACTCACTGCAGAAACTGTGCCCTCCCACCACAATTCTGGTTTCCCCACATCTATGTCACCATTAGGTTGGTGTCCCGCAAAAATAAAAAACAGTGTGTGAGAAGAGCAAGCAACCCAGAAACACTAGGCTAGGAATTTTGTAGTTCACTGGCTTTGTTTCAGATCAGTGAAGAAAACTGCTGGCACACCTGGCTCAGGATCTGGGCAGGGGGAGTTAGCTCCCTCTAAAATATCCTGCGATCTTGGAAGTTTTACTTCTTCCTTTCCAATCTGGTTGCCTTTTATTGATTGCTCTATCTCCTTCTAATGGGCTGGTCTTTACTTACTATTTTCATGCCAAGTGTTTTTGCTTGGATAGCAGACCTTGTATGTTTTCCCTTGGGTCCTGGGTATTTTTGTATCCCTAAACATACTCGAACTTTGTTCTCAGGTGCTGTGGTTACTTGGAGACAGTTTGATTCTTTAGAATCTTGCTTCTAAGATTTGCTACATGGCGCTAGAGCAGCTTCTAGTGTAGAATTAATTATTTTCCCGCTACTGAGAGGCAAGACCCGTCTGAGTGCCCTCCCTCAGGCCTCTTGAATTCCGAGGTTTCCATTCTGGCCAGTGGGGACAGGTGCTCATCCAGGTCCTGCTTGAGCCCTGAGCATAGTTACCTTTAATCCTTCCTGGCAGCCCTTTCCCAGGCCCGGGGCGTGATCAGCACCCCCTGATACTCCAGGGGGACCCTCTGCAGTTCCCCAGGCTCCTCTCTGCCAGCAGGTCCCGAGCTACAGTACCCCAGGCTCTAGGGCCCGACGTCAATCTGATTCTCCCTCCCTCACCCAGCAAAGCCCAGAATCAGCCTACTACCTTGGCCTGACAGATGAACTGGTGAAGCTGCCAGGTTGCTTTAAAACATAAGTCGGATTGCGTCACTCTTCTGTTAAAAATAATCTCCAAAAGGGACTCTTAGGGACAAAGCCAAAGAACTTACAGTGGCCTGAAAAGCCAGATGTGAGGGACTTCCTTGGTGGCGCAGTGGTTGAGAATCCACCTGCCAATGCAGGGGACACGGGTTCGAGCCCTGGTCTGGGAACATCCCACATGCCGCGGAGCAGCTAAGCCCATGTGCCACAACTACTGAGCCCGCGCGCCACAACTACTGAAGTCTGCGCGCCTAGAGCCCGAGCTCTGCAAGAGAAGCCACTGCAATGAAAAGCCTGTGCACTGCAACGAAGAGTAGCCCCCTCTTGCCGCAACTAGAGAAAGCCCACGCGCAGCAATGAGGACCCAGTGCAGCCAAAAAAAAAAAAAAGCCAGATGTGATCCAGCCCGTTTCCTCTCCGATCTTCTCCACTCCCACCCTTCCGCTTGCTCATCCTGATTCAGCCGCACTGGCTTCCTTAGCCGTTCAAAAATGCCAGGCCAGGGGCTTCCCTGGTGGCTCAATGGTAAAGAATCCGCCTGCCAATGCCGGCGACATGGGTTAGAGCCCTGGTCCGGGAAGATCGCACGTGCTGCGGAGCAACTAAGCCCGTGCGCCACAGCTACTGAGCCTGAGCTCTAGAGCCCACGAGCCACAACTACTGAAGCCTGCGTGCCACAACTACCGAAGCCCGCGCACCTAGAGCCCATGCTCCGCAACAAGAGAAGCCACCGCAATGAGAAGCCCACACACCGCAAGGAAGAGCAGCCCCTGCTCGCTGCAACTAGAGAAAGCCCACGCGCAGCAACGAAGACCCAACACAGCCAAAAATATAAATAAATAAATAAGTTTATTAAAAAAAAAAAACATGCCAGGCTGGCTCCTGCCTCAAGGCCTTTGCACTGGTTCTCTTCAGTCTGGAACGCTCTTCCTCTGGGGATCCCCCTGGCTCACCTGAAAATCATTCCCGGCCGCTCTATTTAAAATCGCATCCCGCTTTCTCCCCACCCGGATTACTTGAACAGGCGTGCGGCGTAAGAGGGTGAGAGGCAGGAGGTAGGTAGGAGCACAATGATTGCAGTGCACTTGGGACAGTAAAGAGTTGTCAGATATGAAGGCGTTTGCGGCCATGAAGCCCTGGATGGTTTTGAACAGAGTGGGGACAAGGTCCACTGTGTATGTTACCAGGGTCCCAGTGCCTCCCATGGTGAGAAGAGGCTGAGGGCGGCCAGGGCAGAAATGGGGACCCTGGCATCCAGGCAAGCGACAAGGGCGGCTTGGACCAGTTGGGGGCAGTGGAGGTGGGGAGAAGGGGGCGGATTCTGCATGTGTCTTGAAGGTGGAGCCACCAGGACTCACTGATGGATTGGACGTGGCCCTGGAGCTCCTCAAGTCCTCAGAAACCCTGCAACGTGTCACCCTTCCCCCGTGTCAAGGGCGAGCAGCTCATGCAGAGTCCGACAGCCTCCCCACCTGCTTCCACGTTCGCTCGGGGAGCAGCCGCCTGCCCTGAGGCCAAAGCCACACACTGCGTACATTTCTCAACATTTAATTAGGAAAAAAAATTACGAGGACAAAGAAAACCTCATGCAAAAAAGAGAAAAAGGGGCCAAGTGGGTTTCCAGGAGCGCGGGCCGGGGCCAGATTCCTCCGAGGAGGCAGAAGGACGAAGGAGTAAGGCACTGCCGCCTCTGCCCCTCGGGGCGGGCGCAGGACAGGGCAGCGGAGGATGAGGGGTCTGGACACGCAGACCACACCGAGGGGGTTTGGCAGCAGGGCCCGGAGAAGGGGAGTTCGGTGCCCCCAGGCCCAGCTCACGCCCTGGCAGGAGCCTGGTTCAAGCTCTCCAGGCGCTGAGAGAGATCGGGGCCCCGGGAGGGGGTACAGTCCCGGCCCGAGAAGTCTGGAGGGGCTGCTGCGGTGGCCGCAGGGGGACCCCTTGGCCGAGCCACCGTCCGAGGGCAACTTCGGTGCCTCACCCGCCCCAAGGGCTGCTGGTGCCGAGGCCCCGTCCTCGGCATGGGTGGGGACAGCCAGGGCAAGGGGGCGGGGCCAGAGGCTAGGCCAAGGCTGACCCTGTCACAAGGGAGCCGGGAGGACTCAAGGAGAGAAGGTGAGTGAGGCTGGCAACCTCCGGGGGGCGGGGGAGTAGGGGGCGCGTATTTACAGATGGAGACGACGGTGAGGTGGAGATAAATTAAATAAATAGGTGGTTGGGGTATAAATAGCAAGGAGGGCAGGGGCGACCACAACCCCCGGCACGAGGGTGGGAGGGCGGGGGTATTGCTGCTGCCGGGTCGGGGGGCTTGGTCCGGTCACCCCCTCCCCACGCAGGGCCCAAAGCAAGGCACTAATGATGGGGGCCCGGCTGTGCCCAGAGCATCTTGGCCCGGTGACCTCATGCCACCCGATCCAGGGCTCAGCCCCGGGACCCAGGCGGGAGACGCCCCTCTGCACGGGAGGACGGCTCAGGACTGAGAAGCCCCCTCCTCACGGGGTCCGCCTCCCTTAGCTGTTGCTGGACGCGAGGCCGATGATCTGTTCCAGCTTCTGGCGCAGCTTCTGCTTCCGGCAAGAGGCATCTCGGTCCAGAGCGGTGAGAACCTGCAGGAAGAGGCCCCGAGCTGGGCTCTTGAGGGGCGGGCTCCTCCTGGCCAAGCCCCCCCCCGCTGCCCCCCATTCCCCGGCGTGGGCTCGCCCCTCCCTCGGGCCTCAGCGTACCCCTCCCCGCCGGGGCCCTGGGCACGTGGGAGGGGCCCAGCCTCTGGCCTCCGAAAGGGCCTCCAGCTCCTCCTTGACCCCAACCCCTCCTCCGACTGCACAGCCCTCTTCCCCTCCTTTCCACGGCCGGCACACAGCGCCTCCCAAAGGGTGGTCTGGACTGGAGGCCCCCATTTCCCATCCCCTCCTAACCCCCACCTCTACCCCAGACCTCTCTCACCCAGGTCTCCGCGATCTCGGGCCTCACCTCCCTTAACCATGGGCAGCACCTGACAGAGCCCATCGCTCCCTCCTCCCTGACGCCCAGGGCGGGAGTGGGGGGGGGGGTCCTCACGCGTGTTCCAGGACCCGTCTGGCACTCGGGGGCCCCTCCCGAGCCTCCTCAGACTCTGCAGCCGGTCCCCCCTCTTCTCTGCCACCTCTTGAGTGTCCCAGGGCTCAGTGCTTGGGCCACGTCTCCCTCTCCAGCTGCCCGTGGCGCCCCCCCCCCCTTGGGGAGCTCATCCAGGCTCGGGGCCCTGTCCGGGCCCACCCATTCTTATCTCCAGCCAGGAATCCAACCCTGGAGCGGGCGCATCTGTCTTCCCCGACTCTCCAGCCACAAACCAGGCAGGTGGGCTGACCCCGCCCACCTCTGGCCCCAGCCCATCGGCAACCCAGCCCTCCGTGTGCTCCCGGCCCCTAACTTCTGCCGGACCAGAGCTTTGCGCTCCAGCCAGTGGCTTCTCTAGTGGGTCCCTCAAATCCCAGCATCTACAGAGTGTCACCTGTGCCACCTTAAGGGCCTGGCTGGGGGAGGAACTGTGAGGAATCCAAGAGCTGGGCTCGCTGACCCCCACCACGCCCCTGCCTCTGCCACCAGCAGTACCCTCAGAGCCAACGAGCAGGGGCCGGAGGGGGCGGCACGCACCTCCTGGCGGTACTTGGCAACGTAGAAGTAGAGCTCACTGAGCGCGCTCAGGACGTTGAAGTCACTGGCGTGGAGACGGGACTGCTCCACCAGGTACGCGTCCATGTCCTGGTCGCTGATGGACGCCATCTTGCCTATGTCCCGGTAGTACCTGTTGGGACCCCGAGGAGGTCGTGCCAGCAGGCGCCACAAAAGCCAAAGCCCCTGCCCTGGCTGCCAGGCCAGCCTCCGGGCCTTCTTCCTGAAGCCAGCCCTTCCCGAAGAGGAGCCAGCCCGTGGCGGCACAGCTCCTGCCCCCTCGCCCAGCAGCCGCGTCCCCTGGGGTCCCGGCCCCGCCTCCCCCCACACACTGGGGCCCACCTCTCCACCCAGCTCTTGTAGTTGGGGATGTCCTTGGCGTAGAGCAGCTTGTTGGAGGGTGAGTCCTTGCCCAGGCGGTGCTCGGACGTGGAGCAGGAGTCCATGAAGGTCTGGGCCACCACCGACAGGCAGGCGTCCGTGATGCTGCTCTTGTGGATGTCGAAGACGAACTGCGGGTTCTTGATCACATTCACCCAGAAGCGCAGGGGCAGGCTGGACAGAGGGACAAAGGCCCGCAGCTCCCCGATCTCCCCGCGCACACCCTCCCGTCCGCGCCCACCTCCGCAGGCCCACAGGCAGCGAGACTGACGCACTGAGAGGTAGCAGCCTTTTCTTTAACTTTCTGCCTGACTTCAAGCGGCGAGAAGTCAGAGTGAACGGTCTTCTGTCCTCAGTGGGTTTCAACGCGCCCCCCCCCCCCCGCACGGCTAAGCCCTGGACCGGGCTTCCGGTTATCTCTGCCCTGTGTCAGCGGTACCACCAGCTGAGCAGCAAGGCCCTGAGGGCCAAGGGCACCTCTGGGTGCTGGCCACACTACCCACATCCCAGCCGCCTGAAGCCCCGGCAGAGCCCGCCTGCGGAATCACACGCACTTGCTCTCTGTGCTCGGCGGCACCGCCAGTGCCAGGCCGCTGTCCTCTCCTGCCAGGGTGACCAGCCAAGCCCCCGCTGGCGTCCTGACCGTGGTCCCCGAGCCCCAGCCAAGCCTCCTCACGCCCCCGCCCGAGGGCCGGTGCACGGCAGTACCAGTTGCTCTTCCAGGTGTGGCGCACGTCGGGATCGCTGATCTGCCGCTGGTCGGCCTGCTCGTCCAGGAAGTCGAACATGTACTTGATGGCCAGAGGCAGGGCCGAGCCCCGGTGCGCCGTGCTGAACACGGTCTCGAAGAGGTCGTCCACGAACTTCTGCAGCGTGCCCTGCAGGGGCGCAGCAAGGACACCAGCTGACGGGGAGCCAGGGCGGGACGTCCCCGCGGCAGGACAGACGGGGACGGAGAGGCTTCACAACGAGCAAGGCTTCCCTGCTCGGCCAGCACCCTTCAGGCAAGCTTGGCCTCGACCTCAGGGTGGCAGTTCCCGTAGCAAAGGCGCTGAGCAAGTCCCTTGGGATTGGAACAATCCAGTGGCCCCTTCCCCAGGCAGCCCGGGCCAACCCCAGGGCCAAGGCCGGGCTAGAAGGCACGTGCACTAAGGCCAGGGTGGCACGGGGCAGGCCCACACCTTGGTGGCCAGCAGCCGCGTCAGGTAGATCTCCGAGACCATCTTGCTGCCTCGGTCTCCCTCTCGGTGGTCAGCGTGGTCGTGGTTCTTCACCAGGTGCCACAGCTTGGTGCCCGTCTCCTGGTCGGGCGTGATCATGGGTGCCCGAGAGCGGAGGCTGTCAGGGCTGCTGGCGGTGCGGAGCAAGCTCTCTGGGGCAGAGGGTGGTGCCCCTTAGGCCAGTGGGGCCACACCAGCCGTCGCCGTGGCTCTCGCTCCCCTCCATCTCGGGAGCCCTGCAGGCCGAGGGGGCCCGTCTGCTCTCACGGGCCCACCGCATTCTAGGCTCTAAGGAACTAGAGACCTCCTGAGAGCAGGGTCCAGGGGGGCCGCCAGAGCCAAGCTGGCTGCTCAGACGGGGTGGGGCTGGGGGTTCCCCGCGACGGCCGACACAGCCTCGCAGGGCACGGGGCCAGCAGAGACCCCACACTGAGGACGCCTACCATAACGGCTGAGAGAGCGGGTGAAGGTGAAGGAGTTGGCCATGTTGTAGGCTGACACTTGTTTGGGCACCAGTGCCACCAAGGAACCGTCTGTCACCTGCAGATCCCAGAGACAGAGAGGGGGGCAATGCAGGAGACCGAGAAGCCAAGGGGCCTGAGCCACCGCCTACCCCGGCCCGGCAGGGCACGTGTGGGGCAGCTCCCACGGCTCCCCGAGGGGGGCCTGTGATGCGGGGGCCAGAGAGGGGAGGGGCAGGGCCATGGCTCCCAGGGGCCCTGGGCGTGAGTGGACCTCCGGCTCCTCACCTGGTAGTGGGCCAGTGAGTTGACCCTCTTCCAGTCACACTCGATTTTGGTGGTGACATCCTCGTCCTGGAGAATGATGCGGGCCATGCGGCCCTGGCGCCATTCTGCGGGCCACAGGCAGCTCTGAGGTCCTGCTCCACGTCCCCTGGGACCCTGGGCCCACTGCCCTCAGAGGACAGAGCTCAGGTGGGGAGAGTGAACGCCAGCCAAGGTAACGCGGCCACAGGAGGTGGGGGGTGCCAGGAGGAGAGGGCAGGGGCCTCACCTAGGTCCATGTCCTCAGCTCTGGGGCGCTGGGAGTAGGGGATGCCCTTGTACACAGCATCTAGCAGCTTGTCTTTGGCCTGGGTGATACTGTCACAATTGAGAACCTTCACCGGGACCTGAGCGCTGCCCTCGCTCTCCGGGCACATACAGTGCAGGGTCTGAGGGCGAGGGGGACCACAGGGTGGGTCCTGGGTGAGGCGTCCCCTCAGGCCCGATACCCTGCCCACCTGGCCCCCCGCTCACCAGCGTCTTGTAGTCGATCTGCTGGCGGATGAGCTTGTCCTCGCTCAGGGAGTAGCGCGCCTCGCCCGTGATGGCGTCGATGGGGCCCTTCTCCATCTGCTGCTTGATGGCGCAGTGGAGCAGGAAGAGCGGCTCCCCGGCGCACTCCTGCAGCCAGGGCCGGGACACAGCTTGCCGCCGCCTGCGGCCGGCTGCCCCCGCGCACCCCCTCGCCCCCGCCTGCCCCTCGAGCGCACGCACCTTCAGAAACTTATGCAGCAGGAAGGTGAACCAGTTGGTGAGCATCTTCTCAGCCACCGACTCGGTCCTAGGGTGAAAGGGGTGCTGGGGCCCTGGCCGGGCAGGGCTGGGCCTCCCAGGGGAGGGGCAGGGCTGGCGGAGGGGGCCCCAAGTACCTGCGCAGGAGCAGCTTTGGGTGGTTCTTGCTCTCGAGGTTCTTCTCGATGAGGTCCGCCAGCAGTTGCTTGAGCAGCCCCGTGGCATAATCGAGGCGGCTCTGCAGGGCCACCATAGTGAGCGAGGCCACAGTGCCACGGTCGCGCATGGAGAAGCTGCTCTGAGCCTCCAGAGTGTGGATAAAGGTGAGCACGAAGGCGCGGCTGTGCAGCAGCTGCCCAAAGAGACGCAGGGCCTTCTCGACGTTGGGGGGTGTCTGGGGGCGGGGTGGGGGACGGGGCATCTCAGAGGGTGCAGGTGGCCCTGGGGGTGACAGGGCATGGGCAGGCAACAGGGGGCACTCACATCCAGCTCCTTGAGCACTGGGTGGGCCTCGATGCCCGGGAAGAGCACACGCACGGCGTAGGTCCGGTAGTCCAGGAAGGGGATCTGCACGCCATCCATGTGGTTTGTCAGCTCGTTGATGTCTGTCTGCAGCTCAGCGAAGGCTGGGGAGGGCCGGTGAGGGAGAGTGAGCGGCGAGGGAGGAGGGAGCCCCTGCCGCCTGCCCCACCCCCCACCCCCATGCAGGCACCTTCCTTGCATTCCAGGGCCACCCGGGACTCCAAGTTGTCCATCTGGAGCTGGAGGCGCTTGAGCGTGCGGTCGGCATCCTGAGTCTTGCGTTTGTAGGCGACCAGCACGGCGGTGATGGCCAGCAGCAGCAGCCCGCCCCCCGCCGCCAGCCCCACCACAGCCGGCAGGGTCAGCGCCCGATCGGCCGTGATGTGCAGGGTGCCCAGCCAGAACTCCAGGCCACCCACCAGCACCTGCAGGGACAGGCGCCGTAAGCTGACCCCCACCCCCGCCCCAGGCTGCTCTGGCGGCCTCCCTGCCCCCTACCCACCATGACCGGCTGCCGGCCCGTCTGGCTGGGGGAGTCACACAGGAGTTGCGTGTCTGAGACGGTGAGCGTGCACGGCTGGCCCCCGATCAGCACCGTGTAGTTGAGGCGGGAGCTGCCAGCCGCCGCAGGGATCAGATTCTTGCCCTGCAGATGGAGAGCGCTGCTGGCCAGGGCTCCCCACCGCCCCGCCCCTCCCGCCCTAGGCACCCACCACACCGGCACCTTCAGCACTACGTGGGAGCCAGGTTTGACATCCAGGACCCCAGAGGGCCCGAGTGGCTCGAAGCTGGGGTCGGGGTAGTAGGTGAAGGAGGACCGGTTGAGGGAACGGGCCGTCTGCACGTGGTCCAGCAGGAAGCCGAACTCGTCAGGGTGCTCACCCTGGGCCTGCGGCTGGGGCCGCCCCAGGAAGATGCCGGGGGCCTTACACAGCATGGCGGTGTCGTTGATCACCTGGCACGTCTGTGGGGACAAAGGTGGGCAGCCCAGCACGTGAGGCCACAGCGGGCAGGGGGTCAGGGGTGGGATGGCGGCAGCTGGCACTCACGTTGGTGGTCTCGATGCCTCGGTACTTGGCCCGGACCCGGGGCTCCTGGACCGTCAGCAGGTGGGTCCCACTCACGGTGATGGCGGTGCTTCCACTAGGGATGGGGGTGAGGGGCCTCAGGCTTCCTCCTCACCACCCTGAGCCCAGCCCTGGCGTGTTATCGAGGCTGCCATGGGAGCCCAGGGCCCCCCCGACCCTGGGTCACCCGGTCACCAGGCGAGGCCCAGGCCGGGCACTCAAGGACCTGGCCCCCAGCCTCCCCTCTGCCAGCCAGGCCCCATTCTCCCGAGGGCCTTACTTGATGATGCTCCAGGTGGGCTCGAGGCGAGTGACGGTGGGGTCCTGGGTGTATGTGTAGAGGACGCCGGGACTGGAGATGTTGGCGCGGTCGATGGCCAGGGTGATGGGGGCCTGGCTCGGGCCCAGGGTGGAGACAGGCGAGATGCACACGATCACTTCAGGATCCCTCCTATGTCAGCAAGCGGGGACTTGGAGTGGGCCGCCCAGGGCTGCCACCTGCCGGCCCCGCGGCCCCCATCTGCGACACTCACCTCACGAACTGGCACTCGCTGTCTCTCATGGTCACTGTGACTCTGCTGCCGGCGTCCAGAGAATGACCGGAAATGGTGATTCGTGTGCCCCCCGAGGCTGGGCCCCGACTGGGACTCACGCGGTCGAACGTGGGCGTCTACGGGAGAAGCAGCCCTGACGGGAGCGGGGAGACAGCAGGCGCCCAGCAGGGCCGGGCCACAGCCCCCGCCAGGAAGGAGCGGGAGAGGGAAGGGGGCGGGCAGCCCACGTACCACGAAGCTGTAGAGCTGCTCAGACTGCGTGCGGAAATCAGCCGAGCAGTCGCTGACGCAGAGCTCCGCGGGCCCCGGTGGCGGGCTGGGCACCAGAGACTCCTCCATCTCACACACGATCCTAGGGGTCGGGTCGGGTCGGGTCGGAGGTCAGGCCTGGGCGCCCGGCCACAGGCCGGGGGGAGGCCCAGCGCCCGCACAGCCGCACTCACCTCTCGGCACTGACGTACTCGGCGGGGATGGAGTTGCAGCGCACGCCGGCCACCCGCACGCCCACGTCTCGGGAGGTGAGGCCCAGGTTCTCGCCCACGATGGTGATCCGGGTGCCTCCCTCCTTGGGCCCCATGAGCGGGTGGATCTGCGGAGCAGGAGGGGAGGCGGGAGGGTGAGCCGAGGCAGTGGGTACCCAGAGGGCAGCGGGTGGTGGGGAGGCCGACCTGGGCAATGCGGGGGTGGCTGCAGCGAGCGCCCTTCTGGTTCGGGTGCATCCAGTTGGTCTTGGGGGCCGGGCAGTGGGCCCGCAGCTGGCACCTATGCTCCGAGATGCACCAGCCACAGTTGAAGCGAGGGTCAGCCTTGAGGCAGAGGCCACAGCTGGGCCGCTGCGCCCAGCACTTGTACAGGAGGGCTGTGGGCACAGAGGGCACCGCTGGGGAGCAGCTACGAAGGGTCCCGCTGTGGGCCCGGCCCCAGCACGTGCCTTCTCCGCCCCAGGAGGCGAGCTCCTCAGCCCCATCCCGCCGCTCACCTCGGAAGGTAGCGGGCTTATCGATGGGGAAATCTCCATCCCAGACCACGGAGAAGTCCAGCTCGGTGTCACCATACTCATCACCTTCATAGGAATACTGGGGGAGGGGGACCCGCGTGACTCCAGCGAAGGTGCGCAGACCGCCCCTCCCCCAGCTCAGAAATCCCCAGCAGAAGACTCAGAAGGTCCCTCGCCACGGTCAGCTGAGGCTTCTAGAACAGTCTGCTGGGCACAGATCTGCACCACGCCCAGCCCTGCACAGCCTGGACCCCCGAGGGAGGCGGGGCGGGTGGGCCTCACCGAGGCGTTCTGGCATTGCACGCTGCTGCTGTTGAAGCGCACGGCAGGCACCCGCTGCTGCCGCCCCTGCACCCGGACCACGCACTCGTAGTTCTTCTGGCCCGACTGGGGCTGCGGCAGGTTCTTGGCCCGCAGAGTGAGAGGCTGCATGACGCCTACTGGGATCAGGAGGTCCCCACTGGGCAGGATCTCAGGGCAGCCCTGAGGGGAGAACACCCATCAGCCAGCTGGGCCGGCCCCCGGTTAAGGGGGCTCCAAGAAAACCCCAAGACCGAAGGCAGAAAAGCCAGGGACCGGCCCGCGCAGAGCCCGGCCCCCTCGCGTGTGGCGCCCGCCTCACCTCGGTGCTGTGGACCCTGCCCTCCTGGAAGGAGCACTCATGGGGGTGGCTGGTACACACGTGGCGGTACTTACACCAGTGGCAGGGGTAAGGGCTGCCAACGCAGGACATGCACCTGGAGGGGAGAGGCTTCAGAAATCACGGAGAAGACCGGGCCTGGCCCCTCACCGTCCCTCCTGTGGGACACACGGGGAACCAAAGGCAAAAGGCACCGGGGCCCGCCTGAGGCCCACACGACACCGCGAGCAACAGAGACACGGGGACGGGGGTCGGGAGGGCCAGTACTCACGAGTGGAGGACGCTGCAGTTGTAGAAGACAAAGTCGGCCCCGGCAAACCTCACGCCGCTCTCCTTGGAGAGCAGCTGCAGCTGCACGGTGCGCGTGGCCCCTGCAGCGAGCCCAGGGGAGCGACGCGTGAGCCGCGGACAGAGAGCACCCCTGCCCCCAGCAGCCCATCCACTGACCGTGCCCCCGGGTGAGAGCCCGGAGCTCCTGCAGGGAAGGCGATGGACAGCGTAACTCTCCAGAGGGCAGCAGGACGGCCTCGCTCTCGGTCACCTCCTCGAAGGCGCAGCTCACGCCCGCACTGAGGTCCGGCACGTTGCTTACGGCCACGGTCAGCTGGGGGAAGCAGAGGGCTCAGAGCTGCGCGCACCCCTGACACGTGTGCACGGGCCTCTACACCCGCACCCCCCGCACCACTCACCTGCACCCCAGGCGATGTCACCGACACATTGTTGGGCCGGACCCGCACCTGGACGCACTTGCTCAGCTCCTTGGCGAAGCCATGCAGGGCCGAGGCGCCTGGACAGGCCCCATGGCGGCAGCATCTGCGTGGGGTCAGGCCAGGCCCATCCCACAGCTGCCCCAGCAAGGCCCGGAGCGGGAGTGCAGCGGGGGCCTGGGGGGGACGAAGGGGACGGCCAGCCCAGCCCACGGCACCAGGCAACCGCATGCCTCGGCCTCATCCCCTGGGGTCCGAGCGAGGGATGTCACTTGGGATAGAGGTTCCACTCGTTAGCTGGAGAAAGTAGAAGGGCAGGGAGGGGGAGGCCACAGGGGCGCAGCTGGGGGGAGTGGGCACTTGGGCGGCTCCTCACCTGTGCTGCAGCACGCACCACCCGCAGTGCGGGTCCCCCGAGCCCAGGCAGGCTGCACAGCTTGGGTACTGCTCGCAGGTCTCCACCGGGAGCTGGCTCACCTGGGGGCAGCCGTGTCAGCACCCGCCCCACCCCCGTCCCACCCCCGCCCCCCGGCCTGCCGCGGGCCCACCTGCTTCTCGCTCAGGAGGTAGACGTGCCGGTGGTCGGGGCTGAAGAGCAGGTCACGGAGTATGGGGCTGCCGTCCACCACAGGCACCGTCTCATACAGGTGGGCCTCCTGAGAGCCGTCGACCCGTACCTGGGCCACGAGACCAGCCACCTGACGCCACAGCAGCACCCCACGCGCCCGGGCATCCTATTCTCGAGCCAGGGACCCAGCCTGCCCGCCGCCCCCTTGTCCCACAGACCAGGGAAGGAGGACGCCAAGGCTGCCCCCTGGAGGCCCTTGGGGGTGACACAGCCAGTCCAAAAAGCCTCCCAAGACATAGAGACAGAGATGAGCGTTGCCTAGAGTTGGGGGACAGGGAAAGCGTGAGAGCTAAAAGGGAAGGGATTTTTAGGATGATGGCAACATCCCAGAATGAGATAGCGGTTATGCTTGAGTAACTCCGCAAACTTACTGAAATCACTGAGATGTATGCTTTAAACGGGGGGGGGGGGGGCAGTGTGACACGGCAGTTACACCCCAATAAAGCTGTGACAAATGCAAAACGGGGACCAGGAGGGAAGCAGACCAGGCCCCAAGAGCTCAGTGGCTCCCTTCACAAACCTTCCCCCGGCCACCCCCGACCTCCCGCAGAGACAGCCCCGCATCCCCCGGGTGAGCAGGAGAATGTGGCAGTTGTCCTGACTCCTGTCCCTTCAGAACACCCTGGAACAGGAACAGCTGCGGCCCTGCCGGCACTGCAGCCCCCGTGCCCACGAGGGGACAAGAGGGCAAAGAGGGTTAGGTCCACATTTGTCTCCTCGTTCATTCGACTGAGGACCCAGCAATGGCGGCTCCGGCTCTCCCGGCAGGGAGGCCCGGAGATAGGCCCGCTCTGCCCCCAGAGCCACAGGAAGCCAGCGATTCAGGCCACGGCGGGCGGTGGCACTCAAGCATGTGCGTGGAGCACAGCTGGGCTCCTGGGGCCCAGCCTGGGAAGGCCCCCGTCCCCCAGTGGCCAGGCCCCGTCCAAGGTGCTGCAGGGCTCATCCGCACGCTCTGGACCCACATGCCGAGCGTTCCGGGGCTCACCTTCTTCAGACTGCCGCCGCGGGTGCCGATGAAGACCACAGAGTGCTGCTGGTACGTGTAGGCGGCCACACTGGCCATGCCATCGGTACTGTCGGCTAGCAGGGGCAGCCCCTCGATCACGTGCAGCCCGCCCAGCGGCTGGTTCAACACCAGCCCGCAGAAGTTTCCATTTATCTGCATGGGCTGGTGAAACAGGAGAAGGACGCACGAGTCAGAGCTGGGGGGCACCAGCCGGACAGAGGCAATGAGACCCCACGTCCTAGGGGGGACCCCACGGAAAATCGGGGGCTGAGGAGGGAGGCGGAGGACGGAGAGCAGGCAGGAGCAGGCCGGGGTGGGGAGGGTCGGGAAGAAGAAGGGGGTGGTCCACACAGAGAGCACACCCACCAAGAGAGGCGGGGGGAAGGCAGGCCAGGGAGGAAAGAGAAGCAGCAGAAGCAAGGAGGGGTGACAGGGGGCGGGGGACCCCGGGCGAAGCTGTCGTTCCCAAGACCGAGCCCCGCAGACCCAGGAAGGGGCAGAGGGCCCAGCCCGCGGGCAGGGGCGGGGGCGGGTGAGGGCTCACGGTGTTGATGCAGGGCAGCTCCTTGTTCAGCAGCCAAGGCAGGGCCAGCGTGCCCTCCCCACGGTAGCAGGACTGGATGCGGCGCCGGATGTGGGCATTGATGCTGCTGAGGGTGAAGAGGCAGAGGACGGTCTGCCGCGGCGGGCTGGCCCGGTTCTTCTGGCCCTGAGAGAAGATGGTGAAGAGGACGTCCTCGTCGGCCGGCACACCCAGGGCCTGGGCCAGCAGCAGGCCGGGCTTGGCCAGGTGGGCGCTCTGCACCAGGCGGTACTCCACGCCGCGCCAAGAGCAGCCGATGGGGAACTCCACGTACGAGTAGAACTCCGAGTCCCCCGAGCACATGCGCACGATCTTGGACGTGAAGAATTTCTCGCCTGCCGTGTCCAGCAGCGTCTGCTGGGTATCCAGCTGCAGTGTCAGGAAGTACACGAAGGAGGCGCTCACGAAGCCGTAGACGTAGTAGATGTCGAAGGCTGGGTACAAGGACAGCGTGTCTGAGGGGATCTTGATCTGAGAGGAGACGAACTCGTCCTGGTACACCTGGGGAGCGGGTGGAGGACAGAGCCTGGGACGAGGCCTAGGTCCACCCTCGACCTCCCCAACCATGGCCCCTGGGCCCCCGCCACCCAGCCTGGCCCTGCGCCCACATGGCCCCCGGGGGGCTTCCCCCACAACCTCCCTGCCCCCGACCCGCGCGGTCACAGGACCCCAGGCCAGAAAGGCTCCAGAGGGCAGGCTGAGCAGCCCCGTCCCAGGACCCGGCCCGCCCTCCCGTCCTCAGCAGCCTGCCCCCTCTGGGACCAGGGCTCTTCCCGACGCAGAGCCAGGACAGAGTGAAGGCAGGAGGGCACGGGAGCTGGCTCTTCAGAGGGGCGAGAAGGGAGGGGAGGGGAGGGGAGGGCAGGGGTCGGGGGCCGGCCGAGCAGGTGGGCGGGCTCACCCACCAGACTGAACATGTCGGCGCCGTCCTCGTCGCCGATGAGCTTTCGGGAGCTCAGGGTGGGGAAGTACTCAGACTTGCCATCCACGGCGGTGCCCACGAACAGCTTGCTGGGCCCCTGGCCCTGCTCCACGATGACACCCGCCATGGAGTCAGGCTCCTGGGCCCCCGACAGGTAGTGCTCCTTGCGGTGGTGCGGCTCGCCCAGCTTGAAGAGGTCGTCCAGGCGCAGGAACTGGCAGATGCCCTGCCAGATGCTGCCGCAGGCCAGCAGGCGGCGGGCTGCGTAGTCTATGAGCAGCAGTTTGTTCACGTTGTCCACAGGCGCCAGGCGGTGGGCACAGACACGCATGCTGGGGGGTGGGTAGCAGCGAGCATTGTCCTCGACGGGCCCCGTGACGTGGACCCGCAGCTCGGTCAGGTTGGGGGCCAGCTTGAAGACGCGATTCACCGCGCCCACAAACACCTCCCCGGTCACCCGGTGCACGGCCAGGTGGGTGAGCGAGGTGTCCGTCACTGAGAAGGCAGGGAAGGGCGTGCTGCCTCCCAGGGCCCGCCCCACGGCAAGGAGGAACAGCAGGAGGAGGCCGACGGCGGGCATGGCCGGCGGCTGCCCCGGGGGGGGGGGGCCTGAGGAGAGACAGGGAGTGCCGGTCAGAGGCCCCCGGCCCAGGGAGCCCAGCCGCCTCCGGCCCTGCCTGGCCTAGGGCCCCCAGCAGGCCAAGAGCCACGCCACAGAGGGTGGAGGCCAGTCGCCCACCACCATGCCAGAGCCCCAGATGGCGACCACGGCTGGGAGAGAGGAGGGGCCTCCGCCAGGGCGCACGAGTGAGCAGCGAGTGCAGGCAGGCTTGGGGGCCATCAATCATCCCCCACCCACTGTTGGAAAGGAGCCAGGAGGCCTCGCCTCAGCTGGGCCACACCCAAGGGGGCAGCAGAGCCAGATGCTAGGAAAGGCAGGGTGGGAGGCCCTCCAGAAAGGAGAAGCCAAACACCAGATCCCAGAGTTGAGGGTGGCCAGCCGCACACAAGAGCAACCCAACCGTGGGCAAGCCAAGGCCACAGACGTGCCTCCCACCCTAGTTGGGGAAAGGAGAAAAGGTAGGGAGAGAACAATCGCAAATTGGTGGGGGTTGTCAGGACACCACCCCAGGACAGGGGTCTGAGGCGTCAAAGCCTGAGACCAGATGGGAACCAGGGCTGCCACTTCCACCTTCCTGGCCCCGGCTGCCTCCTCGCCCCAGGGGCCTCCGTCTGCTGGCCGTCCAGGAGGAGCCTGCCATCTAGCCTACCGGCTGCAACACAAAGCCGAGTCGCCTGCCCCCAGAGCAAAGCGCAGAGACAGACATAAGTCAGGCTCTGCTCAGGCACAGCCAGATGGACGCCCAGGCAGCCCTGCGCGGCTCTCCCTCCAAATCCACACGTTAGCTGGGGAAGGGGAGACGCAGGGGGGCCCAAGGAGCCCTATGGAAGGGGAGCAACATTCTGAAATACAGCTGAGACTTTGGGGAGATGGGGTGGGGGACCACAGGAGCAGTACTGGGCTTGGCTGGGTCTTCACCCCCAGGCCACACCCAGCCCTCGGCCAGCTCCAGGCAGCAAAGACAGCAGAGAAGTGTCGTGGCAGCCAAGGGGGCAGGGCTCAGCGATACCCTCTCAGTGCCCAAGCCCCAAGGGAGACACAAGTTACCCAGCTTGGGGAGGGTGCGGGGAACCAAACGAAGGCAGCAACCAAGGAAAAGGGAAAAAATGCATTTGCTAGAACAAGGAGAAGACCCGGCTTGGAACTGCAAAGTTTCAGCTCAGGCTGATCATCTCTGGGGCTCTTTTGTCAGGTCCGCATCCTGGATCCTTAATGCAAGAGCCAGAGAAGAAAGGAAGACGGAGAAGGGAGGCCTCATGCCACCCTCACCTCCTCCACACCGCACAGGAATACAGGCCTAAGAATGGGGATGGGACAGGTCGGGAGGGAGACCTGGAAAGGCAGAATTTGCAGCCCAAGTGCCCATCCCAAACCTCAGCCTGTAACCGGGAGCCTCGGGCATCACAGGCACACCCAGCCTCTCTGCTACGGCCCTGCCAGCAGAGCCCGAGGGTGGGGACAGACCCTCGCAGAGACCCGGCTCTAGCGCCCGCTCCCCAACGCCCCGCGCGGTGCTGCCTGCCCGGCTCGCCCCGCCCCCACCAGGGACCCCCCACCCCCACCCCGGCAGATCCACGGGGATCCTAGTGGATGGAGGCGCCGCAACAGTCCTTGCAGGGGCCGCTCCTCCGCCACAAAGGGTCCCCATCGGGCCGGGGGGCTAGCCGCGGACGGACGGTCCCTACCGGCGCCGGGCACGAAGGACCAGTCAGGCCGGCGCCCGAGAGGCAGGGACAGGGCCCGACCCCTTAAAGGCCGAGACGAACCCCCGCGCTGCCGGAGCCCAGGGCCGCCGAGCAGGCTGGCCCCGCACGGGCGGCGGGGGATGGAGACCACCTACCTGTCCCTCCGCCGCCGCTGGCTCCGGGTGGCCGCCCGCCGGCCACGTGGACGCGCCCTCGAGCCCCACACCGCCCCGCTCGCGCGCCCCCGCCGCCGCACCCCTCGCCCTACGCCCCGCGCGCCCGCGCCGCCGCCGCCGCCCACACACTGGGCCGGCCCGCGGCCGCCAGGGCCTTTTAAACCCGGACCGTACCACCGCGCCGGGCGGGGGCGCCCAGGGAGGGCCGAGCGGCAGGGCTCGCGGGCGGGGGCCGCCCCTCCGTGGGGCCGGGAGAGGCCCAGTGCTTAGCCCGGGACCCCGTGAGCGGCCCGCGTCCCCACCCAGCGAGCCGACCCCCCTCGCGCAATGGCCGCGTCCGCGGCGCGCGCCTCTCCCCCGCCACCCCCCGCCCCGGCCCGCCGCCTCCCGCAACCCTGGGACCCGCGCGCGCCCGCGCCGCACCCCCACTAGGGCCCGGGGCGCGCGCAGACCCCGCCCCGGCGCTCGGAGGCGCGCCCGGGGCCACCTGCCGCCGGTGCGCGGCCTCCCCTGTCCCAACCCTTAGGGCGCACACCAGCCGGGGACTCGCGGTCCTGGCTCAGGACACTCTCCCCCGACGGTCCTTAATCCGGAGGGTCCGCGGCTAATAACATGCAGATGCCCGGCACGAGGACTCAAGGCTGTCGGCCATTTACACCTGGCCCCTTCCCCAGCCAGCCACCCTGGCCCTGAATCGGAGGGAGGTTTTCATTCCCTTGGTTTCCTTTTCCTTTTCTTTTTAAACAGCTTTATTGAGCTATAATTCATCTGTCATGTAAGTCACTCATGTAAAGTGTAACGTTCAATGACTTTTAGTATATTCACAAAGTTGTGCAGCCATCCCCACTACCAGATTCCAAAACGTTCTCATGACCCCTGAAGCAAGCCCCCATATACCCCTTAGCAGTCCTCCCAGTCTGCCCCATGTGAATTTTAGGATGAGCTTGTCAGTTTCTGCAAAAAAGCCAGCAAGAGTTTGATAGGGATTGAATTGAATCTGTAAATCAATTGGAGAGTGTTGCCATCTTAACAAGATTCTTTCCATCCATGAGCATGGGATGTGATGATTAACTTTATGTGTATTAATTTCAACTTGGCTAGGCTGTAGTCTGCAGTTATTTAATCAAACTCTCATGTAAGTGTTGCTGTGAAGGAATTTTGTAGGTGTGGTCAACATCGACAATCGGTTGACTTTAAGTAAAGAGCACCCTCCATAATGTGGGTGAGTCTTGTCCACTCAATTGAAGGCCTTAAAAGCAAAAACTGAGGTTTCCAGGAGAAATAGATATTCTGCCTCAAGACTGTAATGTAGAAGTCCTGCTTGAGGTTGCAGCTTGCCGACCTGCCCTACAAATTTTAGACTTGCCACCTTGCCAGCCCTCACAATCTCATGAGATAATTCCTCAAAATAAATCGTGTGTGTGTGTGTGTGTGTGTGTATCCTGTTCTGTTACTCTGGAGAACCTTAACTAAATAAATATTTTTCCATTTATTCAGGTTTTCTTTATTGTCTTTCAATGACATTGTCCAGTTTACAGTGTACAAAGTCTTGCATTTCTATTGTTAAATTCATTCCTAAGTATTTTATTCTTTATAATGCTATTATAAACAAAATTGTTTATTGCTACGGTATAGAAGTACAATTGATTTTCGTGTAATGATCTTTCATCCTACAACTTTGCTGAACTCATTTATTAGCTCTAATATATTTTTTAGAAGATTTATTAGGATTTTGCATATGCAAGATTATGTCATCTGAGAATAGAGATAGTTTTACTTCTTCCTTTCCAATCTGGATGCCTTTTATTTCATTGTGTTGCCTAATTGCCCTGGCTACACCCTCCAGTCAATGTTGGATAGAAGCGGTAGCTTTCTTTTTAACTTTATAATTTGCAATTATTTCAGACTTAGAAAAAAGCTGTAAGACTAGTACAGAAAGCTCCCATGTACCCTTATCCCACATTCACCAAGAGTTCATATTTTGTTCCATTTGCTTTCTCATTCTCTCTCTCTCCCTCTCACTTGTAGGTGCATATGTATTTATTATATATAAAAATAATATTTTTATCAACTATGTCTAAGTAAGTTGCATACAGCTTACCCCTTTACCCCTAAATACTTCATTCTGTATTTCATAACCACAGCATAATTACTGTATAATTATTATAGACTCTTACATAACCAAAGTATAACTATCAACATCAGAAATGTTAATGTTAATACGATAATATTATTTTATCTAAGGTCTTATTCGAATCTCACCAATTGTCCTCATGATGTTTTTTCTGATCCAGGATCCAGTCTAGGATCCCACGTGGCATTCGTTCTCATGTCTCTTTGGTTCCCTTTAATCTGGAACATTCCTCTGCTTTTCTTGGCCTTTCATGACATGGACATTTTTGAAGAGTGCAGGCCAGGTGTTTGGCGGAACGTCCTCAGGTTGGATTTGTCCGATGTTTTCTCAGGGTGCGATTTGGGTTATGTGGTATTGGGAGGCTACCAGGCCCTCTCTGTGCTTCTTATCAGGAGGCAAGTGTTCTTGTTTTGTCCCTTCACTGTGATGTTAACTTTAAGCATTTGGTTAAGGTGGTGACTGCCAGTTTCTCAAGTGGACAGTTATTATTTTTCCCTTTGTAACTAAGAAGTAGCTTGTAGGAAGATACTTTGAAACTAGGTAAATATTCTGTTCCTTATCAAAATGTCACCAAGTCATTGATAATTCTTGCCTAAATCAATGATTACTCTGATGGTTACAAAACAGTGATTCTTCTCCCTCCATGATCCCTCCTACACTCATTCACGGCATTCTCCTGTCAGGAAGAGCTCCTCTGTTCATCTATCTGTATATTCATTATCAGTGTGGACTCAGGGATGTGGATTTTATTCGATGGACTGTAATCCATTATTGTTTTTTTGGCCGCGCCACGCGTGGGATCTTAGTTCCCAGACCAGGGATCGAACCCGCATCCCCTACGTTGGACGATGGATTCTTAACCACTGAACCACCAGGGAAGTCCCTTGGGTAGCTTTTAAAAAAATTTTCCCTTTATGGGAGTTCCCTGGTGGCCTAGTGGTTAGGCTTTCACTGCCGTGACCCGGGTTCAATCCCTGATCAGGGAACTGAGATCCCACAAGCCAAGCAGAGCACGGCCAAAAAAGAAAAATCTTTCCTTTTAATATAGCTATGTTATTCATTTGAAATACACTTGGGAGAATTTGTTTGTATTCAGTTTTAGCTTTTCACCCCATCCTGTTGATTTTTTTTTTAGTACGTAAAATAGCAATATGTGTCCAGAAGTCAAAACTACATCAGAAGAGACATCCAGAGGAGCGTCACTCCCTCTCGTATCCCTATCACCCAGTTCCCTCCTACCCCTTTAGGTAACCAGTTTCATTAGTTGCCTTCTCTTCCTTTTTTCTTTTAAAATGAGCTTTATTGGGGTATAATTTACAGACAATAAATGACCCCACTTTAAGGGTACAGTTCAATGAGTTTTGACAAATGCATACCCCTTATAACCACCCTCCAGTCAAGATACAGGCCGTTTCCATCAGCCCAGAGGCCCCTCTGGGTTCCCTCTGCAGCCGGTGCCCCTCGCCCAGCCCCAGGTGACTGCCCACCTGCTTGCTGTCACCATGAAGACGGTGAGCATCTTTTCACTTGCTATTGCCGTTTCTTTTTTTTTTCCTTTTTAAAAAAATTTTTATTGGCGTATAATTGATTTACAATGTTGTGTTGCTATTGCCATTCTTATTCGTCTTTTGTGACATTGCGTATTCGAATCTTTTTTTAAAATTTAATTTATTAATGGCTGTGTTGGGTCTTTGTTTCTGTGCGAGGGCTTTCTCTAGTTGCGGCAAGGGGGGGGGCCACTCTTCATCGCGGTGCGCGGGCCTCTCACTATCGCGGCCTCTCTTGTTGCGGAGCACAGGCTCCAGACGCGCAGGCTCAGTAATTGTGGCTCACGGGCCCAGTTGCTCCGCGGCACGTGGGATCTTCCCAGACCAGGGCTCGAACCCGCGTCCCCTGCACCGGCAGGCAGACCCTCAACCACTGCGCCACCAGGCAAGCCCCTGGATTTTTGATGAAGTCTAATTTATCAATTTTTCCTTTTATGATTGTTTTTTGTCTCCTGTCCAAGAAAACTTTGCATAGACCAAGGTCACAAAGGTTTTCCCCCATGTTTTATTTATATATAGTTTTAGTTTTAGCTTTTACTTTTAGGTCTACAACCCATGTCAAGTTCATTTTTCTGTGTGGTCTAAGTAAGGCGTATAAGTTTCCTGTGGCTGCTGTAACAAAGTTCCACAAACTGAGTGGCTAAAACAATAGACATTTCTTCTCGCCTTTTAAGATGATAAAACTATTCTGGGAGTAGATAGAGGTGATGGTTGCACAACATTGCGAATATACTCAATGCCACTGAAATGTGCATTTTTAAATGGTTAATGGTTATTTTTATGTTATGTGAATTTTTCCTCAGCTGAAAAAAAAATTGAAAATAAAAAACAAAATCCCCCAGTGAGAGACCACACGTGCCATCTCAGGTTGCATATGTCCCCCAGCCCCTTGAGGAGTGACAGTGCGCTGTGCGCGAAGCCTGGGAGCCAGGACTCTCACCTGGTGGTGGTGCTGCAAAATGGGAGGGGCCTGGGGGGGGGAGTCTGCCACTGTCTGGAAAATTAATTATGCCTTTCCTGGCGGTCCAGTGGTTAGGACTTGGCACTTCCACTGCAGCGGCACGGGTTCCATCCCTGGCTGGGGAACTAAGATCCCGCAGGCCGCATGGCGGGGCCAAAAAATTTTAAAAAGATTTAAAACGGAGGAGGCTCTGTATGCACAGATCTGGAGAGACACGTAGGCTGCTGGGGGATGTATTGTTAAGCGACAAACGCGGATGCTTTGTTGGGGCAACTGGACCCGGAGGGTGAAGAGCTGGCCCTGCCCCTCCCGCTCATTCCCGGCACTTGCCTCTCTGACCTTTCCTCCCTTCCCCGCCTTCCCCTCTCTCCTTCCCTCCCTTCCACCCCACTCACCTCCAGCCTGCCTGCCTGTGTCGCCACACCTGCTCTTCTCACCGCCTAGCCCACCCCCCCGCAAACACTAGTCCCCAGAAGCCTTGGTGACCACTCAATGGACTTGGTGACCTCGTGTAGTTCTAAAGCATCAGATAATACCTGTCCCAGCAGCCCCCAACTTTCCTCTGCGGCCCCCAGACCCCTCCCCTACACGCCACAGTCACACGAGTTCAAGGTCCCGAGGAGAGGGCCCCCAGCACGACAGTGCCCCTCCTGGCAGGAGTGCTGGCCTGCGCTGGCCTCCAGGAGAAGTAGGGAGCCCAAGACTGCCCAGCAGAAAGCTGGCCCTGCCGCAGCCCTTTCTTAGGATGAGGGGCTCCTCCCTTGGGCCCCGCCAACCATGGTGTCTCTTCCATCCCTCCAATGGCCACAGGGAAGGGGGTCTCCTCCCCTGACAGTCTCCCTGCCCCCTTGACCCTGACCCCAGACGTCTCCCTTCTTCCCAGCCTGACTTCCCAGCAACTTAGGGCTGTTTCTAAACACCAGCTCCTTCCCTGACAGGACCCAAGATTGGGCCTCAAGGGGCTTGTTTTCCAGAAGCTGCCGGGCCAAAGGCGGCTCCCTCAAATCATCCAGTCCTGGGTGAGCTGGCTGAGGGGCTCCGTCTCCCGAGGAAGCCTCCTCTTCTGGTGGCTTCTCAAACAGGGCAGGAGGCGGTTGGCGCAGGCCAGAGGATCCCCTCCCCAGGGTTCCTGGAACCCAACAAAAAGCCCCATCGACTTCCTCAGAGTTGTTCCCCACATCCAGGACTGAGGGTCAGGCCTGGCCACCCCTCCCTGCTGTGCCCCAGGTGCCCAGGCCTAGTCTACCCTCCTCCCTCCTCCAAGTGACCCTGGACGGCCCCGCCCCAGACACAGGGTAAGGAAGCCCAAGTGACAGCTCCTAGCTGCCAGATGGGCCTCCCCAGGCCACAGCTGAACAGGACAGAGGGCCCTGCCGCAGAGGAGGAAGGCACAAGAGCCTGTGCACCCGGCAACGCCCGCCACCACCGTCAGATCTGCACACTGGCCAGGGAGGTGGGCCGGACCCAGAGCTGAGACGCTCCCTGCCGGCTGGGGTCTGTCCCGTCCCCTCTGCCAGGTCTCAGGCAAGGGGAATAAGGGGGGAGCAGGGGTGGTGAGCTTACCTTCCTCAGCCTCCCGGAGCCGGGCCCAGGGGAACCAGGGGAGCTGGCCGCCAAGGCGGGGCAGGAAGCAGGAGCACGCGCCCCCAAGCCAGGTTCCCCCGCTTGGGGCCGCGACAGCGACCAGCCCCAGGGCAGCCTGAGCAGAGCTGGCCGTGGGTGGGGTGGGCAAGCCGTGAGTACAGGCATCCACAGCGGCCTTCCCGTGCCCAGACTGGGGAGAGATGCTGCGACAGGGACACAGGGTGGCTGGGAGCCACAGGACAGCCGTGTCCCTTATAGAACGGGCAGCTAGGAGACACAAAGGAGCCCAAAGTCCTGGGCGGGAAGCACGGGGGGGAATGCCCTTCCTACCCACGTAGGTGCCGCGGTGGGGACGAGATGGGTCCCTTCCACCCTCCCACCCCTGCCAGACACACTTTCTTGCAAGACACAGAGAGCAGAGATATTGTATAGTTCCATTAATGTGAAACTTCCAGAATAGGCAAATCCATACAGACAGAGAGTAAACTAGGGGGTGCGAGGGGCTGGGGGGCGGCTGCTAATGGACGTGGGGTCTCCTTTCGGGGTGATTCACATTATGAACGTACTAAGTACCCCTGGATGGTACGCTTTCAAATGGTCACAATGGTGAATTTTATGTTATGTGAATTTTACCTCAACAGCAAAAAAATCTTTAAAATAAAACGCACAACAGGTGCTCCAGCTCTGACGCGTGTATCTCTTTGTCGTAAAAGAAAAAGGCGGTGAACAACAGCGCCAGGGGCAGGGGCTGAGCAGGCCCCGTCACGTCTTGGGAGCGGGGAGCCGGGCGCCCGGAATCCTGGGGACGTAGGGAGGGGGCCGCAGGGAGCCGGAGGAGCTGGGGCCGCGCTGCTGCCCCGTCACCGGATCTGGCGCAGGACCGGGGCACAGAGAAGGAAAAGCGAGCTGAGCAGGGCCGGGCGGGCCTCCCGCCGCGCAGCCAGGCCGGCTCCCACTCAGCGCTCGAGGGCTTCTGTACCGTGTACTTGTCCCACTTCTTCTCAGGGTCGTAGGGCTCCCAGCGGCTGGCAGGGAAGATGTGCTTGTTCTTCTCGTACCAGCTCCGCAGCACCACCTTGCCCGCGTGCGACTGAGGACGGGAGGAGGGCCGGGCGCTGCAGCTTAGGGCTCAGGGCCACGCGGCTGGCCCCCTCCTACCCACGCGGCGCCCCCGCCCACCGTACCTCATCCTTCTCCACGGTGGCGTCGCTGAGCAGCCGCACGTCATCGTGAACGTCGAAATTGAAGAGGGGCCCTGCAGGGACAAGGAGACAAGAGGCCAGGCCCCCTCAGCTGCCGCCCTGTGACAGGGGCAAGTGGCTGGGGGGCGGGGCCGGGCACACTCACCGCTCTTCCCTCGCGCCTTGGTGACGATGAAGTCATAGAAGCTGTGGTGCTAGGAGCAGACGGCAGGAAAGCGACGGCAGGTGAGCCATCTCGGCCGCCTGCAAGCTGGGCTCCAGCCCTGCCCACCTGAGCCGAAGACCCAGAGCAGGCGAAGACCCAGAGCAGGCGGGGCCCCCCTCGAAGCCCCCGGGTGTGCCACAGCCCGAGACCCTCCCCGCAACCCGGGCGGGGCTGCGGGGACAGAGAAGGGACTCACGTGGGGTATGATTAGGTCCTCCTTGATGTACATGAGCTGCTCCACCCCTGCCGACCTGAGGGAGAAAGGACCAGGAAGCAGGTGGCCAAGGACACCGGGGCACCAGAGCCAGGAGGCAGAGGCCCGCGATGCTGGGAGGGGGATGGGAAAGGGGGCCCGGCCCCCTTCTCAGGAGTGCGGCGCCCAGCGTGCCGCGAGCAGCAGCTGCCACCTGGGGTCCCGAGCGCCAGGGCTGAGGCTGCAGACTCCGGTGCACCCCGTCGCACGCCCGCGCAGCCCCACCTGAGCTCGCTGAAGTCTTTGCGCAGGATCTCGAGGGCCTTCTGCAGGAACTGCTGCATCGTGTTGCCCTTTTTCATCTGTGTGAGTGACCCGAGAAGAGGCGAGAGGGAAACCGTGTGGGGAAACCAACCGAGGAGTTGGGAAGGGAGGACGGAAGCCCGGAACCCTCCTCCCTGCTCCCCCCGAACCCCCAGGGGCCACCCACACCAAGGGGCCTGAGGGCTCTGTCGGGATTGACAGCTCCTTCCCACCGAGTCCAAAGGAGGCTGGGCCCGAAGGGCGAGGGGCATGGGGCACGGGGCGCAGGCCCCGCAGCGTCACCTTGACTGTGCGCCGGTGCCCAGAGCCATCCCAGTAACTGAAGGTGATCTCGATCTCCTCGCCTACAAAACAGAATTGCCTCTTGGCCTCCAGACCCCGGTGTCCCCACTCCCTGCCAGCTCCCTGGGGCTCGGGGCACTGCCCAGAGCAGCGTTGGCAGGAGAGCGGGTGTGGCTCCCAGCCCCGGGCCACGTGCATCCCGCTCCAGGAGCCCTCACTCTTGATCTTCTCCTGCTTGGCTTCCCACTCCTGCCGTAGCTCCTCCCGGAGCCGATTCTCCTCCTCCTAGAAGAGAAAGAGGCAAAGGAGGGAGGCCCAGGGCTGCCCAGGGGGGCACGCAGGGCCCCACTTCCTGAGCAAAAGCCTCTGCCAGGGTCGGGGTCAGGCCGCCTTTACCTCCCGGTCTCGGTCAGGCAAGAAGCTCGTGTCCACATCTGGGTTCTTCCCCAGTTTCCTCTTCTTTGCGGTGATCTCTGGAGCAAAAGGAAACACAAGGGTTTCTGTGGTGGCCTCAGCCTTCCCGAGTCGCCCCTGTGGCCCCTTGTTCCCTTGGGCAAGGCCTGCACTGTCCAGCGAGCAGCCGCTTACTTTCTGTGGCTGGGTCAATTTACACTGAAATTACTCAAACAGAATTAAGTTTGGTGCCCAGCCACACGAGCCCCACACACCTGCCCAGGGACCGCACAGCTGGTTCCCACTCAGTCGGCCACCGAAAGCGAGCCCCCCACTCAACTTTGCCGTGGTGAAGACTTGGCCCTTTCCCTCCTGCCCCAACTTGTGAGGTCCGGGACCCCGAATGCGGCGGGCCGTCGAGGCTGTTGGTAGATGTGCTTCTCCACTTGAGAGCCAGAAGCCAGGACAGAGCTCTGCCAGCGGGACCGCACCCCGTCCGCAGCCTGCCCTCACCTTCCCTCTCCAGCTCCTCCTCGTCTATGGTCGCCTCCTCCTCCTCCTCGCCTGCCTCGTCTTCTTCCTCCAGGGTGAAGGACAGGCTGGAGATCTTCCGCTTGGCCTCCTTCTTGCGCTCCTTCTCGCGCAGCTTCTCCAGCTTCCTGCCAAGGCATGGGTGGCCGTCATGCATGTCCCCACCCCCGAGGCCCCTTCCCCGACCCAGAGCCACCTGTGTGCTCAGTGCGGGTCCCACTCAGCGCAGTCCCAGAGGAGTCCTACTGGCCCAGGGCACTTCAAGTTCACGGGCAGGGCTCTGATGATGACGAAGGGTCTCCCTCCCCTTCCACGTGCAGCACCAGCCTGACCCGCCCCCAAGCACGAGCCCTGCCCCCCGCCCGGAGGGGGAGGCCGCCGGCTGGGAGGAGGCGACCCACAGCTGCAGCTCCTTCGACTGCTCCTTCTTCGCCAGCTGCTTCTCCCGCTCCTTCACCAGGGCCTCCTGCTTCGCCTTCATGTCGTTCAGCGTCACAAGACCTGCGAGGTGAGGAGACGCGGGGGCAAGAGGCGGTCACCCAGAGTCAGCCGCGCAGCCGGCCTCAGCCCGGGAGCGGGGACACGCGCGCCTTGCTCACCCACGGTGCTGGACTTGAGCTCCGCCTCCACGGCATCGTAGTGCGCAGAGAACTTCTTGTCAATGTTGGATTTCATTATGTTCTCCTGTCCGGGAGGGAAGGCAGCAGTGAGGGCCACCTGCCACCGCACCATGCACGTGGGGACCTGGGTTCTAGTCCCAGGTGTGTCCCTAGACTCACTATGATGTGACCTTGGGAAAGACATGTCCCCTTCCCTTGACTGATGGAAGGCTCCACGGGGCTGTGAGAGGATCTTCCAGTGCCAAGGGGACCAAGTGGGGCCGTTTCCCCGCGCCATCTGCGCTGCTCCGGCCCCTCCACAGGTCCCGCTGGGAACCAGAGCTCACTCAGTGGTCTGGAGCCGTGGGTCCTCCCTGCCGTTGGTGTTGTTCTTCACGCCCAGCTCTTAAGCTGAAGCTCTGGAGACCCAAGGCAAGGAGTGACAAGGGGAGCAGAGAGTGGCTGACGGCCGAGCCCCTCACCGAGCAATGCTGCTCCCTCTTGGCCCCAGATGTTGCCAACAGCTTCCCACGAGGCCTCCTCACTCCAGCCCAGTCCCATCCCACTTGGTACCAAGCAGGTCCCTCTCTGGCCAGCAGCCTCCACAGGAGGTGGCCAGCAGAGAAATGTACCTCCGTCCCGCCACTGAGTTCGCACTGAGACGGTGGGGCTGGGGCATGAGTGTAAACCGAGGCAGCACCAGGCCTTGGCAGGCAGCCGCTTCCTTGGGCCCGGCTGCCACAGCACCTAAGGCCTGCTCTCCCCTTGCGCCGAGTCCCTCCTCTTCCACCGAGTCGCCCCCAAAGGCCGAAGTGGAGGGCGCCTTCCTTCCTGACGGCCCACTGCCATTGGCCACTCACTGAAGAAGCCCTTAGTGAACCGCGAGCACCCCAGACCTTCCTGCCTTTGTCCCGTGGAAAGGGCTCCAAAATGAGTCCGGTGCATTGGCTGGGGCCCACCCTTCCTGATATCCATTGAGTCTGGGCCTGACTCTCAGGGCTGAAGGGCCAGAGAAAGAATGCTCGGTGCCCTCAACGGTCGCCCCAATGCCAAAAATGTAACCACTGAGTGTGGCTCCTTCCTGCTGGAGGCTTGTCACAACCTACCTCCTCTCAGCCTTCTGCGTCCATTTTACAGATGAACAGACTGTCGCCGGCTCATTTCCGCCCCTTGCTAGAGATCGGCGAGCAACGGTCCCAACCCCACCTCGCCGCCCGCGCTCTGCTCCCGCTCCCCGGGGCCCCGCGAGACCCCGGGCGGCGGGAGCAGAGCACGGGCGGCGGGCCGCGCGCATGCGCCGAGGCGCCCCGGCCCGGCTCGCACCTCCGCGATCCTCTGCTTCATCTGCTCCATCTGCTCGCGCTGCTTCTCCCGCTTCTTCATCAGGTGCATGGCGCGGCCCGCCTCGCTCGCGGCACCCTTGTACTGAGCCATGGCGGCGGCGACAGCGGTCCGGCCGAGTCTCAGGGGCTGCGCCGGCTGCAGAGACGGCCTTTTAGTCAACTAACCTCAGCGCCCTGACGTCCGCCTCCAGGAGAAGCGCGGTCACCGCGCCCCGCCCCCGGCACGTGACTTCCCACCGCCCCGCCCCGCTAGCGGCCCCGCCCCGCCGGCCGCCGGAAGCTGGACGCCGGTCCCTCTCTTTATAGGTTCCCCATCAGTTCCTCAACAATAACCGCCGGTACGAGGCTGGGTCCCCAGTCCTGCTTCCCTCTGTTGACCCCAAGGCTGGGCCCCCGGGCCCTTCACGTCCTCGATGTTGATCCCAGTCTAAGGGCAGATCACCCCAATCCCCTCGCTGCCTCCCTGCCTGAGGGCGCCCTGGTTCCCCCTGCTTCCTTGGCTTTGACTCCCCTCCCAAGACGGGGCCCCAGTCCCGCGTTTCCCCAGGCCACGAGGCTGGGCCTGCGCTTCTGCTTCCTCCACTTCAGCCCCCACCCCAGGCCAAACCCCTCTCCCTCGAGTCCTCTCACATTAACCCCTTGGGCAGGGTGATGTGACCTGTTTCCTCTATAGGCCCTTTCAGTTCAGGGGCTCTGCAATTTCCTGATGAAGAAAGTCACCTCTTAGAGCCATCAGGAGCAAAGCTAAGCCACACGCAGTCCCGAGCCTGGGTAGGAGAGCAGGACAGCCCAGGGAGCCAAGGCCCCGCCCCAGATGCAGCTTTGGGGAAATAAAACTAACGATATGGGCTCAGGTTTCAACACAGTTTTATTGGGAGGTTTTGTTTTCTGTGAAATACACTAGAGGCTGGGGAAGGGGACACATTCACTTTGCGAGATAAGGGTCTCCCACCACTAAGGGGAAGGAATAGGGCAGGGCACACGGGGTTTGGATCCATTTTCCCACCTCCTTCTGCTTTGCTCACATGTCTTTTCTCTCTCAGCAAGTACCAGCAAACACAAAGACAAGAAACAAAAACCAAATCAACCTCCAACGGGGCCACACCCAAGCCCTCTTCCTTCCCAGGCTGCACCAGGGTCGCCAGGGTTAGGAAGGCCAGGCCAGGGTAGCTGCTCCCCAGCCCCAGGCCGCACCGTGAGGCCGCGGGGCACAGTGCCCCCTTCTCACACAGGGTGGGCCCAAGTTAATAAATTAGAATAAATTACGGGAGTGGGGTAGGGAAAGGACTGCAACTTTGTGCTGGGAGGGCCCCTTCTCTCCAACACACAAGAGCTGGTGGGGGGAGGCAGGGGGCATCTCCAAAGGCCACTAGAGCGGGGGTAAGAGCGGTGGGGGCAGAAGTCAGCTTTTCCTCCACGTTCCTCCCGAACAGAGCAGAAGACTTAGGGGTGGGGGGAGAGACACACACAAGGAGAGGAACCCCCTTCTCCCAGAATAAGGAAGGGCCAAGAAAGAGGATACTAACCAACCCCCCCCCCCCCCGCCGTCTCCCAAACCATCACTAAGGTTAAGGATTTGGTCAGTGAATCAATGAGGTGGGTGACAGGAATGTGGTGGGGGAAGCAGAGAAATGCTGGAAACGGGGGTGCCCAGCCACGCCCATCTCCCCAGCCCTTGAGGAGAACAGGCTCAGGTTGGGGCAGAGGGCACCAGGGGCTGGGGCGGGGGTCGGCAATCACTGGTCAGCTTCTCCAAAGACATCATTCTGTTTGCGCTTCATGTTCTCAAAATCAAAAGCGGAGCCTGCCATGCGCTTGTAGATGTCTTTGATGTCGTTGCAGGTTGTCTCAAAGTGTGTGGTGGCATCATAGGAGCAGGAACAGAACACCTGGAAAGAGCCAGCGCCCGGGGCCCGAGATGAGTTGGGCAGGGGCCCTGGGCGGGCAGCCAGGAGCCGGGGCCGGGACAGGCTGCTTACCTGGCTCTCGGAACCATCGTCGATGGGCTCATACAAGTCACTGATGGCCACAAACCTGACGGGCAGATGGAAGGGACGAGACAGGTCTCACAACCAGCCTTGCCCTCCCTGATGCCCACCCTCCGGCTCCTTGGCTCCCTTCCTCCCCCCAGCTTCAGCCCCAGCCCCCCAGCCCCTCACTTCTGGTCAATGGGCTCCAGCAGCTCCAGGGCCGGCTCAACCTCCTTTTCGGGCTCTGCGGTCTCCACCGTGGTGCTGGCGATGGCAATGTACTTGCCCTGCGCGGCCACGTTGTGTGCGTAGGAGATCATGCACACGTAGATGTCTGCCCGCAGGAAGGGCTCGGTTAACGCGGGCACGTGGGGGACCGAGCTCAGTTTCGGCCCGCCCGCCCGCCCTCCCCCCCCAGCCCTGCAGAGCAGGCAGCACCCACGCTGCCGCCCTCCCAGAGGAGAAGAGGCCAAGCCAGCCAATCCCTAGAACCTCAGGTCATGGGGACTGCAGTGTGGGTCCCCGTTCTTCCATGGAGGGATCTGGCAGAGAGCCAGCCCCCAGGCTGAGGGGGACAGGCCTGAGCCACACCAAAGAGAACACGCTGGAGGAAGTCACATGGGGCTTGGCCTACCTGACTTCCTGTTGACCTGGTTCTGGGGGATGATGATTTGGCAGGAGTTGGCATCGTTGGTGTTCTTGATGGGGTGGCTGAGGATACAGATGATACGGATAACCTGGCCAGCCTTCCGCACACGGTCTGGAACGTAGCTGGGGTCACAGATCAGCTGCTTGCAGCGGGCCACCTATGAAAGCACCAAAAGGCCTTGTCCCTATCTAATCACACCCCTCGGTGTTTCAGGGCCCGGACTCACGATGAGGGTTGGCAGCTCCGGCAGGCGGGACACTCCCACAACGTGCAGCTTCCTCCTGCACCTCGGGGAGGGGGGCCCTGATACGCAGATGTCTGCCAACAGGATCGGCTACACAGTCTTCTTCTGGAGCCCCGGTCCCCAGCCTGAGGCCCTCAGAGCCGAGCAGCAGCAGACCCAGCAGAGCCAGGGTCACTGGGAAGAGCACCTCTAAGGAGGGGGCGAACCCCGCCCAGACCAGCGTGCCTGCGCGGCGGGGACGGCTCACCTCTCCCTCAGACTTCACGCCCACCACCTTGCCATTCTCCATGATGATGTCATCCACGGGTTTGTTCAGCATGTAGGTCCCCCCGTAGATGGCACTCAACCTGTGGTGGGGAGAGTGATGGTGAGGGCGCCCTCCCAGGACAAACGGGGACCAGTGCTATTGCACCACCTGCCCCTACCAGCACGAGGGTGCAGAGAAGGCGGCCCCAGGCAGGCAGAGCTCAGGAGACCTGGTGGTCCTTCCCAACTCTGTCACCACCACAGACTCAGGACTGAACCTGGAGCGCTCCTTCCTCTCTGGAGCTTAACGCCAGAGTGTTCTGCAAAGGGCTAGCGTGAGGGTGGCTCCTCACGGAAATGTTCTGGGGGACAGAACGAAGGGCTCTGGAGAATCCGACTCGAGGTTTCCAGGCCCCGCGCACAGTCCTAGCACTGCCTGACTCAGGCCAGGAACCAAGCAAGCCCCCACTTGTGGTCCTTCAACTCTGCACGTCAATACCCCACCGTAGTGCCATCACCCAAGGATGGTGTGAAATGAACTAGGACCACAGTGGGAAGGTACAAAACGCTGTGGAGATACCCAAGGGGGCCGTTTCCATCGTTGGCCTCAGTCCTTCTTGGGACCGCCAACCGACTGAAGCCACGCCCTTACCTTGCAAAGCCCTGGGGCAGCTCGCCAAGGCCATAGAGTGGGTACAGATACGGGCTCTTGCCATACCGGGCCAGGGACTCGCTGTACAACTTGATGCGGTTGATGGTCTCAAGACAGGGCTGGTCCAGGTAGCTGGGGGGATGGGGTCAGAAGAGGCTCCAACAGCAGGACCCCCAGTGCACCCCACCCAGGCACCAGGCCAGCCTTCCCACCACCCTCAATGGCCCAGGGAAGACCACGGGTCAAATGTAGGGAAGAGACAGAAAAGGCGACAGGCAAGCGAGCACGAGGCTGAGTACGAGAGGCCAGCAGGCAGGAGCAGGGAGGGCAGGGTGCGGGCCGGACGAGAGGTGCTCTGCCATGCCGGTTTCCCCTCACTCATCGGTGCGGTAGAGCGCCAGGGCGTGGCCGGTGAAGTCGATGACATCCTGGCCCAAGTCAAACTTCCGGTAGACGTCACGCATGCTGGTGTTCTGGGGGTCGACGCCCTCAAAGGTCTTGGCATCATTCTCATCAAAGTTTGCCACAAACACAAGGAACTTGCGGAAGCGCCGTTTCTCAAACATGCCCATCAGATCTACGCAGGCAACGTGAAAACAATCATTGCACCACAGACAATGAAACTCTCCATCCCACCAAGCAGGCGGAGCAAGCAGGCACCCTAGCTCCCAGCTGAGTTCTCTTGCTGACCCCCATGTGACCTCAGATTAACCCCTCTGTGCTTCTTGGCCTCAGTTTCCCCATATGTATGAAGAGCGAGTCGGGCTGGACAGGCTCTGAGGGCCCTCCCGGCTCCGACACCTGGGGATGTTTCACTAATCAGATGGAGCCCCTGTCAAAACCTGAAGTCTGTCAAGGACCCCACATCCCTTCCGCACGCGGACTCCCCTCCTGGCAACCAGTGGGAGGCATGGCCCAGGGCACAGAGGGACGACAGAGCAAGGGGCTTCTGGTACGGCATGAGGAACGTGACCTTGGGCAAGGGGCGCCCTGCTCTGGACAGCTGCCCCCCCCCCCACGATTCCCTGGCTCAGGGGACCCGCACTCACTAGAAGCCAAGGCTTCGGTCTCGGTGGACGGTACTTTGTAGATCTTGCCCCCCTTGTAGACAAAGCTGCCCTCCACCACCTTGAAGTCCAGATAGCGTGTCACCTCTGTATACAGTAGCATCTTCACCAGCTGTCCTGCGGGGTGGTGTGGGCAAGGCAACAGAGTCAGCGTGGCTCACTCCAGAAGCTCTAGCTGGTCTGGCTGCCCTTCTCTGGAGTCTGACCCTCCTCTGGTCATCCCAATCACCCCCCATAATACCTCCTTCATCTCCCTCACCGTTGGCCATGAGGAATTTGGGGATCAAGTCAACGTTCCAGTCTCGGCCCCGGCCCATCGTCTCAGGGGGCCCCTCCAGCAATTGAAAACGCTTATACAGCTGCAGGCAGGAGAGAGAGACAGAGATGCACCTCAAGGACCCCCCCTCCCGCCCCCACCCCCCGCCCAGAAAACCTGGGGAGCTGCTTCGTTCTGCACCCCACGCGCGAGGTTAACAAGGGATGGGCCTGGGCCCCAAGCACCCTACCTCCTCCAGGGGGGTGATGGAGGAGCTCTCGCCCCCATAGTAGGGGTTCCGGTCCATATGCAGCACCTTCTTCCCGTTCACGGACATGATACCCGACAGGATACATTCCTGGGCGAGGGGCGACGTTCACTGCACTCCTACCTGCCCACATTCCCACCAGCAGCGCTGATGTATTCCCCACCCCAACCCTGAGAGGAGAGCAAAGCTGGAAGGACTGTGCCCCAACGGACAGCTCCTTCCATCCGTGGCTGGTCGCCTTGCCTAAAATTGGCGGTGGTGCTTCATTTGACCACGGTTTCCTTTCATAACCTTGCTGGGCAAAAAGGTGAACAAGGAAGAGAGTATCCAGCAGACACACGCACGGTCTTCCAGCAACCCAGATACCAAGCAAATCATCTACCTATGTAGAGCCCCACAGAAAAGCAGATAAAACACAATGAACCACAGGGAAGACCTAGCTGCACAGCCAAAGGGACCCAAAAGGGAAGCGAAGAAAGGCTTAGGTAGCATGGTACTGAAATCCCAGGCCCCACCCTGGGCTGCTCTTTCCTCAAAGAGGAGAGCCCCTGACCGTGAGCCTTCCCAGCCACGGGAGGGGCTTCTGCGCCCGACTGAAGGGGATGCATCTCTCAAGGCAGCAGTCCGAGGGGGTCTGGGGGAGGGTAAACACCCTCACCAGTCACTGTCACCAGCCCAAGGACAAAGGCTGCAAATACGACTCAGCCTGAGGTCTCCACGGGAAACCGGGGTGGGGTAACGGGAATGTGGTCACTGCCCCCACTGCTGCTCCTTCTGGAACATTCCATGGGTCCCTGGGCCCCGAGGCGGGATGAGGGCCCATCCTGGTGAGGTCCCCCGACCTGACCGGCGGTCCTTGTACTACTACATCCCCACCAGAATTAGCGCAAGATGGTAGGTGATGCTGGGCTGGCCTTGGGTGGGGGCCGGGTGGGCGGGGTCAGGGAGCAACAGGAGACATCGGGGCGAGCGGAGGTGCGTTTTCCGGCCCTGCCGGCCGGAATAGGGAGGACGGGAGGGGCCAGGGGTCGGGGCCCGGGGAGTTGGGGGGGGGGCGGCCAGAAGAGGGGCCGCTTCTTGGAGATGGGCCATGGCAGTGGGTAGAAGCAACGTCGAGGGGGGATGGGCATGGGGCTGTCTTTTCGGGGACACGAACGCCGGGGGCGGCAGCGCCGCGATGGCAATGATGGGAGGATGGGGCCGAGGGCTGCAGCATCCCGGGGAGGAGAGGGCGATGCGGAGCCCCGGACGCCAGAGGCCGCACTTACGGTAAGGCCGGTCCCCAGCACGATCACATCATATTCCTCGTCCATGGTCAGGCCTCGGTGTCAGCGCCCGTCGGCTCCTCCTCCTCCTCCTCCTTCACCGCCGCCGCCGCCGCCGCCGCCGCCGCACTGGACCAAAGATGGCGGCGCTTTGGCCGTAGCCCGACCCCTCCGCCGCATCAAAGAGTCCCGGCCCCTCCCCGCCCCCGCCGCGCCGACCGGGGCCACCGCCTCCCCGGGTTGTCTCCCGTGAGGGTTGCTGGGGCCCGGGCCCCAGCACCAGCGCGGCTCTGCGGGCAGCGCCCGCTCGCCAACGGCCCTGAGGGGTGAGCGGCGGGGCGGGGCGGGGCGGGCGGGGCGGCCCGGCAGCCGGTGCTGAGGTCCGCGAGGGATCCGTGCGCGGGAGCCGCACGCGCCCCGCCCCCCGGGAAGCTCAGCGCGGCCTCGCGGGTTGGGTGCGCGCCGCTGCGGCAGCCCGAGGCGGCCCCCTAGGGACGTGGGGGCGGCCATTGTCGCGGCCGTCTCCAGCCCCTTCCCGGGCGCTGACCGCCCCCGCCCTCCTTTAGTCGGTTAGGGACGCAGCTTGCTAACAACCCTCCCGGCCTCCCCTGGCCCCCGGAAAAGCAGCCCGCAGGACGGACCCGTGCGAGACCTTCCCGCCTCCCTCTTGGTCGCGCTAGGCTACGGGTACATTCGCACGCCTCCTCCGGCAGCCCTCAGCCAAGCGCATCCTCCCTTGTGCCCAGCGCAGAAATGAGTAACAAGAGGCCCAAGCATGGCGACCCGTCTTTATTTTATTAGGAAGGAAACCGCGAGCACCCCAGGCTCCTGCCAGGCACCCAGTGATCACACCCAGCCCCCCTGCCATGGAGGTCCCTTCCTTCTCAGACCAAAAAAAAAAACACCCCAGTGCACTGCTTATCCTTAGCACAACATCACCAAAAAACAATAACACCAGCCAAGCAGGACAGACAGTTAAATAGTACTTCCACACCCCCCAAACTCAGGGAACTTCCAGCTCCTGGCTGCTACAAGGAGCCCCATAGAGCCTGGGGAGGGAGCACCGGCTACACAAAAGCACTATAAACAGCAAGGGGCGAAGGCAGAGAGATGAGAATAAATAAGGAGAAAGGGGGAGGAGGACGGGCCCTAGAACGCACGGCCCCTTCCTTCACAATGACCAAGCCTGGGAAATGTGCCTACTATCTACGCAGAATACATACAGCTTGGTGATAGAGGTGGGGAGTGGGCAGCCCAGGGAAGACCCTCAGCAGGTGGAACAGAGAGCCAGACAGGCTGAGGGGAGCCAGGAGTCATGCTACCGTAGGAAGAGGGGAAGCCCTCCTGCCCAGCATGCCTCTGGTGGGAACGCGACGACCTGGACACCAGCACGCCCTCAACCCCCCACAGGTGCAGGGTCACACGATCTGGGTCAAAGCTATGGTGGGGCCCTTGTGGTCGTCAAAGCGGTCCATGGTCTTGAGGCTGAGGATCATGTGCAGGCCGTAGGTGAAGATGAAGAGCATGAACAGGGAGGTGAGCAGCCCCATCCAGATGCCCGGGGAGAAGAAGCCTGCACAGTCACTGGCGTAGGAGAACTGCTCACCCGTCACGTTGAAGGCCTGGATCTGTGGGGGCAGAAAGCACCGAGTGGCCCCACACAGGGAGGCCCAGTAAGGGTGTGGGAGCACCAAGGGGACAGGACTCTCAACTACATTCCCAAGCCCTAACCCCAACCCAAAGGACACTGAGACTCTTCAGGCCTCTGCTCCCCCAGCCCCTCCCAGTACTGGGCTACCTCCAACCCGGGCTCCCCACCTCCAGGCGCGGTCCCTCCCCCTTCCTACCTGGAAGTCCTGAAAAGTCATCTGCCAGAGAGAGGGCTGTGTGCCGGGCACGAGGAGATTGCCATTCTGGTTCAGACTGCTGACGTACTCGCAGTGGAAGGAATAGATGCTGGGCCCTGTGACCTGGGACGCATTGAAGTAGGCGACGGAGCCGTTGCTGTGGATTTCAAGGCGCTCCAGGGTAAACCAGTGTCGGGCGGACACCGGGTAGAAGCGGTTAGCCAGAATGAACCTGGGGGAGGCCGTGGAGGTGTCAGGCAGCTGGAGAGGCCGGAGCCGCACGAGCCCACCCGCACCTGCCTCTCGGACTCACCTGAATGTCACCGTGGTACCAAAGAGCTGTTCGTAGGTCAGCACAAGCCTGCGGAGTCAGAGGAAGAGGTGAGTTATCAGGCTCTGGGATGGCCTTGAGCATCTTAGAGCAAGTTCCTCAGGTATCCTTCTACCTAAGCTGTACGGGGTCCTCACAGCCACCTGCAGAGGCAGTGCCTCCACTTGACAGATAGGAAAACTGAGGCCCCATCACACCCTAAGTCAGGAACCAGCCAGCACACAGGTTCCCTACCTCCAGCTGAGAGCTCCTCCCTCTGGTTCCCCTGAACCCACGGCCACTCCCTTCAGCTCCCCCTTGGGATTGCTGAGGCTGCTCAAGGGGGAAGCAGCAGGATCCAAGGTGTTAAGCACCGAGGTCGGGCCAAGGACGAGAAGGCGTGAGGAGGCAGAACTCTGAACAACACCCACTCAGGAGCCCTCCGCCAGCCTCCCCCCGCCACAATGCCACCTGCATCCCCACGGCGAACAGCCCCCAACACATACCCCCCCAGTGGCATGTACTTCGCCCTTACCTGGCAACGGAGTCATTCCAGAAGGAGCCGGTCAGGTTGAGGCGGTCCTGATCCCCAAAGGTGAGGGAGGTCAGGTCCTTCCAGTGGTCCCTATATGCCACCGAGAAGTTTTGGGCCCAGAACAGGATCCGGGGAGCAGTGTCGTTGTAACTCACAGGGGAAAAGATCATAGGCGATGCCGACTGTCTTTGCAGCAGCTGGCGACCCAGACCCCCAGCCACCAAGGCTACATCGCGGGCCACCTGCAGAAAGAGCCCACAAGCCTTCTCTCAACAGCCCTGGTTCTCTCAGCAGGCCCTGAGCCAAGCGGCCTGCCCTCGCGGTCCCCGCGGGGCACTCTCTCCACCATCGCAAGTCCCACCAGCCACGCTCACACTCAAAGCTTCCTTTGGGACGCTTTCCCCTGGTGGCCCCTAAGCCTGTGTGAGGTTTCTCGTCTCTGCACCTTAGGAACACTTGGACTTATGGTCCGAATACGCCAGCCAGTAAGGCTGTTGGGGTGAGATGGGCAGCGGCCGCCTGGAAGGAGGAAGCAGGACTTCACGGCTCATGCACGCCCCCCGCCCCGACATCTGCCCAGAGGAGAAGCCAGCCCCCCTCCAGGCCCCCGGCCACACCTCCCGGAGCCCCGGGCAAGGGCACGTACCCTAGGAGGGCGGACTGCCGTGAGGGCCGCCGTGTACGGAACGTCTTCCGACTTGAGCATGCTCAGCACCTGCCCGATGACCTCATCTGAGGAGCAACGGGGAGAGCAGAGAAGCAAGTCGCAGGCGGCCACTCACGGCCACGCTCCCCCTGCCCACGAGAACCCATCTGACTGTGGCGCGGCAGAGGCAAGGCTGGGCCCTTCCATGCACCCTCTCGGCGCCGCCTCTGCACGGTGCTCAGTGGGGTCACCGTGTCGAGGTGGGGCGCACCGGACGTCTGCCCTGTGCAGTCCCCACGCACCAGCACCCGGCACGTCCTCTGGTGGGACGCTGAGACCCTCGCAACCTTCACTAGTGTTCGCTGTTTCCAGCAGCCGCTTCTCACCATCCCCCCAGCCCCAGCCTCCCCCGGCCACCATGGCCCCAGTCACTGAGTCCCTAATGCCACACCCTAACTCAGCGGAAGGAGGAGAGACAGACAGACACAGAAAACTCCAACTCCACCCCCGGAAAGTGTCCAGTGACTTTGCCAGGAGGAATGACTGTCCTTTACGGCCAAAGGAAGACCAGTCCTCGGAACTGTTTTTTGAAACGTTGCTGGTATATTCAAGCCCAAACCCTAGGATTCAGGCCGCCTGAGCGGAAACTGGCTCCAGCTAGCACGCAGAAGGCCCCTGGACATCCAACAGCTCTGCCAGGCTGGGCCCAGCCAGAGAGGGCCGAGGCCTGGGGACCGGCGGGGCCCTGCTCAGCTGGCCGGTTGCTGCCAAGAAGCAGGGGGGCCACCCTGGGAGGGCGGAGGGGCTGAGGAGCGCGGGCTCCTTGCGGCCAAGGGTGGGATGAGGACAGAAAGCGCGCCCCGCCCCGCCCCCGCTCACCATTGCCTGTGAGCACTTCCTTCGGCGCCATCAGACCCGAGCTAGGGAAGAGACAGAACGTTAGAGGCGCCCCAATCCAAACGGCCGCCGCCGCCCTGGGCCGCCGCCCTGGCCTGGTAGCCCCGCCACCTAGCACACTCGAGCTGGGGGGGCTCACTCCCACCACCAGCACCTTTGCTCACCTCACAGCCCTGCCTGGAATCCCCCGGCCCTCCTCCCCCAGCTTCGGAGTCCCGCTCAAGCCCCCGCCACCTGCCCCGTGTATGGTCCCCGCTAGGCGGGCCGGCTCCCCGCCAGCAAGGCCCACGTCCGCCTCGTCCGGCCACACAGGCACCTTCTGGGAGGGCCTCAAGGTGCTAACGGGAGGACTGCTCCCCTTGGCTGAGCCGCGCCACCGGAGCCTGGGCCCTGAGGCTAGAGGCCGGGCCGTACCTGGCCGTGTAGGGCAGGCGGAGGAGCAGCAAGGCCGGGAGGCTGGCGTTGAGCTTCAGCTCCCGAAGCGTGGCCAGGTCCACGTGCAGGGGGCTGGCCCCGAGCTTCTCCTGCAGGTAGGTGGTCAGAGTGCTGACCGCGTACCAGTCGACGGCCGGAAGCACCAGAGAGGAGGGGGCCAGGTCCAGGGCATTCTGGGGGCAGAGGGGCAGGCGAGAGGATGAGCTAGCAAGGGGCCGGGGACCCGGGCCAGCCTCCCAGACCTCTCTGGGAAGCCACGCCCACACCCACACCAGCTCTCATTCCAGGTGGCAAAGAAAACACGCCACACCCCTGGCCCTGACACTAAGGCCTTTCTACCTTCAGCCAGCATCTCTGGCTCCTGAGGGGACGGTTCTTACTGTGCTGGGAGAGGGGGCGCAGGATGGCCTCCAGGGCCTGCAGCTGGGAGAGGACCCTTACCTCCAGGTTAGAGAAGGCACTGTCCTGCTTGTTTCCAAACACGCCACCGTACGCTGTGAAGTCCTCGATGCTCAGCTAGTAGGGAAGCAGGGAGACGGCCTCAGAACGCTGGGCTAGGGCCAGGGCAGGGGGCAGACACCTTCCCTGTGCATTTGCAGGGCCAGCAAAATCTCATTTAGAGTCAAATTTGATCTGTTCCGAAGAGTGAGCGAGGGTACATTTTAGGGGTGGGGTGGGGCGGTGGAAGGTTCTCTTTTCTCCGGCACCCTCTTGGCAGGGTGAGGGAACAAGGAAGGTGGTCACGGGGTTGGAAGGAAGTCTGTGGGCAGCTGATTCACGGTAACCTCGGGAGTAAGAGTCAGCCGCCCCCCGCAAGCAGACAGGAGGAGCTGCGGAGGGAAGAGGGAAGCTGTGGGGAGGAGCTGGGGGGCAGCCAGGAGCACTGACTGCACGCCCCCCAGGGCAGAAGTCAGAGACAAGGAGAGCCTGCGCGCCAGCTGCCACAGGTAGAGCCGCGTCCGTCCGGTCTGGATGAGACCCTTTGCAAAGGAGGGGGAGAAGTGCCCCTCCCTGCCTGGTTTTGGTGGAAGGCGAGAGAGAGGTGAGGATCTCATAACGTGCTGGAGAAAGCACTGCAGTCTTCTGAGCTCTCTGGACCACAGTAACCCCAAGCCCGTCCCTCTTCCTCTGCAACCTAGAGGTGTCCTTCAACCTCTGCCCCTCCATCCCAACTCCCAGCTTCCTCTGGCTTTTCCCAGTTAGGCCCAGAGGAGATCTTAATCAGCTTCCCTAACCTCATCCTGTTTAGTATACATACTTGCCCGGCCTCCTCTCCCTTCTGGGCAGGAATCTTGACCCTGTCTGGCCACCTAAGCTCTCATTCTGAAAGCCCAGGAACCACCGCTGTGTCCTCATGGCACTCCCTGCTCGAAATCACCCAAGGCTTCCTGCCACATTTAGAACTGCAACCAATGTCTTCCCCCCTTGTCTCCTGGTTCCTTGGCTGACCGTCTCCTACCCCTTTCTCTCGCTCACTATTCTCCAGCCACACCAGCTCTTCCACGGGCTCACCAGAAGCGCTCCTTGCCCAGGGCCTTTGCACCTGCTGTTACCTCTGTCAGGAATGCCCTTCCCCCACAGCCACACGGCTCCATCCCTCCCTCCACTTAGGTCTCTGCTCAGATATCACCTCCCCAGCGAGCGCTTGCCTGGTCACCCTTATCTTAAACAGCATTGCCAGTCACTCTGTCCCCTTAGTCTGCTTCCTTCTCTAAGGACTACAGAACTGACATTGTATCATACACCAACTTAGCATTTACCTGTCACCCTCACGAGAGTGTCAGCTTCTCCAGGGTAGGGGCTTGGGTTATTCTCACTGCTGTGTCCCCAACACTTAATACCTGGTACACAGTAGGTAGTCCATATTTGACAAATGAATGAATTGAAGGAATGCCACAAGACGGGGTGGGGATGCCAGCTAAACGTTTTACATGGCCTATGAGGAATGCTCCTCACAGCCCTCTGATGTCAGTGGTGTCTTCATTTTACAGATGCGGAAAGGGGCATTTGCAGAGTATTTCACGTGTCCAAAGGCCGGTAAGTAGTAGAACTAGAACTGAGTTCCAGTCTGACTACATTATTTACCACCTCCTGGAAGGACTACAGGCCAGCACAGCCACCACCACCTGCCCACAGAACGACAGAGCAAGACCAAAAGGAGAATGAGCCATACAGGCCACCAATGAGGAACAGACAAGCAGAAGCTCGATAACCTCCCAAACGACAATCCTACACTGCCCTCGAACCTTCTTGTGGTCTACAGGCCTGCTTTGGGAGCATAAAGACCCAGATGGGAGGGTAAACAGTGTGCTGGATATGAGCACAAACCTGGGGTGGAGGGGTGTCCAACAGACTCAGGCTGGAACCAGCTGTGGCTTGCACAAGCCACACAACTTCAGCCAATCCTTCCTTGGCAGGAAAACCAAGATAATGACATCAGCTCAGCATAGTGCGAATGAAGCACTCAGTAAGTGATCATTCTTCGATTCTCTCCCTCACGATGATTACAGTTAGAATCACGACTCTGCCACCCATTAGCTGTGTGACCTTGGGTAAGTCATTTGCCATCCTTGGGCATCACTCTTCTGATCTGTAAAGAGGGTTCATCATCCCCACCATGCAGAGTAGATCAGATAAGGGTCTGGCACTCACTGGGCATCTGGCCTCTGACCCTTTACTTCCCCCAATCAAGTGGGTGCCATTTCAAGGCCCTCACCATTCCCACTGAACGTTCTCCTACATGCCTTCCCAAGGGAGGAACCACACCTCCCTAGAGTTGGGACAAGGTCACTGAAGCTTCTCTTGAGGAATGGGCCTCAGTGTCCTGGGGGGGGGGGGCCTGCCTGCCTCCTGATGACCGAGAGAGGGCTGTGGCAGGCGCACCTTGTCCTGAAGGAAAAGCAGCACGTTGCGGGGGCCCAGCTCCAGGGCGGGGTCTAAGTAGGTAGAGAGCTGCATGTCGTTGGTGATATGGCCCTCGTGGGTGTCGGCCGCAGGAGCCCAGAGGTCTCTGGCAGGGGATAGAAGAGGTGCTGTCAAGCGGGGGCTCATGGCTTGAGATCGGAAACCCACGGGCTCCCAGCTTGATGCGTGGGGCCCAGAGCTCAGACCCAGCCCACTCGCTATGGAGCCGCCGAGCAAGGGACAGTCCCTCTCTGGGCCCCGCCGCCCCTCGCCAAGGACAGCCCCGGAGTCGGGCGAGGGCACCTCAGCCGCCGCGGCGCGCAGCGCAGCCCGCCCCGGCCCGCCCCGCTCACCGGTCACTCGACCACAGCACCAGCGGCACCTGCTGCTCCGACGCCGCCGCCGCCGCCGCCGCCGCCACCATCACCAGCGGCAGCCATGGCATCTGCCAGAGCGCCGGGGCCCGCCGCATCCCCGCCCGCACTCGATCCACCGCGGTCGCCGCCATCATAACCTCTCAGCCTCCACTGCCTGGACCCGCCGCGGCCGCCGCAGATCAGGTGACCGTCGCCCCCGCCCGAGCTCCGCCTCGAGCCGCCATTGGCCCGGGCGCAAGACCGCTTTCCATACCCTCAGGTGATTGGACGAAGTGGATGCCACTCACAGCCGCTCCTTTTCACTGGTTGGCTGTACGTGTCTCCAGGCGCGCACGCTCCAAGTAGGAAAGGGGGCGGAACCGAGCTCCGCCGGCTCCCACAGCCTCCTGCACCTCTGCGGACGCCGCGGGTTCCAACCCTGCAGAAGGAACGGAGCGGAGTGGGCTCTGCTGGTTTCCACACGCACAGCTTCCGCTTTCCCTGTTTTAATCTTCTTAATGCTTAAAGTAGCAAGAGTGGTTTCTTTCTCCTGCAGATGGACCCTCCTTTATACAGGTAAGGAGAGAAGAGGACGCCCAGGATAGCGTCCAGAGGAACACCAGCACTTACTACGGGCAGGGAGGAGGAGGATCCAGAAGAGAGCTCGGAGAAGGGGCATCACAGAGAAGGGGAAAACCCAGGGAAGTTTCAAGCACACCATGGTTAACAACGTCATTCTCGACTGCTGCCAGGAAGCAGGTAAGATGAGGACAGAAAACTTTCTTGTACTTAGCAACACCAGTTTGGTGAGAGCGATGTCAGTGTGAGGAAGTGGAGACACGGTATAGATTGTCCTTTCTCGAAGTTTGCCTTAAAGAGAGGAAAGAGACAGAGTGACAGCTAGAGTCAGAAGATGAGAGACACCACCTCAAGTAAATTGGGAGACTTTCATCTTTTTCTGTGCCATTTTAAAAGATTTATTTATTTATTTGGTTGCGCCAGGCCTTAGTTGCAACAGGCGTGCTCCTTAGCTGCGGCATGTGAACTCTTAGTTGCGGCATGCATGTGGGATCTAGTTCCCTGACCAGGGATCGAACCCCAGCCCCCTGCATTGGGAGCATGGAGTCTTACCCACTGCACCACCAGGGAAGTCCCTTTCTGTGCCATTTTTTGTTTCTCATATTAGTGACCATTGAAATCTCACGGGTGAGTATATGGGTGTTCACTGTAAGCTTTTTTTGACCTTGATACATGTACTGGGTTGAAGAGTATCCCCGTAAAATTCATGTGTATCCAGAACTTGTAAATGTGACTTTATTTGGAAACAGGATCTTTGCAGATGTGATCAAAATAAGGTCATGCTGGATTAGGGTGGGCCCTAAATCCAGTGACTAGTGTCCTTACAAGAAGAGAGAAATTTAGACACAGACACACAGGGAAGAAGGCCAACTGATGATGGAGACAGAGTTTTGCAGCTGCCAACTGAGGAACTCCTGGAGCCACCAGAAGCTGGAAGAGGCAAGGAAAGATTCTTCCCTAGAGCTTTCAGAGAGAGCACAGCCCTGTTGACTTTGGACTTCTAGCTTCCAGAACTGGGAGAGAATAAATTTCTGTTGGTTTAAGCCTGCCAGTTTGTGGTAATCCGTATGGCAGCCCTGGGAAACTAACACACTATATGTTTGATATTTTTCATAATAAAACATATAGGGAGGGACTTCCCTGGTGGCGCAGTGGTTAGGAATCCGCCTGCCAATGCAGGGGACACGGGTTCGAGCCCTGGTTCGGGAAGATCCTACATGCCGCGGAGCAACTTAGCCCGTGCGCCACAACTACTGAGCCTGCGCTCTAGAGCCCACAAGCCACAACTACCGAGCCCACGTGCCACAGCTACTGAAGCCCACGCACCTAGAGCCTGTGCTCCGCAACAAGAGAAGCCACTGCAATGAGAAGCCTGCGCACCACAACGAAGAGTAGCCCCCGCTCGCCACAACTAGAGAAAGCCCACGCGTAGCAACAAAGACCCAACGCAGCCAAAGATAAATAAATAAATAAATAAATTTATTAAAAAATATATATATATAGAGAGAGAGATGAAAGTTTAATCAGGCCCATTGCTGGCAAGGATGTTAGGAAATAGAGTCTCACCTACACAGTGGTGAGAGTATCAATTGGTAGAACTTTTTTGGAGGATAATTTGGCAGCATCTAACAAACTAAAACGTGTATGACCTTTAACCAAGCAGTCTCCCTCTTAGGGATCCATTCAGCAGAAATACTCAGCCAAGCACAAGATGCACATACAAAGAGATCCATTGCAGCGCCATTTGTAGTTGCAAAGATGTGGGCACTTGTGACTAGACACCGGGACACTGTGCCCCGCCACTGCTGCTGCCGCCCCTGCCCCTCAAACACCATCTCCTTGGCAGGATTCGATCTGCGTGCGGAACCCTCAATGCAGCACAGGAAAGCACACCAGAAGGGGGACTAGATGCTGGGAGCCGCCACACTGTGTACACAATGACTCCCACCCAGCCCCACGGAGCTGACAGACCATTGATCACCTGCACTTGTCTGAGAAACTGCTTATGAGATTGTAGTCATGGTTGTCACACATGTGGCTCGGACTAAGACAGTGGCAGTTGAGCTGAAGACAGGAGGTGGGCTTGCCATGGTCGGGGAGGACAGTGGCTGAAGGTGGCTCTTGGATGTCTCTGAGTTGGGGACTGGGAGATGAGGTCAGTTGGGGACAGTTAAGTTTGGGTTGTTTGTGGGGCCCCCAACTGGCCATGTCCGGGCCAGCTGAGGGGAGAGGTTTGTGCTGGAGCTTGCTGTGTCCCCAGAACCCTGGGAGAGGTTGGAAGTCCTAGTGCCACGATCTGATTTGTATTTGAAAAGGCAGATCTGGCTGTGGGAGCAGAGCAGATTATAGGGATGGGAGTGCCAGCAGAAACCAGGAGGAGGCTGTCGCCATGGTCTGGGAGAAAGATGATGGGAGCCTGGCCAGGGTAATGGAGGGGCAGAGAGGGGAGGCGAAAGAGACTGCAGAGGTCGCTGCCTCAGTGTTGGTGCGGGACTGAGGTTCGACCAGGTGGCATGATGGTGGGGCAAGGGCCCCAGGATCATCTGAAGTGAGAGGTCGAAGCCAGGGCAGCCAGCGGTGGGTGGGGAAACCAGATCCCCGCATGCTCAAGTCCTTCCCTGGCCTTGCTCTTGCTCTCACGCGCTGCCCAGGGGGTCAGTTGCATCCCCTCGGTCTGTCATTCCGTCACTCACCAAAGTCCTAGAAATCTTGCTCGGCCCAGCGCCTGGGGGGGAAAAAAATGAGGACCCCCAATTGGGGCATCACAGTAAAGTCAAAGTCCTCCAGGCCCAGGACAGACCCGGCAAGGGACACATTTTGAGAGGAAAGTTCTATAATGATGCCACAGGAGTGAAAGCTGTCGAGGGAAGGGACAGAGGCCCCAGGGATCAGAACAGTGACACGGGGTGACAAGAGGGGCTGATGGGACTTCTGTGGTGGTCCAGTAGCTAAGGCTCTGCGCTCCCAATGCAGGGGGCCCAGGTTCGACCCCGGTCAGGGAACTCGATCCCACATGCCACAACTAAAGACCCCACATGCTGCAACTAAAGATCCCACATGCTGCAACTAAGACCCGATGCAGCCAAATAAATAAATAAATATTAAAAAAAAAAGAGGAGCCAATGGCCATGGGCAGACTTAGGAACACAAAGGGCACCATTTAAATAAAGTTTCAAGGCAAAGACTTTCTCAAAAGTGTGACCTTGGTGGCCAGCAGTCTCTTGCTCACCATCCTTAAGGGAGAAAGTCCCGTGGCTACTTTTCTTCTTCCCTCAGTTCCCGGAGGTCCCTGGAGTGGTGACCCTCGAGGCTTCCTGAAGCGGTTGCTATGGGCCAGGCACTGAGTCAGACTCGGACCCTGCCCCTCAAGTTCACAATCTGATCTGGAGGAGATGCAGAATAGTGGGTCACAACCCAGGGTGATGGATGTTCAAAAGGGGGAGACACAGGGCTGGGAGGGAGGCACAAAGAGGGGCACCACCTGAGTCTGCTTTGACCACAAGGTGACATCTAAGCTGAGTCACTCACTAAATGTTGATAGCGCCCACAAGCACCTTCTGTCCGGTGCTTCATTTTTAGGGTAAAAGCATTTCTTCATTAAAACCTTTCTGGGCCCTCATCATCTCCATGTCTTCTTAAATTGTTTTAATATAATATTGGACACACCCCAAAATATGGGGAATATCTGTGTGCTACATAGATTACACATGTTACATAGACACGTGTGGCCTGTGTCTTACACACGTTACACATGATACGTTATTGTATGTGAAATATACAATAAAAGGAGCCCTCATCACCCACCCCAGACTTCACAGAGCGCTGCCGGTTCCTGGGCAAGAATCTGTCTCCCCCAATCCCTTTTTCCTGCCCCACGCCCAGAAGTAATGGCTACCCTGAATTTGCTGTTTATCATTCTCTCTTTATTTCTCTTACAGGTTGACCACTAAACAGTCTAGTGCTCAGTCTGCTCATACTTGAGCTTGACAAAATGGCATCGTCCTGCTCGTAGTCCTGCGCAGGGGACGCGGGTGGCATCGTGCCATCCTTGCTAGTCTGGTGGTGAGCCTTCCGCGACCCCTGGTTTCACTCTCCCCTTGGCAGATGCTGGTGCTCCCTACTGGCCCTGTTTGCCAGGAGGCTTTTCATGACCTACGAACGCAAGATGTCTCAGGGGCCGTGGCAAACGGCACCGTCGTTCACAGTGATTCAGTCTCCCCCTTCCCTTAGGAGCACCCCTCCTTGCCCATCGCCAGCCAGGAGACACACTGGAAGAGGCAGGTTCCAGGGCACCCCACCGTAGCTGGGATCCGGGGATCAGGAGACCACCAGGGGCCCTGTGTTACAACACCTGCACAGCAAGTGACTAGGCACTGGAACGTTGCTGCTGAAACCCTGAACTCCATGCTATGCTGGGTGTGAGACAGGTGAAGGGGCGGGAAGGGCGCCACCTCCTCACCCCTGCATCCCACATCATCTTGAGTGTGTCCCCAGGCAAGGTGGAGTCCACACCCTGAGCCTGCTCACCCAGACCACTGCTCAGCCCTCCCAGGCTTGCCTTCCCCACACACTCCTTGCCCCCCACCCCTACGCTGACCAAAAAAAGAAAAGTTGCAAAATCCAGGTGTACGGCGCAATGACTTAGCAAGGCAAACACTCCCTTGGCATCACCCAAGTCAAGAACTCAAATGTCTACCTCCCCAAACCCCGTCATCCCCCTCCCATCACTTCCTTCTCCCTTCTACCAAAGTGACCACAAACCTGATTTTTGTGGTAATCTCTTTGGTTTTTATAATTTTACCAATTGTGTCAGTCCGTCCAGGATGCTATGACAAAGTACCACAGACTGTGGTGTTTATAAACAGCAGAAGTTTATTGCTCACAGTTCCTGAGACTGGAAGTCAGAAATTAGGGTGCCATCCGGGTGGGGGAAGGCCCTCTTCCGGGTTGCAGACTTCTCATTGTATCCTCACTGGTGGAAGGGGTGAGGGAACTCTCTGGAGCTTCTTTTATAAGGGCACTAATCCCATCATGAGGACCTCACCCCCATGACCTCATGACCTAAGCACCTCCCACAGGCCCCACCTCCTAATACCATTAGGGGATTAGGTTTCAGTGAATTTGGAGGGGACACAAACATCCAGGCCATCGCACGAGATAAGCAGGCATCCCTCAATATGATGATTTTGTTTTGTCTGTTTTCGGACTTTATATAAATGGAATTATTCAGTATTACATTTTGTGTCTAGATTCTGTGCTCAAAATTGGGAGGTTAGGGACTTCCCTGGCGGCCCAGTGGGTAAGACTCCGCGTTCCCAGTGCAGGGGGCCCGGGTTTGATCCCTGGTCGGGAAACTAGATCCCGCAAGCCGCAACTAAGAAGTCCGCATGCCACAGCGAAGATCCTGCATGCTGCAACTGAGACCTGGTGCAGCCAAAATAAATAAATATTAAAAAAAAAAATTGGGAGGTTAATGTGAGTCATTGCATAACAGTGACATGACGGCTATTCCCCTAGATAGATATTCTGCCAGTCATTGAGCCCTTCTAGTGTTGAGAGACATTTGAGTGGTTTCCCACTTTAGCTAGCATGGCTAGTGGTGCTGCCAATACTTACGTACGTGGTGCACATATACGTGCATTTCAATGGGTATATGTATCATCAGGTCATAGAGTGTATGTACTGGGTTGAATAGTGTCCCCCCAAATTCATGTCCACCTGGAACCTCAGAATGTGACTTTATTTGGAAAAAGGATCTTTGTGAGTATAATTAGTTAAGATGAGGTCATAGTGGAGTAGCGAGCCCTAATCCAGCGAATGGTGTCCTTATAAGAAGAGAAAAAGAGACACACAGACACAGAGAAGAGGCCATACGAAGCTGGAAGCAGAGATTGGAGTGAACTTGTGTCTTCAAGCCAAGGAACACCAAGGATTGCTGGCCACCACTGGAAGCTAGGAGAGAGGCAGATCCCTCTTCAGAGCCCCCAGAAGGAGCCAACCCTGCCGTTACCCTGACCTTGGACTTCTGACCTCCAGAATTGTGAGAGAATAAATCTTTTGTTGTCTTAACCCTACCGGCTTAGGGTGCTTTGTTACTGCAGTTACAGCAAACTCATACAGTACATGTATTTTCAGCTCTGCCATTGTGTTTCCTCTTCTATGAAATGCCTGCTCACATCAGTCTTCCCGTTTTTCTATCCGATTGTTTATCCTTTTACTGATTTATAGGAGTTATTTATTTATGCTGGGTGTGAGCCCTGCATTGGTTACATGTATTACAAATCTTTGGGTTTTGAAGCAAGTCCATTAACCTCGCTCTGCATCCTTTGCAGAATGAGATTAATCCCTACTTTTGCAAGGTTGTATGGGGATTATAGACAATGACGGAAGTCTTAGGTGACTGGTACACACTGAGAGCCCATCTGGTCAAGTGCTCTTGATGTGCCCAGAGCTCTAAGGTCCAGCCTTCCTGTCCAGAGGGTCACCTCCCACCCCCACCCCTACAGAGAGGCCAGATGTAAAAGAGCACAACACAGATGCTTTATTGTTTATAAAACATGAAAACCCAGGCCCCAGGGGATTCAAGTGACGCCAGGGAGGTGGAAAGGACGGAGAAGTCGGTGGGCCCCAGCATGGGGGCAAGGGGCCGGGTCTTGGGCCCTTGCTGCAGGCTCCACTTGGCTGGGCTCCACTTCTGGGAAAGGGCAGCTCTTCTACCTGCAGCCCAGGGCTGGGCCCTGCCCGAGGGTCCCACGCCTGTGGGGAGCGCGGGCAGAAGGAAGACGTGGCTGACGGCCATCCCTGAGGAAGTGGTGAGCAGCTCCTGGATCAGGGCAGGCGGGTAGAAGCCAGGCCTGGCCACCGCCCCGCTTCTACTGCCCTCCTCCAGTGCCCGGCCCTGGGAGAGAACACCTTGAAGGCAAGAAGGAAGGAGGCCCCTGCCTAAATGTCTTCCTCCCTGCGTGGCCAAGTGGGAGGAGCAGCTGAGACCCTTCTTTCAGCTGAAGAACCACAGAGGAGCTGGAACGCTCACCAACTAGGAGAGGGCACCCGTTAAGGGTTCTGTACAAATCTGTCTAAAAAACCGTACCTGAGCTCAAAGCATCAGTCCATCCCCCAGCCCAGCCCCGTGTAGGGCGAGAACCCAAAGGCGGCACCGATCGCCCGGCAGCTGGGACTCGGGTCCCAGAGCTGCCTCTGTCCCAGGCCTCGCCGCCCCTCCCCGCTCCCGCTCCAGTCCAAGAGGAAGCCGGGGCAGGGTCTGGGCGGGGTGGTGCCTATCTCCCGGCCTGCAGGTGGTTGTGGAGCTGCTCGGCCTGGCTCTTCAGGCGCTGGAATTCCTCCTGGATGAAGTCCGTCAGGGCTTTGCGAATCTCCACCTGAGGGGAAGGACTGGGGCTGGCCTGCAGCCCTCAGGGAGCTTCGCCCAGGGTCCCTGGGAGGCCAAGGGCACTGGGATGGGCTAGGACAGCTCTGGGATGGCCTGGGGGAGAAACTCACAGCTGACTTGTTCTCTGCCCGGAGCCGCTCAAGCACAGGCAGGGCACTGAAGGGCTTCCCAATCAGCACGGTGATTTTCTGTGGGGAGACGGACCACTGGTGGGGGACAGGAGCGGGGGGTGCCCACAGCCCCAGCACCCTGGGCAGCCAGAGGCCAAATCCTGTCCCCACCTTGCTGAGTACTCCTTCGGGTCCACTCTAACCTCTCTAAAATGAGGTAGTTGGGCTCAGTGACATCCAAGGGCCATCGCAGTGCCGGGGTCCATGCCCTAGTCATCCCATCCTGTCCTGTCCCAATCCCAAGGCCTGCCCCTGCCCCGGCCTTGGTGCCAGGAAGCCCCCCACCCCACTTCACTCCGTTCCCCCTGCTGCAGCCTCCTGAATCTGGCCTCAGTGGTGCTGAGTGGGAGTCACGGGGCAGATGGCAGACAGACAGACAGACAGACAAGGTCAGCAGCCCTACCCACCTGTCCAAAGCGGGGGAAGTAGGGCGGGCTGTTAGGAAGGACGTCGTTCATTCCTGTAGCACAGCAGACAGAAGGCTGGGAAGCAGGTGTGGGGTGGAGCAGGGCAGCCCGGGCACCCCCTCTCTGCCACCCAGAGGAGACCCACCCGCCAACACCACCGAGCGAAGCCCCTCTCCCTGGGCCGCAGCCTTGGCTCACCGACATGCCACAGCGGCAGAATGACAGGATTGAGGTGACATTCGGCGATCAGGCGTCCGATTCCTACCCCAGGGAGAGGCAGGAATGGTGGCATGAGCGGAGCTTCGGTGCCAGCCTACGGCCGGGGCCACGCCTGCCCTCCCCCAGCAGCTGCCCTGGGCCAGCACGTCTGCAAGGCAAGCCCTCGTCTCGGCGCCTGCCCTTCCCGCTGCCCACAACGTGCTCCTCTGCCCCAGCTGCCACAGTCCAACCCAGCCGGGGAGGGCCAGTGGCTCTTACCCCACTTGAAGCGCAGGAACTCGGAGCTCATGTTCACTTTCCCTGTTGAGAGACAGGATGGAGGTGAGGCTTGGGGAGTGCCGGGTGGCGGCGGGGGGGCAGTCCCACCCATATTCTTGAGGGTCACGGCCCTGCCAGCCCCACTGACCTTCCGGGAAGATGTGCACCCAGTCCCCGTGGTTGAGCTTCTCCAAAATGAAATCCATTCCCTTCTGGTAGACGCCATCTCCTGCCAAGAGGCAGTCCCTCCCTTCAGTCTCCATCCTCCAGGGCCCCTCCTCCGCCCTCCCTGGGCGCAAAGCAGCAGCTCCCCATCCCCCAGCAGGGGGCCCACACGAACACCTTCCAAGGCCGGTCCCTCTCGGGCCTGCTCAGCCGCCTCCCTGATTGGGCTCTTGGAGCTTTAGGATGAGCCTGGGGCGAGCCTACCATTTGCTGCCTCTGGCCCAGTCTGTTCGTGATTTCCAGCCTCACGTCGTGGGCCCCAGATTCTGGACAGCGACCCTTTCCCCGGGGTCTCTGCCAGGCCAGTTCCCGCAGCCACTCCTCACAGGCCCCCCAGCCCTTCCTGAGCCCTCAGCCTCTGCTGGCCCTGCCTCCTGCTGGCCCCTTCCTTGAAGGGCTCCCCGTGAAAAGTAGACTCACCCTCAGCCAGGCCTCTCGGGCACGGGAGAACATTTGACGGAACACAGTGTCACTGAGAGCTGGGGAAAACTCAAACCTGCTACATGGAAAACAGCAGGGTTGAGCCGCCCCCAATGCTAGCAACACTCGCCTTGGAGTTGCCCTGAGACCACGACACTGGACCCAGGTGGCCCGGCGGTCAGCAACAACACAGACATGAATGCCTAATGCCGCATGCTGGCTCTTGACTTGGAGGCACGTGGGGGCAATCTGTACCCACGCGCAGTAAGAGCCTCACTCGTCAACCTTGTCCGTAGAGTGGACGGAGACAGAGGAGGGGGGAGGTTGAAGAAGCGGGGTAAATATCCTTATGTTATCAAGCAAGGAGTAGAGAGCCGCATCACAAAGAGGGAGACAGACAGACAGACTGACACCGGGACTATTTGGGCCAATGCACTAAGAAATGGACTTTTAACCTGTTCTGTGCAAGGCGGAGTCTTTGGAAGGTGCTAGATAGGGATCCAGGAGTCTCAACCCAACCCAAATGGGAACCCGGCCCGGCAGCTCCCTCGGGGGCTGGAGCTGGGGAGCAGTCACCCACTGCAGTTTCTCAGGGCGTCGCGGCTGAGAGCAGCAGTTTCGCTACCTGGGCTCGCATTAGCCGGTAGGGGTGGGCTGCAGGGGCGCAGGCTCCCGCTCTACAAAACCCCACGGTGCAACCGAGCCATCCGCTTGGAATCAAAAGTTACAAATACCGTGCTTTGGGAGCAACACTTCATAATGTTTAGCTTTTGCAAATGCTACTTCTACTCACTTGTATAGCTTGTGCAAGATCACCCTGACACTTCACGTCCTATCACAAGGCCTATGCTTGGGGGGAAAGGGGAATTTTCTGGAACACAGAAGCAACATATGACAGATACTTCCTTTGCTTCAATACGTGTTGTTAGATCTTTGCTGCATGTCAAATGCATTTGAGAAACAGCTTGTCCCTGCCCACTTTCTCTCACCAGAAGGTGCTTAGGATTAAGATTTCACGTGCTGCTTTTATTGTGCAATAAAACTTAGATGCGGGTCAAAAAGAAGAATGAGACTAGAAGTGGACATGGAAGGCCTCTGAGGTCGCAGAAAGGAGGAACTGAGACTCAGGGATGGGGTACAAGAGCAGAGTCGCCACCTCTCAGAGCAGTGCATGATAAACAACGCCACGGTCACTTGCCGTGACGTTGTAGCCTCTGCTTGTGTTTTAGTGAAAGGAAGCAGCCTCCAAAAGCAGCAAAAAGAGAAAGTGTTCCAGGTGGCTATCTCTGGGGAGTAACCAGGTCTGCAGATCTGGAGGGTGGGCGCTGCAGCTTTTCGTTAAAGAACCTTGTTTATTATTTGAGGTTACTTTATTGGATTTTACCATGTTTTACTTCCATCTACTAGAAGTAAGATTTCCCTGACCTCCAACGCCCTTTGGTTACTTCCTCTTCACAATCCAACCTCTGGGAGGAGTGGCCAGCCCGCTGTCCACTCCGCGCCCCGCCCCGAAGCTCCTGTGGCCGTCAGTCCAGAGAAATGGCTTCTCCAGGGTCACTGGAGGCTTCCACAGTACCGAGGGGCCCTGCTTTGCTTCTTTCCTCTCTGGCCACTGCTCTCTGCTGTCTTGGTGGCTCGTGTCTCCTTCTGTGCTGAGGTGCTGTCCTGGGCCCCTGCTCTCTCCGTGCTCTCCCCGTCTACGATCTCAGTTGTATGTTTGTGACTTTGTTTGCGGTTGAGTTCCGATATCTTTATTCCCAAGCGTTCTTTCGAGTTCCAGAGCTGCGCATCTCACTGTCTCTGGACCGCTCGCCTCCTCAGGTGACAGGCCCCTCTCAAGCGCCATGCTGCCTTCCCCTAGTCCCATCCTCCCAGTGGCTCACCGTTTCCAGACATCACCTAGTGTCATCTTTGCATTTCCTTTTCCTCGCCCCCTCCTACACCCAACCTATCAAGTCCTGTCCACTCCGCCTCCAGAGCGTATCCCAAAGCCGCCTCATCTCTGCTCTCCGTGGTGACCGCCAGAGGCCCAGCTACAATCCTGGACCCCGCTTCTGCCCTCCAGGCACACTGCAGCCGGGGACTCTCTCTCTAACCACACTCGAAAGCCCCGTCACTACCCTGATGAGAAAACGGAGCCCAAATTCTTCACATGATTGTTCCAGGACCTTCACTTTCAGCCTGCAATGCACATTTTCTACCTTTATCACGTACCTCTCCAGTGTCTGCTACATGCTTCCCGTGTCTAGGATGCCTTTCCTTTCATATTCTCCCTGGAAAAACCCTGCTTCCCCAGAGGAAAAAGCAACCTGGATTTGAATCCTGGCTTTGCCACCTCTTGCCCTGTGACCTTGGGCCAGCACCTTTATCCCTCTGAGCCCCTTTGTCTGGAGAAGGGGGATGAAAATGGGCCCTACCTCCGGAAGCTGAGAGGTGCTGAGTAATCACTCAACGTCACACCCCTCACCCTACAGCACAGGCCACCACCATCACACACTGATGACACCACACTGCCGTCAGTGAGTCTCTCTCAGCAACGTCCTCAAGAGAAGGAACCGGGGATAACGCCTCGTCCACTTCTAACACCGGAGCCGGGGGCACACAGTCCTCAGGCAGTCGCAGGGAATGGAGTGCTCTCCAAGAAGCCACCGCCACCCCTCCCGCCGCAGGATGAAGCTGGGCCTCACGCGAGTGAGGCAGCGGCCCCCGGCTCCCTGTCCCAGCAGGGTCCCTCTACTCCCAGCACTGCCAAGCCAGAGGCACGGGCCACCAGTCTCCCGGCCCCAAGGGAGGCCAGAGAAGCCCCCAGAAGCACCTCACCTCGGCACACGGGCACGCACTTGCCCAAGCTGAAGAAGTGGGAGTGCAGCTCCTTGGTGAAGCAGATGTCTGCGGCCGCGGGGGTCCTGGAGCGGGGACAGACGCGGTCACCGTGGCCTCCCCTGCACCCTGCTTCTCTGCCCTGCTCCCAGCATGAGGCCTGACATCGTGGGCAGTGCAGAATGGAGGCACAGGGGGGCCTGCGGGGCCCCACCCCGTGCCCTGCCTGGACTGCTGGAGGCTCCTCCTGGGCACAGTAGGGGGAGGGCAGACCTGGGCAGAGACAGGTGAAGCCTGCCAGCCCACCACGAGGGGCCCACTGCTCCTCACCAACGCATCAACTTCAGGTTCCAGATGTGGCGGGGTTTCAGGATCCCTGGAGAAGGAGAGGAAAGGCTTCATGCCCCAACTTACCTTGTGCCTAGGGGGCGCCGATTTCTGTCACCCTGTTTCGGGGAATGAGGGACATGGACAGCAGCACTACCATTTCCCTACGGCCCAAAGTGGCATCTTCCCGACCCTTGGGCTGGACCCCCAAGTTCTCCCTGGCCCCTCCCTCTCTCTCACCCCCTATGTCTTATTAGTCACCACAGCTGGTCTGCCTACCTCCCCGATACATTCTGACGCTGCCTATTCTTCTACCCATTCCCCCATTGTCACTGCCACACCCCTGGTCCAGGTTACTGGATGGCTCTAGAGCCTCCTTCCTGGTCTCCTGGAATCTGCCTGTGGCACCCTGCGGGCCATGCTCTGCCCGGCGGCAAGGGTGAGCTATGAAAGGCTCTGATTTGACTAAATGGCTCCCCACGAGCTCTACCTCCTAGTCTATAACCTCCTGAGTTCAGCAGTGGGAGCCCCGGGCACCCCTGTAACCAGCCATCTGGGTTACTGGAGCCAAGCCACTCCCCGTGAAGTCAGCAGAGCAGGAACTTCTAGGTGGGGAAGCCGGCTCCCAAACGAGGCTGGTGGAAGGCTACAAACCCAGCCTGGGGCAAACCTGGAAACAGGACACAGGTCTTCCAGCCCCTCGCCCAGAGTTGCCTTGACAGGACACTCTGTGGTCCTCAGGTTTATTCCCAAGGCTCTTTGGGACCGTCAGCGGCTTAGAGGACGGAGGGCCTGGCACACCGGGCCTGGCAGACACACCAGAGGAGAGAAGCCGTCAGACCGTGCCCTGCAGCCGTTCCCTCCAAACATCTGGGGCCCTCTCCAAATTACACTCCCCAGGAGGATGCTGAAGGGGCCACAGATCAAACTTTCATCCCTGGGGCAGGACATCCCAGAAACAGGAGTGCCAGAGCTATGCAAAGCAGCCCGTGAGGAGTGAGTTTGTTCTGCTTGTGTTTGGCCCTGTCCCAGGCTCCCTCCTTGCTTCCCCAAACCCAGCACACTGGCCCGTGTACCCCAGAGATGAGGGTCATCCATGCAGGACTGGTGATTGGACACCGTGATGAGGGGCGTGGCTGGGCCTCGGTTCTCGATGAGCTCGTACAGCACCTCCTTGTTGTGGACGGTGAGGTGGTTCATGCACTCTGGCGGGAGAGGGGAAGGGTCGGGATCTTGGCCTCCTTTCCGGGGAGCCCAGGGCTCCCCCCACCCCCGGCCAAGCCAGCCCCTGCCAGCGCCCCCAACCCCGAACACCAACTCTGGTTGGGCGTGGAGACCCGTGGCCAACCCTGCCTCGGCTTTGGGTCCACTCACTGGTCCAGAAGCAGCTGTAGGTGCCCACCAAGCCCATGACGACGCTGCTGGCCAGGGTCCAGGTGAGCGGCGGCACCGCGGGGAACGGCCATTTCACATGTAGGGGCATCTCCCCCCCGACCAAGCTTCCCCCACCGCCCCCGGCGGCCCGGCGCTCCCCCTGCCCTGGGGCAGGCTGTGGGGCTACTCTAGGTCCGTGTCCTCAACCGCTCGGGGAATGGGTCCCTAACAGGCCCGCGCCACAGACGGGCGCCGCGGCTCGGCGCGACAGGGGACTCGACCAAGGTCACCTAGTGGGTCAGGCCGGAACCGGGCCCGGCCCCGATCTCTCGCCACACACTAGCCGCCCTGGAGCCAGGACACGGGGTGCGCACTGAGGACCTAGCGCGGACGGGGCCAACAGCCGCGAGGCCCCCGCACCCGCCGGAAAGCGAGCCTGCGACGGCGCCGGGCTCTACCGCCGTCTGTCGCAAAACGCGCCCGGGCCGCTTGACGGCAGCGGGGGCGGGCCCGCGGGCCGCGTGGCCCCGCCCCGCTCCGGAGCAGGCCGGATTTGAGGCTGCCGTCTGGCTGCAGGTCCGTTTTGTCTCATTAGTTCCTCCCTGGTAAAGGCTCCGTGAGTAACACGGGCTGCGCAGCACGATTACCTGACACCACGCAAGATCAGGGCTAGCTTCCCTGGTGGTGCAGTGGTTAGGAGTCCGCTTGCCAATGCTGGGGGACACGGGTTTGAGCTCTGGTCAGGGAAGATCCCGCATGCCGCGGAGCAGCTAAGCCCACGTGCTACAACTACTGAAGCCCGCGCGCCTAGAGCCCGTGCTCCGCAACAAGAGAAGCCACCGCAATGAGAAGCCCGCACACTGCGCGCAGCAACGAAGACCCAATGCAGCCAAAAATAAATAAATAAAATAAATTTATTTAAAAAAAAAAAAAAAGATCGGGACTGGCGGAGCACTTTTACTTTAGTTTTTTTCTCCCTTTGTTTTCATTAATTTCATATAACATGGAATTAACCATTTTATAGTATTTTATAGCATTTTATATTCATACATTATTTTATGTATGTAACATATGTAATGTTATATGTTGTATATGTTACATTATGTAATTTTACATAATTAGCTACATACAATTTATTTTTAAAAAAAATTAATTTATTAATTTATTTATTTTTGGCTGCGTTGGGTCTTCGTTGCTGCACGCGGGCTTTCTCTAGTTGCTGCAAGCGGGGGCTACTCTTCGCTGTGGTGTGCGGGCTTCTCATTGCGGCGGCTTATCTTGTTATGGAGCATGGGCTCTAGGTGCACGGGCTTCAGTAGTTGCAGAGTGCAGGCTCAGTAGTTGTGGCTCGTGGGCTCTAGAGCGCAGGCTCAGTAGTTGTGGCGCACGAGCTTAGTTGCTCCGTGGCATGTGGGATCTTCCCAGACCCAGGGCTCGAACCCATGTCCCCTGCATTGGCAGGCGGGTTCTTAACCCCTGCGCCACCAGGGAAGTCCCCATACAATTTATTTAATTTTTTAAATTAATTAATTTATTTTTGGCTGCATTGGGTCTTCGTTGCTGCGCGTGGGCTTTCTCTAGTTGCATGGAGCGGGGGCTACTCTTCCGTTGCAGTGCGCGGGCTTCTCACTGCGGCAGCTTCTCTTGTTGCGGAGCGTGGGCTCTAGGCACGAGGGCTTCAGTAATTGTGGCACGCGGGCTTCAGTAATTGTGGCACACGGGCTTCAGTAGTTGTGGCACGCGGGCTTCAGTAGTTGTGGCACGCGGGCTTCAGTAGTTGTGGCTCGTGGGCTCTAGAGCGCAGGCTCAGTAGTTGTGGCACATGGCTTAGTTGCTCCGCGGCATGTGGGATCTTCCCGGACCAGGGCTCGAACCCGTGTCCCCTGCATTGGCAGGCGGATTCTTAACCACTGTGCCACCAGGGAAGCCCTACAATTTTATATAATCACAATATTACAGCATTGTACTATACGAATGTATGTATGTAATATAATGTAACATGTGATGCAATATGTAATATATAGCGGCATATAACATACAATAGGAAATACTATATATATTACAGTATTTTATATCGTTTAGTACACCCTCAGTGTTGTCAAGCACCACCTCTAACTAGGTCCAAACATGTTCATCACCCCAAAAAGAAAGCCCTGTAGTCGTTAAGCAGTCTATTTTTTATTTTTAAAGCAAAGTATAATTTTATTGATTAAAAAATATTTTTCCCGGGAATTCCCTGGCGGTCCAGTGGTTAGGAGTCGGTGCTCTCACTGCGGAGGGCCTGGGTTCAATCCCTGGTCCGGAACTAAGATCCAGCAAGACGCGGAAAAATAAAAAAATTCCCAATCTTCGGCTCATCACCACCCCAAATCCATTAGCACGTAGGTCCTGCCAACGGGGACATTGCCCCGAAGACCGCACTGCAACCATCCAGTAAGGACCCATCGCCCGCCCGCAGACACCGCCTGAGTCTCCCACTTGTCCCAGCAGCGACAGTGCAGGACCCCCACGGGGCACTGAGCTGCCAGCGCTCTAATCTCTCAGGTACAGTTTTTTAGTCCTCCCTCGGCTTCCACCACCATGGCCAGTTCCTGCGCCGACTGTCGCTCGCTTTGGGTATTCAGAGCGCTCAGAAGTGCGCAGCCACACCGGGCCCGGCCCGAGGACTTGGAGAGAAGGCTCTTGTCCTCGGGGGTGCCCAGGCTCGCCGCGGGGCTTCCCTCTGTCGGGCACACGCTCCAGCTCTGGAGTCTTCCCCACCGTATCCTTCCTGCAGGCGGCCGGGGACGGGGGCTGAGCGCCGGGCCTGGGAGAGCGCAGAACGGAGTCTGCGCTCGGGCGCGCGCAGCCCCTCGCCGCGCGCCCTGGGCACAGGCAAAACTCTGACTCACAGCTCGGTCATCTGCTCAAACCTTCCCCCGCCTTCGCCTCCGCTAGCGCCCTGTCCCACCCGGGCGGGGAAGGCGGGGTCTGGTGGGAAAGTGGGCGGCCAGGTCCGCGCCAGGCCCGCTGCCCAACCTCCCTGCGGCCTCCGGGACGGAGCCAGGGCCGGGCCCGCCCACCGGGAAGGGTGGGGCTGCCGAACCAGCCCGGACGGGTGGGGAGAGTTGAGAGCCTGTACCTCATTTTTCGTCTGCCGTCTCTGCCCAGGCAGACGCTGTGATTCCGTGGGGAGTCGCGATCCGCTCACAGCACAGGAAGGTGGTGTGGAGACGACCCGGTCTGTGCAGGTATGGGAGCCCTCTGGCCAGAGGGAAGGAGGAAGTTGCCCCCAGCCTGTGAGGGAAGGCGAGAGGGGAAGGGAATCCCAGGGCTGGGGCTAAGGGCTGGTGTTGGGAGCCCGGACCGACTTTGGGCTGAGGCCAGGAACTCTCTAGTTCTTTTCCTCCGCCCACCTGGGAGCCCCTGGCCCCACAGCCTCCAAGCCTGCCCTCGCCAGCCCAGGGCTGCCTAAAGGCCTACATACATCCCAGAATAGATACCAGGGCAGGGGACCCAAACTAGCATGAATGACAGAGCAGGTGGCTAGGGAGAAACAGGCATGGAGCCCAGGCGGGCAGAAAGTGAAACCAAGGGGGAAGGTGACAAGGCAACAGAGAAAAGCAGGCAGACAGAAGTAGAGGGACTTACGTCGCTGTATGAGGGCAACACCTACAGGAAGTTGAGCAAGGGTCTGAGCCCAAAAGACAGGGCAAAGCCTGGGAGCCTGAGAGAAAGATAAACTGAGAAAGACACTCAGGAAGAGGGGGGCTCCAGCTGGTAAGATGAACAAGTAGGGCTCACCAGTGGTAGAGGGGATGGGGAGAGGGCCTCCATCACACACTGCAGTGTGGTGATTTGTGGTATCCGAGATCATTCTAAATGCATACGCCCTTGAATCCAGCAATTATACTGCTGGGAGTTTGTCTTAAACGTAATGTCTGCCAAGTGAGGAGACAGAGATGCACGAAGATGGTCCTTCTAGTTGCTAATGGCGGTGAAAAGTTGGAATCAACTCTAAGGTTGAACCCTTGTGAACTGCTGGTGGGAATGTAAGATGGGGCAGCCACTGTGGAAAATAGTATGGCAGTTCCTCAAAAAAATTAAATATAGAATTACCATATGTTCCAGCAATTTCACTTCTAGGTATCTAACCAAAAGGATCGAAAGCAGGAACTTGAAGAGATATTTGTACACTCACGTTCACAGTAGCACTATTGACGGTAGCCAGAAAGTGGAAGCAACCCAGTGTCCATGGATAGGTGAATAGATGAACAAAATGTGGTCCATCCATACAGTGGAATGTTATTTAGAATTTAAAAGGAAGGACATTCTGACGTGGATGAAATGAGCACATTATGATCAGTGAAATCAAACGGTCACAAACAGACAGATACTGTGTGACTCCACTTGTATGAGCCGCTTAGAGTCGTCAGATTCCTAGAGACGGAAAGCAGGATGGGGGGCCACGGGCTGGGGGAGGGGGGTGGGGGTTAGTGTCTGATGGGGACAGAGTTTCAGTTTGGGAAGATGGAAAAGTTCTGGGGATGGATGGTGGGGATGGTTGCACAACAATGTGAAGGTGCTTCATGCCACTGAACTTAAAAATGGTTAAGATGGTGAACTTGATGCTATGTGTATTTGACCGCAATTAAAAAGAATGGGATTGAACCATACATGCTGATGTCGGAAGGTGTCCACAAGGAAGAAAGGCAGGAAATGTGTGGTGCTGGCAGCTCTGGGAGGCTGGTGCTGGGCAGCAGCAGGATGGCATCACTTTCTCTGTCGCATATTACCATGTCCTTCTGGAACTAGAATTGAGCCCGACTGGGACCTGAACCTGGAGCAACCTGGATTCCTCTGGAGGGTTCCAGAAGCCCATACACGGCCATGCACTGCTCCTGCTCCTCCTCCTGGCTGGTGGCGCTGAGGCCTTTCACATCTGTGCTTTTAACACCCAGCGGCTGACGCTCAACAAGGTGGCCAAGGAGCCTGTGCTGGACACCTTAGTTCGGGTAGGTTCATCACTGCAGAGAAGCTGTGCCCCTAAGGACCATGACCCAAAGCCCCTAGCCCTACCTGACCAGGGGCATGTGCCAGAGAAGAGGGGACATCAGGAGACATGGTGTGGAGACATGGAGCACCGTTCTTCCCTGTCGCTGGCCTCAGTCTCCTCCTCCATAAAGTGGGTGTGGTGTTGGTGGAGATGGCATTCAGTCTTCTCCCAGGTCCCTTCTAGCCTCGCTGCTCTGTTTGGTCTGCAGCCAGCATGTCATGACACTCTTGGCCGCGCTGGTGCCAGGTCCCCAGGGATACCACCCCTCTCCCAGGGTGGCTGGCACTGAGTGGGGCTGGCCTTCCTGGTGTCCTGCAGATCCTGGCTCGCTGTGACATCACAGTGCTGCAGGAGGTGGTGGACTCTACTGGCAGTGCCATCCCGCTCCTGCTTCGAGAACTCAATCGGTGAGGAGGGCTCTGGGGGGTCTAAACTGGGGGCCCCACCGAGCCTCAGGGCCGCTGACCCGAGGTTCCCCTTTCCTGGCAGATTTGATGACTCTGGGCCCTACAGCTTCCTGAGCAGCCTCCTGCTGGGGCGTGGCACGTACAAGGAGAAATACGTGTATATCTACCGGTGAGTGCAGATGGTAACCGGGGCGGTCTGGACACTTGGCCCGGTGTGAGGTGGCGCAATAGCCCCAAGGGTGGCCCTCACCTCCGCATCACACTTTTTCTCCTCAGTGGTTTTACCCTGGGGTCTTCTTGTCCTCTACCCCAGACAGCTTTAGTGCCCATGTGTCCCTCCAGCAGGTGGCCTTCTGGAAGCACAGAAGTGGGGCCCCCCGCCTCTCTCCTGTGGAAGCCACAGGGGCTCGGGGTGAGGCTGGCTCCCTCTTTGGGAGTGATTGGTTGCAGCTTCTGGGAAGAGGCTTACCAGGGGCCTGTCGTGGGTCCTGGGCAGACCCAGTTTCCGGAAACAGCCCTAAGTCCCTGGGAGGATAGCCTCGGGTGGGGGGGTGGTCAGGATTGAGAGGGCAAGGGTGGCAGTCAGGGAAGGAGACCTGTTCCTATACATAGATGAAATTACATGATGTCTAGAATTTACTCCAAAATGATGGGGGAACAGAGACACGCCCATATACAGCAGTACCGCTCATAACAATCTCAAAGTGGAAATGATCCGAGTGTCCGTCAGCTGATGAACAGATAAACAAAAGGCGGTCTCTCCACGTAGTGGAATATCATTCAGCCTAAGAAGGAAGGAAGTCTGAGCCAGGCTGCAGCCTGGATGAACCTGAAACACATGTGCTAAGGGAAAGAACCAGACACAGAAGACTTTGTATTATTGGATTCCATTCACATGAAATGTCCAGCAGAGGCGAATGTACAGAGACAGAAGACAGATCAGGGGCTGCCAGGGGCTGGCGGGGAGGGGATCGGGAACTGCTCATGGGCGAGGTTTCTTTGGGGTGATAAGAATGTTCTAAAATTGATTGTGGTGATGGTTGCACAACCTTGTGAATGTACTGAACGCCACTGAATTGTGCATTTTAAACAGGTGAGTTTTACGATGTGCAAATTATATCTCAATCTAAAAGAAGTTCTAGAAAGAAAGGCTAGGCAGGCTGTGCTTACATGAAATGGAGCTGCTGGTGGAGGGCCCCCTCCCTGAGTGCCAGGTCTGATGTGGGCACTTGCAAACCGAAACCTGTGGTCCACCAGGTCACACAAGACGCAGGTCCTGGATTCCTACGTGTACGACGATCAGGATGACCTCTTTGCCCGGGAGCCATTTGTGTGCCGGTTCTCTTTGCCCAGCAAGGGTAGGTAGGGATGAAGGGTGGCCCGTTATGAGGGAGCAGGAATGGGGCTCTGGTGGGTTCTACGGGGGGCCGGGGGGGGTGCTGGGCAGAGGAGGGCCAGGAGTGGCTGGGAGCCCTCCGTCCCTGGGGCCTTGCAGTCCTTCCCAGCCTGGTGCTGGTCCCACTGCACACCACGCCGAAGGCCGTAGAGACGGAGCTGAACGCCCTGTACCACGTGTTTCTGGACGCCTCCCAGCGCTGGCAGAGCGAGGTAGGGCTAGGCCAATTGTACGGGAGGGAGGGGACAGGATGGCCAGCTGGCCAGGCCCGACTGCTGCTTCCCTCTCCAGGACGTGATCCTGCTTGGGGACTTCAACGCTGACTGTGCTTCGCTGACCAAAAAGCACCTGGATGGCCTAGTCCTTCGGACTCAGGCTGCCTTCCACTGGGCCATCGCTGACGGCGTGGACACCACGGTGCGGGCCAGCACCCGCTGCACCTACGACCGCGTAGTGCTACACGGGGAGCGCCTCCAGAGCCTGCTGCGCGGCACAGGCGCCTTCGACTTCCGCCGGGGCTGTGGGCTCACCGAGGAGGAGGTAAAGGGCTGAGGCAGGAATGGGCTCACAGCGAAGTCCCTAGGCCCTGAGACTGACGCTTTGTCCCGCTGCCCACCCCCAGGCCCTCAACGTCAGCGATCACTTCCCCGTGGAGGTGGAGGTGGAGCTGAGCTGTGCGGTGCGCGGGGTCCAGCCCGTCAGCCTGGCCACTCCGGTACTGTCACTCCTGCTTCTCCTGCCACTCCTGTCCCCCCAGCTGGGCCTGGTGGCCTGAAGCCAGGGCGTACCAGCTGCCCACAGATGTGAGGCCTGTGCTGTTTCCTGGGCTCAGACCCCCGCCCCCTTCTATCCTGCCCTGCCACTCCTGTGTGCCTTTGCTTTGCCTCGTGTTCTTTGGTTGGGCCTGTGCTTGGCATCGGAATGTGGAAGAGGAAGGCAGGGGCCCTGAGGCTGGAACCGTGCCACTCTTCCCCCAGGTAGTGTCAGGAGTGAGGACAAAAAGCAGGCTCCAGGGCTTGGGGGGCGGGGGTTGGGGAACTAAGATCCCCCATGCCGCAATGAAGATCCCACGTGTCACAACTAAGACCCCGATGCAGCCAAAGAAATAAAAAACTTTATTGTATAACAAGACCATACACGCTGAGAACAGAAAGCTAGACTGCAGGGATATTCCGTGTGTAGCAGACATGGCAAAGGGTCATCTTTATCGTACATGGGACTGATATGAACCAACAATATCAAGACCCCACTAGATACAAGGACGGAGATAAGCGGTTTACACACACACACACACACACACACACGGTAACTAGTCAACAGGAAATGTTTAAGTTCATTGTAACCCAGCTAGCTGCCCTGACACCTCTGCTCAAGTCCATGTTCAGAACCACCATGCAGTCTGGCCCCCACCCCCCAGGATGCTGTCGGCACTGCCTGGAAGAGGCTGGTTGCCAAGGCTACAGGTGCACACAAAGTAGCTACGTAAACCAGTTATAGTATCTACAAAAGTTACTGTGCAACCATAATAGCTACTATGTGACTATGTGATCCCCCAGGGGGAAGGGCTACAGGATACAACATACGCTGAAGTAACAATGACTCCACTTAGTGTTATCACAGAACCCCTCCTTCCCAGCTCCATTTCCCAGAGAACAGAGCTCATTAAAGATGGCTAGCAGGAGGGCTTCCCTGGTGGCGCAGTGGTTGAGAATCCGCCTGCCAATGCAGGGGACACGGGTTCGAGCCCTGGTCTGGGAAGATCCCACATGCCGCGGAGCAGCTGGGCCCGTGAGCCACAGCTACTGAGCCTGCACGTCTGGAGCCTGTGCTCCGCAACAAGAGAGGCCGCGATAGCGAGAGGCCTGCGCACCGCGATGAAGAGTGGCCCCCGCTTGCCACAACTGGAGAAAGCCCTCGCACAGAAACGAAGACCCAACACAGCCATAAATAAAATAAATAAAAAAAGATGGCTAGCAGGACATCAAAGCCGTTTTTAAAATGCAAGTTATGTTTTTATAATTTAGAAACATCTACTTTAGGTTAAAAGGTAGTTTTAAACTTTAGAAATGGCAGTTACTAAGGATTACAAAATGCCAAGAGGCCTCTCAGGGGCTGAGGGGCCGAGTGCTGCATTCAGTCACAGCCAGACTGCAGCAAGGCTCTCCGGCTACTATGCTGGGCTCTGGAACCGAATCCCTTTAGGGTCGTCTTCTCCTGGGCTCACAGCCTCAGGCCACCCCACCGTGCAGAGCTCTGGGACTCAGCTGCTCTTACAGCAGGGTGGCCCTGGCAGTTGGTGTCAGACAGCACACGAGGATCCCCTGGGCCAAAGAGGGCACTGCACACTATTTGCCCAAAGGTCTCTTGTCGCCAAGCCCTATCTCAGCCATAGGAGCTTGATATCAGGAGTAAAGGGCCCTGGGAGTGAGGCCCTATAAGGGGTAGTGGGTTAGGCTTAGGATGGGGCGGGGTGACGAGATTTCTCAACTCTGTAGACAGGGAAATGTGGTTAGGCCCAGGACAAATGTTTACTCCAGGAGTAACTGGTGAAAATACAGCCAGAACCATGTCTGGTCTGGTTCTTTCCTCCCCATGTCCAACAATGTTCCTGTCCTGGTCTGGGACCCTTGGGGAAGAGCTTCCACAGCTGCCTGAGACCCTTTTCCATCACCCAGGGTGGGTGCTTTACTAAGGAAGTGCTCCATGCACATGCAGGGGGACTCGTGAACCTACTGCCTGGGATCTAAGGCAGGTCCAAGTGCTGGTCCTGGTGCTGGCCCTGCTAAGTGCCAACTGGCCAGCTTAGTTGTCAGCCTTTTTCTGAAGAGAAGGAACAGCAACCCTCGGGCTCCCAGAGGCTCCCCACCCCCCATGAATCCAGATGCAAAGACAGGGACAAGAAAGTAGAGTTTATTGGTGGACATGGGTAGGCAGGGGGCAGCGCCAAGGCTCTCACGAGTGCAGGGCCCGCCATTTGTCCAGGGGGCCACGATTAGGGATGTACTTGACCCCACAGCCATCTGGGATGAGCCGCTTTTCTGCCACCATGTTTTCAAATTCATCTGCATTAAACTTAGTAAATCCCCACTTCTTGGAGATGTGGATCTAGAGAAAGACAGAAACAGCTGAGTCAGGAGACATGGAGACAGGAGCAGGGAAAGGTGAGACCAAGGCTGCAGCACTACATACCTTCTGGCGGCCAGGGAACTTGAACTTGGCCCTGCGGAGGGCCTCAATCACATGCTCCTTGTTCTGCAGCTTGGTGCGGATGGACATTATGACCTGGCCAATGTGGACCCTGGCCACTGTGCCCTGGGGCTTTCCAAAGGCACCGCGCATACCTGTCTGGAGTCTAGATTGGGGACAGCATGCCAGTCATTAATGTCCACGGGAAAGGGCTGTCTCCAAGGTCCCTTAGGGCAACCCACACAGGCAACAGGCTGCATACACTACCCAGGAGGCTGCTGTCTGCAGCCACTGCACACCGGGCCCCCACGGGGAGAAGAGCACGGTCGGCTTAACTGGCTGCAAAGGACACAGAGTACCCCAAACAGACTAGCTAGAGTCCCTGCAAGGTGCTACTGGGCTCATCTGAAAGCCATCCAACCTGTGACCACGGCAGCAACCTGCCTGCCTGCAGGTTATGTCATGAGGCTCAAAGAAGAGCTACTCCCGCAGCAGCAGCTCCCTCTACCTGTTGCCCAGGGCCATGACGCCTTTTGTGTTTGTCTCTGGGACTCTGGGTTGTTCAGTGTCCCCTGAAGTCCACTTGCTAGCTCTTTGGCCTGGCTTTGCTATGGGTGGTTGAGTCTTTGTGAGGCCACCTCTTTGCCCTGACTGATGGAAAAAATAATCAAGCCCAGGCTTTAAGATATGGGAAAACATCTGAAAAGGCCAGGAGTCTCAGGACCCAGCTCACCTATCAGCTCCAGCACAGGACAACATCTTGTTGATGCGGATGACGTGGAAGGGGTGGAGCCGCACTCGGATGTGAAAACCATCTTTGCCACAGCTTTTCACCATGTACTTGTTGGCACAAATACGGGCAGCCTCCAGGGCTATTGGGGTGGGGGAGGCAGCAGAGTGAGACAAAATGGCACAGAAGCACTTACCATGGGTTCTCTGGGAACACCTGTAGTGGCTGCGTGAGTTTAGTAAAGAGGCTCATGATTGGGTGCTCGTGATTAATGACCTGGTAATTCCAGTGCAGCGAGCTCTAGGTCTGGCTGGGGGAGCACATACAAGGGCCCAGGAATGGTTAACAAGGAAACCTGCCTCACCTTCAGAGGACAGCTGCTCGTACTCATCCGACACCATGTGGCCACAGAGTGGGAACTCATCCACTTTTGCCTTCTTCCGCCCCAGGTCAAAGATGCGGATTTTAGCATCTGAAAAAAAACTGGTTAGTGTGTGGGTGTGCCATAGCAACTGGGTCAGTGCAGCCAAACCGGTTTGGGAGCTTTCCCACCACTTACCGGGGACACCTCGGCAGAAGCGAGACTTTGGGTACGGCTTGTTCTTACAATACCGATAACTGCGGGGAAGGGGGGGAACCCAAGTTAGCAGGGATTCACAAGTGAACTCCACAATAGGCACTTTGAGTGCTTCCTCAATCTACGACCAAAGGGGCGTTGGGAGAGGGGGAGACGACACATGTCATCTCTAAGTTTGGTCTTCATTCCTGGAAATTGGTGCTAAAACAAGATGCGGCCAGAAATTAGGATAGCTATGCTAGGAGCTTATAAAAGTAAAAAAAACAAAAAAACACAAAAAAACCACTCTATGCCCTGTTGTGTTTTCAACTTCCTATAAGGCTAACATCCTGAAACGGACTTTCTCAATTTAAATACCACGTAAGAGTAACACACTTCATGCCATCCACCTAAAGACCTTTGGGCACGTGGCATTAAGTCGGCCTCCAAGCCTCGTGAAGGGCGCCCCCTGCAGGGCACACGAGGCGGCTGAACACGCTTTTCTGGGACTGCCCTTGGCGTCCGAGGAGCCCACACGGCACGTCGCCTAGAAATAAAACGGGAATGGGACACAAAGGCCCTGAGGGCACCGAACCTAAAAGGCAAGCGACTTTTCAGCTCTGAACGCGGGACGCAAGGCGGACGTCGCTTGTAGTCCTAAACTGGGGCTAACATATGCAGACCTGGGTCAACCAGCCACTCCAACAAAAAGGGGGAAGCGGTAAACACCAGCATGAATTTTTAAAACCAAATGGTACAAACAAAGACCAAAAGCGACCTGCAAGTTCTTGGGGAATAAGCGGAGTCCGTTCCCAGGACAGGAAAGCCGCACTAGGGAGACCCCACCCCACGACTGCTTTTAGCAGCCAAATGCAATTCTCCCTCCCTTTCCCCAGCAGCGAAACAGGCACTCACCAACGGGCGGGGCGGCGGCCCATGGCGACACCAAGATCTTCAGTGGCTGAAACAAAACATACAAGGTCGGAAAACCAGTCGAAGACAGACTTCAAACTAGGAAAGTGAAATGGCAAGGGCAACGCACGAGCCGCAAACATCGACTACTCACCGCGCCGAACGGAAAGAGATGCTCTTACGCCTGCGCAGGCCTTATATAGGCGGTCTAATCTTCACGCGTAGGAACCATAGAGTCCGGGTGAGGGCGGATAGACACTCTGTCAGACTTCCGGACCGTAGTCACAGAGGTGCTCTGCGCCTGCGTGCGGGAGTGGCTGGGGACAAGCGCAGAGCGGGGGGGCGGGTGGGTCCCCTACCGCAGGCGGCCAGCTGGCGAATGGGGCTTCGCCACATCGGCGAGAGAAGCCGGCTTCCGGCTGGCCATTTTGGGCGTAGTACTCTTGCCCGAGGCTTTGCCGTAACTATGAAAGACGTATGTTCCTAGAGTTGAAAGAAGGAAAATGCCGAATGGGGCTTACGGCGGCTGCGCGCGTGTTCTCGGGCATGGCGGAGCCTGGGACAAGCCCTCTCTACATTCCCCTGCGCGCCAGAGCCCAACACGGAGGCGCCCTGCTGGAGGCTCTGCGCGCGTTCCTTTGTCGACCGGGAGGCCGGAGCGGGAGGCCCGCCCTCGCCCCGCCTCCGCAGCCCCCCGGCCATAACCGAAGAGTTCTGAGCCCTCTTTGCGAGCTATACGCGAAGTCCTCCTTCCCTGGAGACCCGGGGCGGGGCCTGCGTCGGCTCCAGGCGGTCTGCGCCCTCCCGCGAGGAAGGCCAAGAAAAAGCCGCCCCCAAGATCCAGGGCTCAGGAGACCCCGTGAGCACCGTTGGGCCCACCCTGACCCGGCAGAGAAAAGAGACGTTGTGCTCCCCAGGGTGACTTGGAGAAGGGGAAGAGGAAAGTGGCGACCCCACCCAGATGGCAAACGAGCACTGTCACTCCTTGTCCGGCTGGGCCCCAGTCCTGGCCTCTCAGAGCTGCCTTGATCTGTACTCCTGGGAGCTTCCACCCTCCCACGGCCCAGAATGTGGCACCCACCCCCACACACAGTTCTCTCCCCGCCCACTGAATTCCAGCGCCTCCTGAGTGTGCCTCTGAGATGTTCTAAGATAAAGCACGGATCCTTCCCCCGCCTGCCCAAGGATAGCTGCCAGAGAAGTGTCCAGAGCTAGTACCCATACCACCAGGGATCTAAGTATCCGCCAGAGGTGCCCACGCTTCTAGAGGTGGGGACAGCAAGAAGGTAACAAAGTCTTCCCCATGTCACTCGACAGGTGTGACACACCTGTTCTTCTCCAGGACGACCTGTCACTTTAGTGAATGGGTCCTTTAGGAGGGCTTGGGAAGATTTGCGGTGTGCACTTCCAGCAATGCTGCAACAAGGTCCTTCCCAGGGAACACGGCCTCCCCTTCCATCAGGGGGGCTCTGGGTCTGGAAACTGGGTGAGAAGGTGTGACTCTCCACGGGGGCAACTCAAGTCAGGTTTTTGCTCCCAGAACTAGACGGTTTAGGGTTATACGCATCAAGCAGTCCTGTAGCAGGCTGCCCAACTATTTCCTGCTTAGAGGCTCATTTTCTGCGCCTTGCTCGCTTGCCTCCAGCCCGCCATTCTTGCTTTTCCTGGAACATGCCAGATTGTTCCTTGGGGTCGGGGCCTTGGCTCCGGCTGGTCCTCAGCCCTTACGCTGGTGTTCCTGCTCTAATGGCTCTCTCAGCGCCTTGCTGGAAAGAGCTGCTTCTGGACCTATCCCTGGAACACAGTTGGGGGGTGGAGTGTTCAGGCTGGATATGATGAATCTACTCTCAAATTCCTCTCTCCCTAAGCTTATGGAGTCTGTCCTGCACCTCCTGTCAGGGCATTTCTGGCATCAAAACCCATGAAATGCAGGTCAGTAGTAGGTCCAAGCCAAGCATGCGAGTGCTAGACTACACACCAGCTGCATGTCCTAATACTTTTTTTATTTTTAAATTTATTTATTTATTTATTTTTGGCTGCATTGGGTCTTCGTAGCCGCGTGCGGGCTTTCTCTAGTTACGGCGAGCGGGGGCTGCTCTTCGTTGCGGTGCGCGGGCCTCTCATTGCGGTGCCTTCTCTTGTTGTGGAGCACGGGCTCTAGGTGCACGGGCTTCAGTAGTTGTGGCCCGCGGGCTCAGCAGTTGTGGCTCACGGGCTCTAGAGCGCAGGCTCAGTAGTTGTGGCGCACGGGCCTAGTTGCTCCGCGGCCTGTGGGATCCTCCCAGACCAGGGCTCGAACCCGTGTCCCCTGCATTGGCAGGCGGATTCTTAACCACTGCGCCACCAGGGAAGCCCTGTATTTATTTATTTTATATCTGGAAGTTTGTAACTTTCGACACCTTCATCCAGTTCCTCATCCCCTCAACCCCCACCTTTGGTAACCACAAATCTGGTGATCTCTTTTTCTGTGAGTTTGGGTTTGGGTTTTTTTTTTAGATTCCACAGTGTAATAATACAGTATTTCTTTTTCTGTGAGTTACTTCATCTAGCATAATGTTCTCAAGGCCCATCCATGTTGTCATAAATGGCAGAATTTCCTTTTTGTGCCTGAACTATGTTCCATTATATATCTGTACCACATCTCCTTTGTCCATTCATCTATCAGACACTTCGGTTGTTTCCATAGCTTGGCTATTGTAAATAGTGCTGCTGTGAACGTAGGGGTGCAGATATCTCTTCCACATAGTGTTTTCATTTTCTTCAGATATACGCCCAGTAGTGGAATTGCTGGATCATATGGTGGTGTTTTTTTTAAGATCCTCCATATTGTTTTCCATAGTGGCTCCTCTAATTTACATTCCCACCAACAGTGCACAAGGGTTCTCTTCTCTCCACATCTTTGCCAGATTTGTTAACTCATCTTTTTGATGACAGCCGTTCTGATAGGTGTGAGGGGATATCTCATTGTGGTTTTGACTTGCAATTTCCCTGATGATCAATGGTGTTGAGCACCTTTTCATGTGCCTGTTGTATGTCTTCTTTGGGAAAATGCCTATTCAGATCGTTTGCCCATTTTTAAGCGGATTTTTTGTTGTTTTGTTATGGAATTATGTGAGTTCTTTATATATTTTCCATATAAACACATTATCAGATATGTGATTTGCAAATACTTTCTCCTATTCAGTAGGTTGCTTTTACATTTTGTTGATGGTTTCTTCTGCCATGAAGAGTTTGGTTCAGTCCCACTTGGTTTTTGTTTGTTGTTTTTGTTGCTTTTTTTTTGCTTTTGCTTTTAGTGTCCGATTCAAAGAACCCTCTCTAAGACTCAGGTCAAGTAGCGTAGTGCCTATGTTTTTCTTCTAGGAGTTTTATGGTTTCTGGTCTTACTTTTAAGTTTTAATCCATTTCAAGTTAATTTCTGTGAGTGGTATAAGGTAGGTGTCCAGTTTCATTTTTTTACATGTGAATATCCAATTTTTCCTGTATCACTTGTTGAAGAGACTGTTTTTTCTGCGTTGAGTATTCTTGGCTCCCTCATCAAAAATTAGTTGACCACATACGTGTGGGTTTATTTCTGCTTTGTGAAATTTCTGATTAATGATATCACAGGTGAATTCAAACAAGTGAAATGACACTCAAATGCTTACAGAGTCACCAGGCGAACTTCCCCAAGTATGCCAGTGCTCCACTGATAGAAGGGGGCTGGTCTGTGAGGTCTTGCTCCCTACAGGGAGAGGAGTTGTGAGGTTCCTGGGCCTGAAAGCATCCTTACAAGCTGTGAACTTGGCGGGCAGTGGCCCAGCATCCCTTTCCCTTGGCTGGATTCTTTCAGGACTGGCAGAAATGACTGCTGCTTCCAGTTTGAGGAGACCATGTGCTGAAAGGCCTCCTCATGCACTGTGTGTGTCCCTGGTGAGTCACTTGCCTGTGAGAAACGACCTGTGCCATGTCTTTCAGCCACCCCACAGTGTGCAGCAGTGCTGCTGAGATCATGTCTGTGCTGTTTTTCTACATCATGAGGTATAAACAGATGGACCCGGAGAACCCGAACAATGACAGATTCGTCCTCTCCAAGGTAAGCTGGCATGGGAACCCATGCTCAGACACTTGGTTCCTGAACTCATTTAAAAAGCCACCATGTGGCAACAAGACCTGAAATGGCCTCTGTTTATCCTTTTGGTGCTTCTCTCTTTGCCTCATGTCTTCATCTGTTCAGGCTGATATAATAAAACATCAAAGACTGGGTGGCTTATAAACAATAGAAATTTATTTCTCACAGTTCTGGAGGCTAGAAGTCTAAGATCAAGGCACCAGCATGGTCATGTTCTGGTGAGGGCCCTGTTCCTGGTGGCAGACTTCTCACTGTATCCTCGTGTGATGTAAGGAGAAATGGTCTCTCTTTTATAAGGGCATTAACCCCACTCTTCAGGGTTCTGCCCTCATGACCTAATCACTGCCCAAAGACCACTACCTCCTAATACTATCACCTTGGGCATTAGGTTTTCAACATAATGGATTTTGGGGAGGGGGCACAAACATTCAGACCATGGCACCTCATAAAGATCTAAAAGGTGTTCTAGTGAGGACTGCGTGGTGGGAAGGATGACTTGCGGCAGCTGGCAGTCCTTCTTTTCCTTTGATGGTGCCTCACTTTACCCCACCTAGCACTAAAGCCCCCCTTGTCAGGGTCATGCTGCTCCGATCCTCTGCCACCTGGGTAGAGGAGGGCCACATGAGTGAATCCAACTTGTTGAGCTCGAGGGGCGTTGAGCTTGATTTGGAGGGATGTCCCACCCGTCAGTCAGCTTTCTCTTCCATTTCTCTGCATATCTGACCTGATACCAATAAGGAGTTTCTCATTAGGCTAGCTATAGTACGAGATAACCTCATGACACTGGGGGACAGGAAAGAAAAGAAATATTAAAAGCAAGGTCGATCTAGAAGAACAAGCAGCTCTTTTGATGCTGTCTGAAAGTTTGCTGTATTCTGAGCAAAGCATTTAAAGCTCAACTGGTAGAACGACATGTGCAAATAGAAACCCCAAATCTGGGCAGCGGGAAGTAAAGACAAAGGCAGAGTATAGGCAGAGTACCTGGAGCCGTAGTTAATGATCCTTGCCTTGGTGTCTAAAACATAATCTCAAATGAGGTTTGGCAAAGGATAAATAAAACGTGTGTGTAGAGGAAGAGAGATGAAGCAAACGAAGTCCATTAGTAATAGTTGACAAATTTAGGTAAAGAGTATATGGAACTTCATTGTACTATTCGTACAACTTTTCTGTAAGCTTGAATTTCCTTCATCATAAAAACTGAATAACTATAGGTGTACAAACAAAGTATGGGTGTTTAGAGCTTTACTTTAAAAAAGGGAAAGATGTGGGAATTCCCTGGTGGTCCAGTGGTTAGGACTCCACGCTTTCACTGTTGGGAGCCTGGGTTCAATCCCCGGTCAGGGAACCAAGATTCCGCAAGCCGCGCAGCACAGCCAAAAAAAAAAAAAAAAAGATGCCTAGACTATCCCATAACCGCTGCTATCATATAATCAGAGTCATTGGCCTTAGAGGGATAGAGAGACTTTCTGGCGTGTAGCCTCAGGCTGGGCTCTACTCATTTGCCAGATTTGTGTGTTCATCAGGCTTACGCAGCAGATAAAGTTTGAAGACAAGAAAAAACATTCAGGGGACTTCCCTGGTGGCGAAGTGGTAAAGAATCCACCTGCTGGGCTTCCCTGGTGGCGCAGTGGTTGAGAATCTGCCTGCCAATACAGGGGGACACGGGTTCGAGCCCTGGTCTGGGAGGATCCCACATGCCGCGGAGCAACGAAGCCCGTGTGCCACAGCTACTGAGCCTGCGCGTCTGGAGCCCGTGCTCCGCAACAAGAGAGGCCGCGATAGTGAGAGGCCCGCGCACCGCGATGAAGAGTGGCCCCCGCTTGCCACAACTAGAGAAAGCCCTCGCACAGAAACGAAGACCCAACACAGCCCAAAATAAGTAAATTAATTAATTAATTTAAAAAAAAAATACATATATATATATATAAAAGAATCCGCCTGCCAATGCAGGGGACACGGGTTCGAGCCGTGGTCCGGGAAGATCCCACATGCTGCGGAGCAACTAAGCCCGTGTACCACAACTACTGAGCCTGCGCTCTGGAGCCCACGAGCCACAACTACTCAGCCCACGTGCCACAACTACTGAAGCCCGTGCGCCTAGAGCCCGTGCTCCACAACAAGAGAAGCCGCTGCAATGAGAAGCCCGTGCACTGCAACTAGACAAAGCCCACATGCAACAACGAAGACCCAATGCAGCCAAAAATAAATAAAATAAATAAATTTAGTTTAAAAAAAAAACACTCAGGAGCATAGTCCATCTTGGCTCTGGTTGGGAATGGAGTAAATGGACTCGCTAGAGGCCGAGAAGCCAGGGTCTCCATAATCTGTGCTCCCGGGGCAGGAGTGTCTATGTAGACAGCTGCATGAGGAGGCCGCTTGCTAAGGCCTGGCCATGGCACTGACTGAGGTGCTCATGATCTCTCCGTCCACCACCCAGGCCTTAGTTTTTGTTTTATCAGCTCTTTTGTTTTCTTTAGCCAAGGAGGCTTGGGAAGTAACCAAAAAGCCTTCTTGTAAATTTGTTCTTGAAGCACACTTTGTGTCAGAACAAAGATGAGAAGTACCACCTGGAAGAGAAAGCTTTCTTTCCTGGGTGCCCTCAGCAGCTTGTGTGCATCTTTATTCTTGGCCCCTCAGTTGTGAGTGTCCCCCCCCACAGCGAAAGGATTCTTGGGAAAGGAAAGGGAACCCATGTGGGCGTGCTTCCACCATGCCAGACATCATGCTGATGCCCCACCAATCTTCTCAATTAATCCTACAGCCTCTTGCTTCCTGAACGGGGCTTTCCTCACCATCTTACCCAGAGAGCAAAGCCTTATGGAAGTGGGCTTACTTGTCCCCTGCGTTAAAGCTGGGGGGAAGTGGAGTTGGTCTGAGTGTAGAGCGCAGGCTCACTCCAAGGGCACGTAAGGCACCTGGGAGCCAGAGCTTGTTACAGGCGTAAAATAGGAGCTGTAGGGAGAAAGACTAAGCTAGCGATGTTGTCAAGAGAGACTTCAGTGGGACAGTTCTCGGGGCTAGAGATGCAAAACAAATCTGTGAGGGCACAAAGCACGTAGAGAAAGTTAAGGAAGGTCAAGAGCCCCAGGAAGAGCAGAACAGTAGGGTGGAGCAAGACAGGAGAGGGATCTGAGACTAACAAGTACCATCCACTCATCCGTGGTAGTGACAACACAAACCAGTCTCTGAATGGAGCTGACATCTGAATGGAGGAAGGGGGCAGACAAGAAACAAACCCAGAAATAGCATGTCAGATGGGGCTGAGTATCCTGGATCCAAGGGAAGTGGAGGGCAGGTACTAGGTGAAAGAGATGGTCCAGGAAAGCCTTGGTGTTGACATTTGAGCAGAGACTTGGAGGGTGTGAGGGAGTGAGCTGTGCCCTTATTTAGGCACAAGCACTGAGCACTCGGGGGAGAGGGGGCCACACGTGCTAAAGCCCTGAGGCAGGCATGTGCGTGGCGTGTTCCAAGGACATCCAGGAGGCCAGGCACCCGGAGCAGTGGGAGGTGATGGGGGTCTGGAGTGAACAGGCCACTGCAAGAACTTGAGCTCTACTTGACGTTAGACGACAAGACCTTGGACAGTTCTCCGCAGCGATTGAGGGGCGGGCTTCGGTTTTATCGTGCTCCGCCTGGTGGCTGTGTTGAGAACGACTGTGGAGGGAAGCAGGGAGGCCACTGCTCTGACAGAGGCAAGAGATGTTTGTGGCCAGGCCAAGATGGTGGCAGCAGAAGTGTTGAATAAGTTTGATATCTCTTCAGAAGCTTGGGAGTGAGTGAGGCCTCAGTGCAGCAGACCTTTGGCACTGGCACCACCTTGTGGCCCTCAGAGGGCCACATTCTCTCCGTGGGACCGTGATAGCCTGTGCGTACAAGCAGGTCAGTGGGGATAAATGGAGTGGTGGTAGAAAGTGACTTATTTCTAGCATAACCTCCTACATCACCACTTCCCAAATCTCAGTTGACTGGAGTTTTACAAACCAGGGAAATTGAAATCTTCTTCAGTGTTTCTAGTTTCTGTTTAAGAGTCCATATTCTCCAAAAACATTGAACATCTGGTCTGTGTACAGCTAGATAAAAGGTCTTGTGGAAATGGCAAGACTTCTGCTTATGTTTTTTTCTGCTTTGCTCTTGGGCTCTGTTTAGACTGCTGTGTGCAGAAGCTTCCCACTTCTGTGTTGTCAGAGCTCCAGTTGCCCTCACCAGCTGCATGGATTACCTGTGACTCTGTTGTCTTTGTGACGTTGATCTGACACTTTGAGGTACATGAGGGTGTGTAGATTCATTTGGTGCTTTCTCTTACAGAGTCTGTCGTTTGTTAATGTGGCAACTGGATGGCTGGGGGAAGGACTGGGGGTCGCGTGTGGGATGGCATATACTGGCAAGTACTTTGACAAGGCCAGGTAAGGCGCTTACCCAGAAACCACTTAACTGTTCCCACCCCACCCCACCCCCAGCACTTTGGCTTTATTTATCGCTTATTAGTTTGGGAAGGCAGTGATTGTGTTAAAAGTTCAGGTTACCAAGTACTCAAGGAGTAGAAAGAAATCATATTTCATGAAGCGGTTCTAGCATCTCCTGTTGGGTTCTAAGTGCTGCCTGCAGTATAGAAATCAGTTCATTAGGGACTTCCCTGGTGGTCCAGTGGGTAAGACTCTGCACTCCCAATGCAGGGGGCCCAGGTTCGATCCCTGTTCAGATAACTAGATCCCACATGCATGCCGCAAGTAAGAAGCCCGCATGCTGCAACTATGAGCCCACATGCCACAACTGTAGGATCCCGCATGCTGCAACTAAGACCCGGCACAGCCAAAATAAATAAATAAATATTTTAAAAAAGAAAGAAAACAGTTTATTAGGATTCAAGTCTAAGTTTTTTTTTAAACATTTATTTATTTACTTGTTTGTTTATTTAGCTAGCTAGCTAGCTGCGCCGGGTCTTAGTTGCGGCATGCGAGATCTTCAGTGGTGGTATGCAAGGTCTTAGCTGCAGCATTGTGGGATCTAGTTCCCTGACCAGGGATCAGACCCGAGCCCCCTGCATTGGGAGTGCGGAGTCTTACCCACTGGACCACCAGGGAAGTCCTAGGATTCAAGTTTTTACTAAGAGAGACATCTTCCTGTTTCCCATATCTCAGTGAGCTTCACTGTAGAGTGAACAGATGGTGTATTTGCCTTTCCACTGGGGACCCCTACATGTTAATCAAAGGTCTCTTTTTCTGGAATGGTCCACCTTCCTGAAGACAGGCAGATCCATGCCTTTCTTGCAGGGGTGTGTGCCCAGGTGCTGCTGATGTAGGAGCAGCAAGATGGGGGATCCTGAGGGGCTCAGGGTTGGCCATGATGGTGTGCATGTTCTACTCCCATGGTTCACCCAGGGTGCCTGAGTCTGCAGCCCCTCGGTCCCAGGTTCCAGCCCAGGTGGCCCCTCTGGAGGCACTTTGTTGTGCTTCCTCCACTGTTGACCTTTTTCATCTCTCACTGTTGCCTCTGTTAGTCCCTATCCTGTGGTTAATCACTTTTTTTATACCTCATTTATAGCATTTTTTGGGGGTCTGGGTTGTGTTTTAGTGCTTTAAACATTTCATGTTTCTGCTGCGGAGGAGTTTAATATTTGTAACAGAACATACGCTCCTGAGGTAGGATGTTTTGATTGTTATTATTGTATATAAATTTGTAAGATCAGAAATAGAAGGTGGCAGTGCTTAACATGGAGCTTATCAAGAAACCATATATGTAAATGTCTGGGCATTTAAGGGAGCTGCCTTCTCCCCATCCGCTCTTATTCGTTGGGCCCAGGGAAGTGGCAGAAGAACGTAGAAATTACTTTTACAGCTAGAATGAGAAGACTAGCCAAAGGTGCAGCCCATGTCGTGAGGCCCAAGCTTTTAAAGCTGTGTTTCCTCAGCTGTGGAATTTGGGCAGCGTTGACAGGGAAAATTGTCTTAGGTCTGAAGCAGCTGCTTCTGTCTCCTCCTTTGTTTCTCTCCATGAAATATATTTGCTCGAGCTGCCCAGAGGAGCCCCAGGCACGGTCCTAACGTCTCTCGGCTTGCCCCAGCTACCGGGTGTTCTGCCTCCTTGGAGGTGGCGAGTCCTCGGAAGGCTCCGTCTGGGAGGCCATGGCCTTTGCTTCCCACCACAGTCTGGACAACCTCGTGGCCATCTTTGACGTGAATCGCCTGTACCACAGAGGCACCCTGCCCCTCAAGCACTGCACAGACGTCTTTCAGAAGCGCTGTGAAGCCTTTGGGTAACTGTCCTGTTTTGTGGCACCTTCTTTCCGCCCCATCCCCCCTTCGCCTTCTAACCTGGCCCACTTCTCGGTTGACAGGTGGAATACTTTCGTGGTGGATGGCTGCGATGTGGAGGCACTGTGCCAGGTGTTCCAGCAGGCGGCTCAAGTGAAGAGCAAGCCCACTGCTATAGTTGCCAAGACCTTCAGGGGCCACGGCATGCCACGTAAGGAAGTGTTGCTTTTCTGCTTGTGGTTGTCAAAAACCTCTGCCTAGCATATGAGGTGGAGGGAGGCTTAGGCTAGCTGGGCAGACAGCTGACTTCACGCACGCACGGTGATTACGCCTGTGACGTGCGCCCAGCGCTCTTGCTCTTTCTCATGCTTGTAGATAGCAGGTCTGGTTAGGGCAAGGGGGAGGGAGCCCAGACCCCCAGCAAGCGAGCGCAAGGGAGCGGCTGAGAGGATAGTCCCTCAGTTAGAGGACCAGCAGGGAGCCATCTCCACGGGAGTGCAGAGCCAGAGGGGGGCTGAGCGTGAGCAGATACGTAAACATGAGTGTACGTGCCTGCGAGCGCCCTAGCCTGCGCCCACGCTACCTGGGAGGACACACAGGCCACTAGTAAAGCAGCGCCTCTGGGAAAGGTAACTGTGGAACTGAGGGTCGGGGAAGGGAGGGGGTTTTGAAAGTCTTAACTTCTTGCAGATTTCAAAGTGGACCTCTGAAGTTGTTCATCTCAAGTATAAATAGTTGCAGTAGGTGTGATCCCTGGTGTGTGTTTAGCGTTGACATTTTAGAATAAAACTCTTCTATGACCCCTTCTCAAAATACAGTCTTATTCTGGTACCCCCGTTCAGTAAATGACGACTGGACCAGTTTGCTCCTGGCAGAAACCTGGGTATTGTCCTTGCCTCCACCTCTCCCTTATGTGCCCCCTACACACATACCCAGTCTTTCATCGATTCTGATTGATTCTGCTCCTGACGTACGTCTCAAGTCTGTTCGCTCCTCTCCATCTCTCTTGCCCAGGCCCAGTCACCTCTCCCTAACTGCAGTCTCCCCAAGCCAGCCCCCACATGACTGCCGTGGTGATCTTTCTACAACACGGATCTGATCAGTCACCATCCCCCTTCCAAACCCGTCAGTGGTTTCCCATCTTGCTTTGGACAGAACTCAGACTCCTTATACCCATAGGCTCCTCCATGGTCTGCTCTGCCTGTCCAGCCTCATCTCCCTCACTCTCCCCTCCATTCACCAGCACACGGGCCAGTGGCCCCCTCAAGAGCCTCTCGGCCTTTGTCAAGGCTGTCTCCTGCGACTGCAGTACCATGTCAGGCCCCCTGTGCCAGCTTTTTACTCTGTGGCTGACATCTTTTCCATCTGGATGTCTTTCAGATGACCAAATAGGAGCTCATTAGATACTTAGGGAATGAATGTGTTTTATCCATTGGGTTGCAGAAGTTGAGGATTCAGAAAATTGGCATGAAAGGCCAATGCCAAAAGAAAGAGTGGATACAATTATCAAACTAATTGAGAGCCAGATACAGACCAAGAAGAAGCTTGACCCAAAACCCCCTGTTGAAGACTCACCTCAAATCAACATCACAGATATAGAAATGATCTCTCCACCTGCTTACAATGTTGGTGACATGGTAGGCAAACTGCTTTTTTCTCTGCTTTTCCTAAATACAGAGGACTCTGTTTACTCTGATCTCCAGGAATGAACAAATTGTTAGGTGATGTGGTATTTAACTAAAGATTATAAGCAATAAATATGGATTTACCTTCTCTTTTACTGTTTCTGATATTTATTCTTTGATTTCAAACTTAACTCAGGTCTGAATTTTCTTACCAGTCAGTCACTACTTATTTGTGTCCAGTGCTGTGCAACTTTTTGTTTGCTTCTGTGTCTACTCAAAGGATGGGGGCCTGGCTGGATTGATCTGTTGGGCTTATTCCCTGGATTACACAAGGAAACACACCAATTCATCAAAGACCAGTTCTTCAAAAAGGAAACAAATTAGGCACTAAAGGCTGAACATAAAACCTTTCTGCTTTTTGTTACCATTTTTGTATTCAAAGTATGCAGGGTCTTCACAACCTAAGGAAATAAGGTGGTGAGCCTGGGAGGAAGGAAATACTTATTTATTTGGGGACATTTTGAGTGTTACTTACGTTTTCTTAGCCTGGTAAATATGGGTTTAAAATAAATGAATTGACTATTTGAGAAATTAGAAAACAAATTTAAAAGCAGAAGAACGCTATTAATAAGGGAAAAGTACATATAAACAGAGGCTACTTTGGTAATATGTGTTAACACTTTAGCTGTTCACACCCTTCAAACTAGCAGTGCAACTCACAGGAATTTATCCTACAGAAACACCTGTGCAAGTGTGCAGAATAGAATGAATGTCAATTGCAGCATTGATTATGATGAAATGTTTATGTCTGGAAGGTAGGTGGGATTATGGGAGCTTTTCATTTTTTGAAAGAAGTGTATATATTTTACTAATAGGAAAAATTAAGGAAACAGGCCAGTTCGTAAAAAGTTAATGAATTAAAGAACAAGAAGTCACATTAATACACAAATCAAAGAGTTGGCTCTTTGAATTACTAATACAGTAGACAAACCATTATCTAGCCTACTTAAAGAGATGAAAATCATAAATGAATAAAATTAGTCACTAGAGGAGATAACCACAGATGCGGAAAACAGAATTTTGAGAAAACTATGCTAATTGGTATGAAAACCTGTAAAAAAAAAAAAAAAAGGACCTCTTTTAGGAATACATAAAATACCAAAATTGACTAAAAAGACACAAAACACTTAAGTAGATCAACAGCCATAGAAAAATTTGAGAAAACTGTCCAAGAGTTGTACCTCCAAAGTGCCAGGCTCACTAAGTTGCAAGAGTGACTTAATTTTAACCTTCAAGGAATGGGTTAATTCCTAGGCTATTTCAAACCTTCTTGAATATGGAAAAAGCCATTTATGAAGCCGAAATGTTATAATGCTAGCCCAAAGGAAAAAAACTACAGGCCAACCTCACTTATGAATATTGACGTAAAAATTCTAAATAAAATGTTCGCTGGTCTCACCTCAGTACCTTAAAGAGGTATATGAATCAGTGAAGTTCAAATTAGTAATGCATATCATTCCCCAGTATTAGGAGGGGGGAAATTATGATCATTAACAATTAAAGACTCAGTCCTGACGATGAAAAGGCAAGCCTATTTGCAGGTGGTAGGGTTGTATGTCTGGAAAGCCCAAGAGAATCGACAGAAAATGGTTAGAAATAAGAGGAGTCCAGAACGAGAACTTGTAGCAAAACTAATATACAAAGATTGATTCTTATATTAATAAAATGGAGAGATTATCCCTTTTACAATGGCAATAAAAACTAAAATAACTAAAAATAAACTTAAGTATATAAGGTCTATGTTAAGATACTTATGAAACTATAGCCCTAAAAGAAGCTCACATGCCTTGCATGCATGAGATGCTCACCAAGTATTTGTGAGTAGACCATTGCCAAAAGGATGCCACGCAAACCTGTCATTTCCCTTACCTCTGGGGAGAGGAACTGGGAGAGCAGGAGGAAGATGGCCTTTTCACTCGATATCCTTTCATAACCTGACTTTTGTACTCAACTACATGAATTGCCTGTTTTAAAAAATATTTTTAGGAGTGTTTAGATGAATGGACAAAGACAAATGCGGAGGCAAACCTTGTTTTTTTTTAAATAACAGCTTTATTGAGATAATAAAGCTATATAAAGCTATAGATTTCTATATAATCTACCCATTTGAAATGTACAATTCAATGGTTTTTAGCATACTGCCAAGAGTTGTGCAACCATCACCACACTCAATCTTACAACATTTCCGTCATCCCAAAGAGAAACCCTATACCCATTAGCAGTTACTCTCTATTCCCACCCAGCCCCTAGTAACTGCTAATCTACTTTCTGTGCCTGTGGATTTGCCTATTCCAGACATTTCATGTAAATGGGATCATATAATATGCAAAGTTTTGAGTCTGGCTTATTTCACTTAGCACTGTGTTCTCGAGGTTCATCCGTGTGGTGGCAGTACTCCATTTTATGGGTATATCATATGTTTTATTTATCCATTCACCTGTTGCTGGACATTTGGGTTGTTTCTACCTTTTGGCTATTGTGAATAATGCTGCAATGAACATTTGTGTACAACCTTTCGTATAGATGTATTTTTCTCTTGGGTATATGCCTGGGAGTAGAATTGCTGGGTCGTAGTAATTCTGCTTAACTCTTTGAGGAAATGCCAAGCCTTGTTTTTTTTAATAGAAAAACTCAATATTGTAAGGATGTCAGTTCTCCCCTAAATTAATCCATAGATTGAGTCCAATCTCAAACAGTATCCTAATGGAATTGTTTATTATTTGTATTACGTTTCTAAAGTTCTACATTTTAATATTTACAGTGAGTATTATCAGTCTTGTAGTTAAACACTCACAGAGGCATTTGCATTTTGGGAAATGTAAATTTTTAAATCAACTATAGGAATGGGACAGAAGAATAAATTTATTTGGGGGAAATTGATACCCAGTGAGCCAAGTATGGATTTAAAATTGGCTAGCAGTCCTTTTTTATGACCCTAAAGGAGATTATTGGTGAATCACAAATTTGCTTTCTTCATTAAGGTAGATGACAGTTTATAATTCTACCAATTCACCTTCCTTCTAAACCCATTCTAAGAAACTCTACTGTTTAACTTCCAGATAGCTACTCGGAAAGCATGTGGTTTGGCCCTGGCTAAGCTGGGCCATGCAAATGACAGAGTCGTTGTGCTGCACGGTGACAGCAAGAACTCCACCTTCTCTGAGATATTCAAGAAGGAACACCCTGAGCGCTTCGCTGAGTGTTGTACTGCTGAGCAAAACATGGTGTGTGTGCTGGGGACATCCATCTTGAGTCTTCTCATTGACAAACAGTGGCCCACCAGACATAGGAGGGCTGCGCTGTGTTGCAGTTTTTCTTTCCACTTATAAAAGCAAAGGAACTGGAGGAAAAAAGTGTCGGGGGAAACAAGTACAGAGCAACCAGGCAGAGTCTGAGGGGTGACTTCCAGGACCGCAGGGAGGGGCTCCAGCCATCTGCCCTCAGGTCTCCAGGCCTAAAGCATGCCCAGCTCCCTGGTAGCTCTAGGTGACCCCACTCTTCCTGCCCTGCCCATCCCACAACCAGGCAATCCTACAACATCCCAGAGGCCAATAGATTGAAAGCTACAAGGGACTGTGGTTTTTCTCTCCACCTTGTTGCATGGGGCCTAATAGATCCTAGATATTCAAATGTTGCCCTAATTGCAGCCTCAAGAATGTCAGTAGTGCTGTGGCCTTAGGTAGAGCTGTTCTGCTTATCTGTGCTTCAGTCTCTTCCCAGGATGACATTAGCGCAGGAGTCCCTTATGCATGCACATATCCGCACACACTCCCCTCGAGAGAGAGAAAGGAGTTTGTGCAAGTAAACGCCTTGACTTGTAAAGCTCTGTGCCACTGCAGAGGCCAGCGCACATGTACCTTCGCATCGTAGAGGCCAGAAACAGCACTGGCCAGAAATCTATGGGCCAGCAGGCCTTACGTGACCACCAGAGAGATTGTATTTGGAACAAGTAGTATTTACAGATATTTTAAATTAGTTGCCAGCTTTTTTTTTCTTTTTTCTTTTTTTTTTTTTTTGCCTGTACCATGTGGCATGTGGGATCTTAGTTCCCCGACCAGGGATCGAACCCGCGCCCCCCTGTGTTGGAAACACGGAGTCTTAACCACTGGACCGCCGGGGAAGTCCCAGTTGCCAGCTTTTAAAAGTCAGGAAATTTTATATGGAATCCAAATTTCTGGATTCTCTTGAAGAATGGGAAGATCTGGCAACACTGGGACGACATTCCTTCCTTCCTGCCACCAGTTAGCTGGAGCCAAGCAGGGGCCCCATTTAGATGGGGGTCCACAGCCAGCTCACCATGTCCCTGCGTCCTGCTGGCCCGCTCATTTGTTCACGGTGCTTCCCTGGCCCTGTCAGTGTTGGAATTTAAGCCCCCCTGTTCAGTAAAGTAGGTCATTGCAATTGTAAGAATATGTACATTTTTCTGTGGGTCTCATTAAGCTAAGCTGTTTCCATTTTGAATGGAAAAAAAATACAATTCATAATTTTCTGAATTGAGCCACCTATCAAAAAGCTTGCTTCCTAACTCATTGATTCTTTCAGTCAGCAACTGAAGGCAACGAATAAAGCAGCAGCCAGCAAGTGGGTAGCATCCAGGGCTACCAGGTGAAACTGGTGACTACAGTGATAGCGTGACTAGGGCCAGTCAGCAGCAAGGTCTCAGAGGACGTGACGTTTAAGCTGAGACTTAAGTGACAAGGAGTCAGTCATGCGCAGATCTTTGGGGGACGGTATTCCCAGCAGGGGGCCCAGCTAGCTCTGTGGCACGCCCAAATCTGAGCTGTTCAGGGAGCAGAAGGGAGGGCCGCTGTGGAGAACAGCTTGCTGGGGGGAGCGGGGGAGGTGACAGGAGATGGCGACTTGGACCAGGGCAGCAGCTGTGGGGTTGGAGAGGAGCAGACTCATCCAGAATCTGCTTTGCCGGGAGAGTCGGCAGGATGCCATGGGGTAGGTGTCAGGGCAGGAACCAAGGCTGGCGCTAGGGCAGAGGCCAGAGCACCTGGGAGCGGAGGAGTGTTGCTTCCTGAGAGGGACAAGACTGGGGGAGGAATGGGTTTGGGGAACGCAGTCAGGAGCTCTCTTTGGGCCCTGGGGTAGGGGGGTCAGGGTACCTGTTAGACTGGGGATGGGGGTGCCAGGTAGCTTAGAGGATAGATCATTTATCTCCAAATGTGTTTGCTTTCCAAACTGCTGAATGTGTTTTTCTAAACTAGATCTTTTTCTGCCTAGCTTTAAGTTAACATCTAAATTTTTCATCACAGATTTAAGTAGATGCAAAGGATATAATTTCCCGTATATTGAAATTTGTGACACTTTAACACTCAAATCATCCAATTACATGAAGGCTCTCTTTGTCAGAAATTAAATCCGTTTTTCTACTTGAATTCTTATTTCCGTTCTGCTTCCCCAAATATATTTATGCATGAAAGCCTTTTGTTGACAGTTCTTTTCTGCAATAAAAATATGCATATACATTGACAGTTTTTAAAAATTTTCTTATGTCCGTAGGCCTTGGAGCATTACAATTTGTTTTCTTCTAGATTGAGCTACAGTTATAATTATTAGCTTGTGTAGCATTGGTTAAGTACACTTAAAGCTAGAATGAGACAAGCTTCAGAACAAAATCTATTCGTATTTTAATGATGTAAGTGCCAAGAAACCTTGTTTACATAAATAAGGTGATGGGAAGGGAAAGAGTTTTGTTGTGGCAACATCATTCAATTCATTTGAATTCCTTCCCAGTTATAAGCCAAAAATCACACAGTGATCTTTCATGTTAAGTTGTTGGTGGAAAATTATTTGTAAAGGGTTGACAGTTACATTAGGTTCTCTTTCAGTTTTGTTAAAAGAATTGGAAAACCCCTGACTTAAAAAAGAATTTGTTATCCAATCTTTTGAGTTCTGTAGTTTCTCAAGGCTGCTATGATTATTTCGAATTGTCCTTTCTGTTTTGATCCGGAGCTCTTACACTCCAGGGTGTTGCCCAACTGAAGGACCCGATGAGGGTGAGAGAGCGCCTTTCGGCAGTCAGTGACTGGGAGGCGATTATCAGGGAGACAGCGGGAAGTAGGCCCTGGGCCCTTTTGCTGGCAGACGGACATGGGAGTCAAGGATCTTGACGTTGAGACCAGCCACAGCCATGTGCCCCTTGGATGGTCTTTGTTTACCTCAAGATGTTCATCTTCTAGTTTGAAGCCTGCCAGGGTATGTGAGCCTGCCCTTCCAGCGGAGGTGAAGAATAGAGAGAGAGAAGCGTGGTTAGCATCAAGCACATCAGACTGACACAGTGGGACCATATGCTGGTTCCCTGTGGAGGGGGCAGATGAGGAGGAGTGTGGCCCGAGGCCCAGGACTCAGTCTAGGTGCGCCGCCCAGCAGAAGCGGCCTAGGCAGGGTCAGCAGCGTTCAGTGAGACGGCTGGTCTGTAGTGCTGGAGGCAACTGAGAGGCCAGGTACGATGCAGACAGGGTCTGTAGTGCTGGAGGCACCTGAGAGGTCAGGTACGATGCAGGCAGGGTCTGTAGTGCTGGAGGCTCCTGAGAGGTCAGGTACGATGCAGGCAGGGTCTGTAGTGCTGAAGTCTCTTGAGAGGCCAGGTACGATGCAGGCAGGGTCTGTAGTGCTGGAGGCTCCTGAGAGGTCAGGTACGATGCAGGCAGGGTCTGTAGTGCTGAAGTCTCTTGAGAGGCCAGGTACGATGCAGACAGGGTCTATAGTGCTGGAGGCTCCTGAGAGGTCAGGTACGATGCAGACATGGTCTGTAGTGCTGGAGGCTCCTGAGAGGTCAGGTACGATGCAGACATGGTCTGTAGTGCTGGAGGCTCCTGAGAGGTCAGGTACGATGCAGGCAGGGTCTGTAGTGCTGGAGGCTCCTGAGAGGCCAGGTATGATGCAGGCAGGGTCTGTAGTGCTGGAGGCTCCTGACAGGTCAGGTATGATGCAGGCAGTGTCTGTAGTGCTGGAGTCTTCTGAGAGGCCAGGTACGATGCAGACAGGGTCCGTAGTGCTGGAGGCTCCTGAGAGGCCAGGTAAGATGCAGGCAGGGTCTGTAGTGCTGGAGGCTCCTGAGAGGCGAGGTACGATGCAGGCAGGGTCTGTAGTGCTGGAGGCTCCTTAGAGGTCAGGTACGATGCAGACAGGTTCTGTAGTGCTGGAGGCTCCTGAGAAGTCAGGTACGATGCAGACATGGTCTGTAGTGCTGGAGGCTCCTGAGAGGCCAGGTAAGATGCAGACAGGGTCTGTAGTGCTGGAGGCTCCTGAGAGGTTAGGTACGATGCAGGCAGGGTCTGTAGTGCTGGAGGCTCCTGAGAGGTCAGGTACTATGCAGGCATGGTCTGTAGTGCCGGAGGCTCCTGAGAGGTCAGGTACGATGCAGACAGGGTCTGTAGTGCTGGAGGCTCCTGAGAGGTCAGGTACGATGCAGGCAGGGTCTGTAGTGCCGGAGGCTCCTGAGAGGTCAGGTACGATGCAGACAGGGTCTGTAGTGCTGGAGGCTCCTGAGAGGTCAGGTACGATGCAGGCAGGGTCTGTAGTGCCGGAGGCTCCTGAGAGGTCAGGTATGACACAGAAAGGGTCTGTAGTGCTGGAGGCTCCTGAGAGGCCAGGTACGATTAGGCAGGGTCTGTAGTGCTGAAGTCTCTTGAGAGGCCAGATACGATGCAGGCAGGGTCTGTAGTGCTGGAGGCTCCTGAGAGGTCAGGTACGATGCAGACATGGTCTGTAGTGCTGGAGGCTCCTGAGAGGTCAGGTACGATGCAGACATGGTCTGTAGTGCTGGAGGCTCCTGAGAGGTCAGGTACGATGCAGGCAGGGTCTGTAGTGCTGGAGGCTCCTGAGAGGTCAGGTACGATGCAGGCAGGGTCTTTAGTGCTGGAGGCTCCTGAGAGGTCAGGTACGATGCAGGCAGGGTCTGTAGTGCTGGAGGCTCCTGAGAGGTCCGGTACGATGCAGGCAGGGTCTGTAGTGCTGGAGGCTCCTGAGAGGTCAGGTACGATGCAGGCAGGGTCTGTAGTGCTGGAGGCTCCTGAGAGGCCAGGTACGATGCAGACATGGTCTGTAGTGCTGGAGGCTCCTGAGAGGTCAGGTACGATGCAGGCAGGGTCTGTAGTGATGGAGACTCCTGGGAGGTCAGGTACGATGCAGGCAGGGTCTGTAGTGATGGAGGCTTCTGAGAGGCCAGGTACGATGCAGGCAGGGTCTGTAGTGCTGGAGGCTCCTGAGAGGCCAGGTACGATGCAGGCAGTGTCTGTAGTGCTGGAGTCTTCTGAGATGCCAGGTACGATGCAGACAGGTTCTGTAGTGCTGGAGGCTCCTGAGAGGCCAGGTACGATGCAGGCAGGGTCTGTAGTGCTGGAGGCTCCTGAGAGGTCAGGTAAGATGCAGACAGGGTCTGTAGTGCTGGAGGCTCCTGAGAGGTCAGGTACGATGCAGGCAGGGTCTGTAGTGCTGGAGGCTCCTGAGAGGCCAGGTACGATGCAGGCAGGGTCTGTAGTGCTGGAGGCTCCTGAGAGGCCAGGTACGATGCAGGCAGTGTCTGTAGTGCTGGAGTCTTCTGAGAGGCCAGGTACGATGCAGACAGGTTCTGTAGTGCTGGAGGCTCCTGAGAGGCCAGGTAAGATGCAGACAGGGTCTGTAGTGCTGGAGGCTCCTGAGAGGCGAGGTACGATGCAGACAGGGTCTGTAGTGCTGGAGGCTCCTGAGAGGTCAGGTACGATGCAGGCAGGGTCTGTAGTGCTGGAGGCTCCTGAGAGGCCAGGTACGATGCAGGCAGGGTCTGTAGTGCTGGAGGCTCCTGAGAGGCCAGGTACGATGCAGGCAGTGTCTGTAGTGCTGGAGTCTTCTGAGAGGCCAGGTACGATGCAGACAGGTTCTGTAGTGCTGGAGGCTCCTGAGAGGCCAGGTAAGATGCAGACAGGGTCTGTAGTGCTGGAGGCTCCTGAGAGGCGAGGTACGATGCAGATAGGGTCTGTAGTGCTGGAGGCTCCTGAGAGGTCAGGTACGATGCAGACATGGTCTGTAGTGCTGGAGGCTCCTGAGAGGTCAGGTATGATGCAGACATGGTCTGTAGTGCTGGAGGCTCCTGAGAGGTTAGGTACGATGCAGGCAGGGTCTGTAGTGCTGGAGACTCTTGAGAGGTCAGGTACGATGCAGGCAGGGTCTGTAGTGCTGGAGGCTCCTGAGAGGCCAGGTACGATGCAGACAGGGTCTGTAGTGCTGGAGGCTCCTGAGAGGCCAGGTACGATGCAGGCAGGGTCTGTAGTGCTGGAGGCTCCTGAGAGGTCAGGTACGATGCAGGCAGTGTCTGTAGTGCTGGAGTCTTCTGAGAGGCCAGGTACGATGCAGACAGGGTCTGTAGTGCTGGAGGCTCCTGAGAGGTCAGGTACGATGCAGACAGGGTCTGTAGTGCTGGAGGCTCCTGAGAGGCCATGTACGATGCAGACAGGGTGTGTAGTCCTGGAGGCTCCTGAGAGGCCAGGTACGATGCAGACAGGGTCTGTAGTGCTGGAGGCTCCTGAGAGGTCAGGTACGATGCAGGCAGTGTCTTTAGTGCTGGAGGCTCCTGAGAGGTCAGGTACGATGCAGGCAGGGTCTGTAGTGCTGGAGGCTCCTGAGAGGTCAGGTACGATGCAGGCAGGGTCTGTAGTGCTGGAGGCTCCTGAGAGGCCAGGTACGATGCAGGCATGGTCTGTAGTGCTGGAGGCTCCTGAGAGGCCAGGTACGATGCAGACAGAGTCTGTACTGCTGGAGGCTCCTGAGAGGTCAGGTACGATGCAGGCAGTGTCTGTAGTGCTGGAGTCTTCTGAGATGCCAGGTACGATGCAGAGAGGGTCTGTAGTGCTGGAGGCTCCTGAGAGGCCATGTACGATGCAGACAGGGTCTGTAGTGCTGGAGGCTCCTGAGAGGCCAGGTACGATGCAGACAGGGTCTGTAGTCCTGGAGGCTCCTGAGAGGTCAGGTACGATGCAGGCAGGGTCTGTAGTGATGGAGACTCCTGGGAGGTCAGGTACGATGCAGGCAGGGTCTGTAGTGCTGGAGGCTCCTGAGAGGCCAGGTACGATGCAGGCAGGGTCTGTAGTGCTGGAGGCTCCTGAGAGGTCAGGTACGATGCAGGCAGGGTCTGTAGTGCTGGAGGCTCCTGAGAGGTCAGGTACGATGCAGGCAGGGTCTGTAGTGCTGGAGGCTCCTGAGAGGCCAGGTACGATGCAGGCAGGGTCTGTAGTGCTGGAGGCTCCTGAGAGGCCAGGTACGATGCAGACAGGGTCTGTAGTGCTGGAGGCTCCTGAGAGGTCAGGTACGATGCAGACAGGTTCTGTAGTGATGGAGGCTCCTGAGAGGCCAGGTAAGATGCAGACAGGGTCTGTAGTGCTGGAGGCTCCTGAGAGGTCAGGTACGATGCAGGCAGTGTCTGTAGTGCTGGAGTCTTCTGAGATGCCAGGTACGATGCAGAGAGGGTCTGTAGTGCTGGAGGCTCCTGAGAGGCCATGTACGATGCAGACAGGGTCTGTAGTCCTGGAGGCTCCTGAGAGGCCAGGTACGATGCAGACAGGGTGTGTAGTCCTGGAGGCTCCTGAGAGGTCAGGTACGATGCAGGCAGGGTCTGTAGTGCTGGAGGCTCCTGAGAGGTTAGGTACGATGCAGGCATGGTCTGTAGTGCTGGAGGCTCCTGAGAGGTCAGGTACGATGCAGGCAGTGTCTGTAGTGCTGGAGGCTCCTGAGAGGCCAGGTACGATGCAGACAGGGTCTGTAGTCCTGGAGGCTCCTGAGAGGTCAGGTACGATGCAGACAGAGTCTGTAGTGCAGGAGGCTCCTGAGAGGCCAGGTACGATGCAGACAGGGTCTGTAATGCTGGAGGCTCCTGAGAAGCCAGGTACGATGCAGACAGGGTCTGCAGTGCTGGAGGCACCTGAGAGGTCAGGTACGATGCAGACAGGGTCTGTAGTGCTGGAGGCTCCTGAGAGGTCAGGTACGATGCAGGCAGGGTGTGTAGTCCTGGAGGCTCCTGAGAGGTCAGGTACGATGCAGACAGGTTCTGTAGTCCTGGAGGCTCCTGAGAGTTCAAGTACGATGCAGGCACGGTCTGTAGTGCTGGAAGCTCCTGAGAGGTCAGGTACGATGCAGGCATGGTCTGTAGTGCTGGAGGCTCCTGAGAGGTCAGGTACGATGCAGACAGGGTCTGTAGTGCTGGAGGCTCCTGAGAGGCCAGGTACGATGCAGGCAGGGTCTGGAGTGCTGGAGTCTTCTGAGAGGCCAGGTACGATGCAGACAGGGTCTGTAGTGCTGGAGGCTCCTGAGAGGCCAGGTACGATGCAGGCAGGGTCTGTAGTGCTGGAGGCTCCTGAGAAGTCAGGTACGATGCAGGCAGTGTCTGTAGTGCTGGAGGCTCCTGAGAGGCCAGGTACGATGCAGACAGAGTCTGTAGTGCAGGAGGCTCCTGAGAGGTCAGGTACGATGCAGGCATGGTCTGTAGTGCTGGAGGCTCCTGAGAGGTCAGGTGCGATGCAGACAGGGTCTGTAGTGCTGGAGGCTCCTGAGAGGCCAGGTACGATGCAGACAGGGTCTGTATTGCTGGAGGCTCCTGAGAGGCCAGGTACGATGCAGGCAGGGTCTGTAGTCCTGGAGGCTCCTGAGAGGTCAGGTACGTTGCAGGCATGTTCTGTAGTGCTGGAGGCTCCTGAGAGGTCAGGTACGATGCAGGCAGGGTCTGTAGTGCTGGAGGCTCCTGAGAGGTTAGGTACGATGCAGGAAGTGTCTGTAGTGCTGGAGGCTCCTGAGAGGTCAGGTACGATGCAGACAGAGTCTGTAGTGCTGGAGGCTCCTGAGAGGTCAGGTACGATGCAGACAGGGTCTGTAGTGCTGGAGGCACCTGAGAGGTCAGGTACGATGCAGACAGGGTCTGTAGTGCTGGAGGCTCCTGAGAGGTCAGGTACGATGCAGACAGGGTCTGTAGTGCTGGAGGCTCCTGAGAGGTCAGGTACGATGCAGACATGGTCTGTAGTGCTGGAGGCTCCTGAGAGGTTAGGTACGATGCAGACAGGGTCTGTAGTGCTGGAGGCACCTGAGAGGTCAGGTACGATGCAGACATGGTCTGTAGTGCTGGAGGGTCCTGAGAGGTCAGGTACGTTGCAGGCATGTTCTGTAGTGCTGGAGGCACCTGAGAGGTCAGGTACGATGCAGACAGGGTCTGTAGTGCTGGAGGCTCCTGGGAGGTCAGGTACGATGCAGACAGGGTCTGTAGTGCTGGAGGCTCCTGAGAGCCCAGGTACGATGCAGACAGGGTCTGTAGTGATGGAGGCTCCTGAGAGGTCAGGTACGATGCAGGCAGGGTCTGTAGTGCTGGAGGCTCCTGAGAGGTCAGGTACGATGCAGGCAGGGTCTGTAGTGCTGGAGGCTCCTGAGAGGTCAGGTACGATGCAGGCAGGGTCTGTAGTGCTGGAGGCTCCTGAGAGGCCAGGTACGATGCAGGCAGGGTCTGTAGTGCTGGAGGCTCCTGAGAGCCCAGGTACGATGCAGGCAGGGTCTGTAGTGATGGAGGTTCCTGAGATGTCAGGTACGATGCAGGCAGGGTCTGTAGTGCTGGAGGCTCCTGAGAGGTCAGGTACGATGCAGGCAGAGTCTGTAGTGCTGGAGGCTCCTGAGAGGTCAGGTACGATGCAGGCAGGGTCTGTAGTGCTGGAGGCTCCTGAGAGGTCAGGTACGATGCAGGCATGTTCTGTAGTGCTGGAGGCTCCTGAGAGGCCAGGTACGATGCAGACAGGGTCTGTAGTGCTGCAGGTTCCTGAGAGGTTATGTACGTTGCAGGCAGGGTCTGTAGTGCTGGAGGCTCCTGAGAGGTCAGGTACGATGCAGGCAGGGTCTGTAGTGCTGAAGTCTCTTGAGAGGCCAGGTACGATGCAGACAGGGTCTATAGTGCTGGAGGCTCCTGAGAGGTCAGGTACGATGCAGGCAGGGTCTGTAGTGCTGGAGGCTCCTGAGAGGCCAGGTATGATGCAGGCAGGGTCTGTAGTGCTGGAGGCTCCTGACAGGTCAGGTATGATGCAGGCAGTGTCTGTAGTGCTGGAGTCTTCTGAGAGGCCAGGTACGATGCAGACAGGGTCCGTAGTGCTGGAGGCTCCTGAGAGGCCAGGTAAGATGCAGGCAGGGTCTGTAGTGCTGGAGGCTCCTGAGAGGCGAGGTACGATGCAGGCAGGGTCTGTAGTGCTGGAGGCTCCTTAGAGGTCAGGTACGATGCAGACATGGTCTGTAGTGCTGGAGGCTCCTGAGAAGTCAGGTACGATGCAGACATGGTCTGTAGTGCTGGAGGATCCTGAGAGGCCAGGTAAGATGCAGACAGGGTCTGTAGTGCTGGAGGCTCCTGAGAGGTTAGGTACGATGCAGGCAGGGTCTGTAGTGCTGGAGGCTCCTGAGAGGTCAGGTACTATGCAGGCATGGTCTGTAGTGCCGGAGGCTCCTGAGAGGTCAGGTACGATGCAGACAGGGTCTGTAGTGCTGGAGGCTCCTGAGAGGTCAGGTACGATGCAGGCAGGGTCTGTAGTGCCGGAGGCTCCTGAGAGGTCAGGTACGATGCAGACAGGGTCTGTAGTGCTGGAGGCTCCTGAGAGGTCAGGTACGATGCAGGCAGGGTCTGTAGTGCCGGAGGCTCCTGAGAGGTCAGGTATGACACAGAAAGGGTCTGTAGTGCTGGAGGCTCCTGAGAGGTCAGGTACGACGCAGACAGTGTCTGTAGTGCTGGAGGCTCCTGAGAGGCCAGGTACGATTAGGCAGGGTCTGTAGTGCTGAAGTCTCTTGAGAGGCCAGATACGATGCAGGCAGGGTCTGTAGTGCTGGAGGCTCCTGAGAGGTCAGGTACGATGCAGACATGGTCTGTAGTGCTGGAGGCTCCTGAGAGGTCAGGTACGATGCAGACATGGTCTGTAGTGCTGGAGGCTCCTGAGAGGTCAGGTACGATGCAGGCAGGGTCTGTAGTGCTGGAGGCTCCTGAGAGGTCAGGTACGATGCAGGCAGGGTCTTTAGTGCTGGAGGCTCCTGAGAGGTCAGGTACGATGCAGGCAGGGTCTGTAGTGCTGGAGGCTCCTGAGAGGTCCGGTACGATGCAGGCAGGGTCTGTAGTGCTGGAGGCTCCTGAGAGGTCAGGTACGATGCAGGCAGGGTCTGTAGTGCTGGAGGCTCCTGAGAGGCCAGGTACGATGCAGACATGGTCTGTAGTGCTGGAGGCTCCTGAGAGGTCAGGTACGATGCAGGCAGGGTCTGTAGTGATGGAGACTCCTGGGAGGTCAGGTACGATGCAGGCAGGGTCTGTAGTGATGGAGGCTTCTGAGAGGCCAGGTACGATGCAGGCAGGGTCTGTAGTGCTGGAGGCTCCTGAGAGGCCAGGTACGATGCAGGCAGTGTCTGTAGTGCTGGAGTCTTCTGAGATGCCAGGTACGATGCAGACAGGTTCTGTAGTGCTGGAGGCTCCTGAGAGGCCAGGTACGATGCAGGCAGGGTCTGTAGTGCTGGAGGCTCCTGAGAGGTCAGGTAAGATGCAGACAGGGTCTGTAGTGCTGGAGGCTCCTGAGAGGTCAGGTACGATGCAGGCAGGGTCTGTAGTGCTGGAGGCTCCTGAGAGGCCAGGTACGATGCAGGCAGGGTCTGTAGTGCTGGAGGCTCCTGAGAGGCCAGGTACGATGCAGGCAGTGTCTGTAGTGCTGGAGTCTTCTGAGAGGCCAGGTACGATGCAGACAGGTTCTGTAGTGCTGGAGGCTCCTGAGAGGCCAGGTAAGATGCAGACAGGGTCTGTAGTGCTGGAGGCTCCTGAGAGGCGAGGTACGATGCAGACAGGGTCTGTAGTGCTGGAGGCTCCTGAGAGGTCAGGTACGATGCAGGCAGGGTCTGTAGTGCTGGAGGCTCCTGAGAGGCCAGGTACGATGCAGGCAGGGTCTGTAGTGCTGGAGGCTCCTGAGAGGCCAGGTACGATGCAGGCAGTGTCTGTAGTGCTGGAGTCTTCTGAGAGGCCAGGTACGATGCAGACAGGTTCTGTAGTGCTGGAGGCTCCTGAGAGGCCAGGTAAGATGCAGACAGGGTCTGTAGTGCTGGAGGCTCCTGAGAGGCGAGGTACGATGCAGATAGGGTCTGTAGTGCTGGAGGCTCCTGAGAGGTCAGGTACGATGCAGACATGGTCTGTAGTGCTGGAGGCTCCTGAGAGGTCAGGTATGATGCAGACATGGTCTGTAGTGCTGGAGGCTCCTGAGAGGTTAGGTACGATGCAGGCAGGGTCTGTAGTGCTGGAGACTCTTGAGAGGTCAGGTACGATGCAGGCAGGGTCTGTAGTGCTGGAGGCTCCTGAGAGGCCAGGTACGATGCAGACAGGGTCTGTAGTGCTGGAGGCTCCTGAGAGGCCAGGTACGATGCAGGCAGGGTCTGTAGTGCTGGAGGCTCCTGAGAGGTCAGGTACGATGCAGGCAGTGTCTGTAGTGCTGGAGTCTTCTGAGAGGCCAGGTACGATGCAGACAGGGTCTGTAGTGCTGGAGGCTCCTGAGAGGTCAGGTACGATGCAGACAGGGTCTGTAGTGCTGGAGGCTCCTGAGAGGCCATGTACGATGCAGACAGGGTGTGTAGTCCTGGAGGCTCCTGAGAGGCCAGGTACGATGCAGACAGGGTCTGTAGTGCTGGAGGCTCCTGAGAGGTCAGGTACGATGCAGGCAGTGTCTTTAGTGCTGGAGGCTCCTGAGAGGTCAGGTACGATGCAGGCAGGGTCTGTAGTGCTGGAGGCTCCTGAGAGGTCAGGTACGATGCAGGCAGGGTCTGTAGTGCTGGAGGCTCCTGAGAGGCCAGGTACGATGCAGGCATGGTCTGTAGTGCTGGAGGCTCCTGAGAGGCCAGGTACGATGCAGACAGAGTCTGTACTGCTGGAGGCTCCTGAGAGGTCAGGTACGATGCAGGCAGTGTATGTAGTGCTGGAGTCTTCTGAGATGCCAGGTACGATGCAGAGAGGGTCTGTAGTGCTGGAGGCTCCTGAGAGGCCATGTACGATGCAGACAGGGTCTGTAGTGCTGGAGGCTCCTGAGAGGCCAGGTACGATGCAGACAGGGTCTGTAGTCCTGGAGGCTCCTGAGAGGTCAGGTACGATGCAGGCAGGGTCTGTAGTGATGGAGACTCCTGGGAGGTCAGGTACGATGCAGGCAGGGTCTGTAGTGCTGGAGGCTCCTGAGAGGCCAGGTACGATGCAGGCAGGGTCTGTAGTGCTGGAGGCTCCTGAGAGGTCAGGTACGATGCAGGCAGGGTCTGTAGTGCTGGAGGCTCCTGAGAGGTCAGGTACGATGCAGGCAGGGTCTGTAGTGCTGGAGGCTCCTGAGAGGCCAGGTACGATGCAGGCAGGGTCTGTAGTGCTGGAGGCTCCTGAGAGGCCAGGTACGATGCAGACAGGGTCTGTAGTGCTGGAGGCTCCTGAGAGGTCAGGTACGATGCAGACAGGTTCTGTAGTGATGGAGGCTCCTGAGAGGCCAGGTAAGATGCAGACAGGGTCTGTAGTGCTGGAGGCTCCTGAGAGGTCAGGTACGATGCAGGCAGTGTCTGTAGTGCTGGAGTCTTCTGAGATGCCAGGTACGATGCAGAGAGGGTCTGTAGTGCTGGAGGCTCCTGAGAGGCCATGTACGATGCAGACAGGGTCTGTAGTCCTGGAGGCTCCTGAGAGGCCAGGTACGATGCAGACAGGGTGTGTAGTCCTGGAGGCTCCTGAGAGGTCAGGTACGATGCAGGCAGGGTCTGTAGTGCTGGAGGCTCCTGAGAGGTTAGGTACGATGCAGGCATGGTCTGTAGTGCTGGAGGCTCCTGAGAGGTCAGGTACGATGCAGGCAGTGTCTGTAGTGCTGGAGGCTCCTGAGAGGCCAGGTACGATGCAGACAGGGTCTGTAGTCCTGGAGGCTCCTGAGAGGTCAGGTACGATGCAGACAGAGTCTGTAGTGCAGGAGGCTCCTGAGAGGCCAGGTACGATGCAGACAGGGTCTGTAATGCTGGAGGCTCCTGAGAAGCCAGGTACGATGCAGACAGGGTCTGTAGTGCTGGAGGCTCCTGAGAGGTCAGGTACGATGCAGACATGGTCTGTAGTGCTGGAGGCTCCTGAGAGGTCAGGTATGATGCAGACATGGTCTGTAGTGCTGGAGGCTCCTGAGAGGTTAGGTACGATGCAGGCAGGGTCTGTAGTGCTGGAGACTCTTGAGAGGTCAGGTACGATGCAGGCAGGGTCTGTAGTGCTGGAGGCTCCTGAGAGGCCAGGTACGATGCAGACAGGGTCTGTAGTGCTGGAGGCTCCTGAGAGGCCAGGTACGATGCAGGCAGGGTCTGTAGTGCTGGAGGCTCCTGAGAGGTCAGGTACGATGCAGGCAGTGTCTGTAGTGCTGGAGTCTTCTGAGAGGCCAGGTACGATGCAGACAGGGTCTGTAGTGCTGGAGGCTCCTGAGAGGTCAGGTACGATGCAGACAGGGTCTGTAGTGCTGGAGGCTCCTGAGAGGCCATGTACGATGCAGACAGGGTGTGTAGTCCTGGAGGCTCCTGAGAGGCCAGGTACGATGCAGACAGGGTCTGTAGTGCTGGAGGCTCCTGAGAGGTCAGGTACGATGCAGGCAGTGTCTTTAGTGCTGGAGGCTCCTGAGAGGTCAGGTACGATGCAGGCAGGGTCTGTAGTGCTGGAGGCTCCTGAGAGGTCAGGTACGATGCAGGCAGGGTCTGTAGTGCTGGAGGCTCCTGAGAGGCCAGGTACGATGCAGGCATGGTCTGTAGTGCTGGAGGCTCCTGAGAGGCCAGGTACGATGCAGACAGAGTCTGTACTGCTGGAGGCTCCTGAGAGGTCAGGTACGATGCAGGCAGTGTATGTAGTGCTGGAGTCTTCTGAGATGCCAGGTACGATGCAGAGAGGGTCTGTAGTGCTGGAGGCTCCTGAGAGGCCAGGTACGATGCAGACAGGGTCTGTAGTCCTGGAGGCTCCTGAGAGGTCAGGTACGATGCAGGCAGGGTCTGTAGTGATGGAGACTCCTGGGAGGTCAGGTACGATGCAGGCAGGGTCTGTAGTGCTGGAGGCTCCTGAGAGGCCAGGTACGATGCAGGCAGGGTCTGTAGTGCTGGAGGCTCCTGAGAGGTCAGGTACGATGCAGGCAGGGTCTGTAGTGCTGGAGGCTCCTGAGAGGTCAGGTACGATGCAGGCAGGGTCTGTAGTGCTGGAGGCTCCTGAGAGGCCAGGTACGATGCAGGCAGGGTCTGTAGTGCTGGAGGCTCCTGAGAGGCCAGGTACGATGCAGACAGGGTCTGTAGTGCTGGAGGCTCCTGAGAGGTCAGGTACGATGCAGACAGGTTCTGTAGTGATGGAGGCTCCTGAGAGGCCAGGTAAGATGCAGACAGGGTCTGTAGTGCTGGAGGCTCCTGAGAGGTCAGGTACGATGCAGGCAGTGTCTGTAGTGCTGGAGTCTTCTGAGATGCCAGGTACGATGCAGAGAGGGTCTGTAGTGCTGGAGGCTCCTGAGAGGCCATGTACGATGCAGACAGGGTCTGTAGTCCTGGAGGCTCCTGAGAGGCCAGGTACGATGCAGACAGGGTGTGTAGTCCTGGAGGCTCCTGAGAGGTCAGGTACGATGCAGGCAGGGTCTGTAGTGCTGGAGGCTCCTGAGAGGTTAGGTACGATGCAGGCATGGTCTGTAGTGCTGGAGGCTCCTGAGAGGTCAGGTACGATGCAGGCAGTGTCTGTAGTGCTGGAGGCTCCTGAGAGGCCAGGTACGATGCAGACAGGGTCTGTAGTCCTGGAGGCTCCTGAGAGGTCAGGTACGATGCAGACAGAGTCTGTAGTGCAGGAGGCTCCTGAGAGGCCAGGTACGATGCAGACAGGGTCTGTAATGCTGGAGGCTCCTGAGAAGCCAGGTACGATGCAGACAGGGTCTGCAGTGCTGGAGGCACCTGAGAGGTCAGGTACGATGCAGACAGGGTCTGTAGTGCTGGAGGCTCCTGAGAGGTCAGGTACGATGCAGGCAGGGTGTGTAGTCCTGGAGGCTCCTGAGAGGTCAGGTACGATGCAGACAGGTTCTGTAGTCCTGGAGGCTCCTGAGAGTTCAAGTACGATGCAGGCAGGGTCTGTAGTGCTGGAGGCTCCTGAGAGGTCAGGTACGATGCAGGCATGGTCTGTAGTGCTGGAGGCTCCTGAGAGGTCAGGTACGATGCAGACAGGGTCTGTAGTGCTGGAGTCTTCTGAGAGGCCAGGTACGATGCAGACAGGGTCTGTAGTGCTGGAGGCTCCTGAGAGGCCAGGTACGATGCAGGCAGGGTCTGGAGTGCTGGAGTCTTCTGAGAGGCCAGGTACGATGCAGACAGGGTCTGTAGTGCTGGAGGCTCCTGAGAGGCCAGGTACGATGCAGGCAGGGTCTGTAGTGCTGGAGGCTCCTGAGAAGTCAGGTACGATGCAGGCAGTGTCTGTAGTGCTGGAGGCTCCTGAGAGGCCAGGTACGATGCAGACAGAGTCTGTAGTGCAGGAGGCTCCTGAGAGGTCAGGTACGGTGCAGGCATGGTCTGTAGTGCTGGAGGCTCCTGAGAGGTCAGGTGCGATGCAGACAGGGTCTGTAGTGCTGGAGGCTCCTGAGAGGCCAGGTACGATGCAGACAGGGTCTGTATTGCTGGAGGCTCCTGAGAGGCCAGGTACGATGCAGGCAGGGTCTGTAGTCCTGGAGGCTCCTGAGAGGTCAGGTACGTTGCAGGCATGTTCTGTAGTGCTGGAGGCTCCTGAGAGGTCAGGTACGATGCAGGCAGGGTCTGTAGTGCTGGAGGCTCCTGAGAGGTTAGGTACGATGCAGGAAGTGTCTGTAGTGCTGGAGGCTCCTGAGAGGTCAGGTACGATGCAGACAGAGTCTGTAGTGCTGGAGGCTCCTGAGAGGTCAGGTACGATGCAGACAGGGTCTGTAGTGCTGGAGGCACCTGAGAGGTCAGGTACGATGCAGACAGGGTCTGTAGTGCTGGAGGCTCCTGAGAGGTCAGGTACGATGCAGACAGGGTCTGTAGTGCTGGAGGCTCCTGAGAGGTCAGGTACGATGCAGACATGGTCTGTAGTGCTGGAGGCTCCTGAGAGGTTAGGTACGATGCAGACAGGGTCTGTAGTGCTGGAGGCACCTGAGAGGTCAGGTACGATGCAGACATGGTCTGTAGTGCTGGAGGGTCCTGAGAGGTCAGGTACGTTGCAGGCATGTTCTGTAGTGCTGGAGGCACCTGAGAGGTCAGGTACGATGCAGACAGGGTCTGTAGTGCTGGAGGCTCCTGGGAGGTCAGGTACGATGCAGACAGGGTCTGTAGTGCTGGAGGCTCCTGAGAGCCCAGGTACGATGCAGACAGGGTCTGTAGTGATGGAGGCTCCTGAGAGGTCAGGTACGATGCAGGCAGGGTCTGTAGTGCTGGAGGCTCCTGAGAGGTCAGGTACGATGCAGGCAGGGTCTGTAGTGCTGGAGGCTCCTGAGAGGTCAGGTACGATGCAGGCAGGGTCTGTAGTGCTGGAGGCTCCTGAGAGGCCAGGTACGATGCAGGCAGGGTCTGTAGTGCTGGAGGCTCCTGAGAGCCCAGGTACGATGCAGGCAGGGTCTGTAGTGATGGAGGTTCCTGAGATGTCAGGTACGATGCAGGCAGGGTCTGTAGTGCTGGAGGCTCCTGAGAGGTCAGGTACGATGCAGGCAGAGTCTGTAGTGCTGGAGGCTCCTGAGAGGTCAGGTACGATGCAGGCAGGGTCTGTAGTGCTGGAGGCTCCTGAGAGGTCAGGTACGATGCAGGCATGTTCTGTAGTGCTGGAGGCTCCTGAGAGGCCAGGTACGATGCAGACAGGGTCTGTAGTGCTGCAGGTTCCTGAGAGGTTATGTACGTTGCAGGCAGGGTCTGTAGTGCTGGAGGCTCCTGACAGGTCAGGTATGATGCAGGCATGGTCTGTAGTGCTGGAGGCTCCTGAGCGGCCAGGTATGATGCAGGCAGGGTCTGTAGTGCTGGAGGCTCCTGAGAGGTCAGGTACGATGCAGACAGCGTCTGTAGTGCTGGAGGCTCCTGACAGGTCAGGTACGATGCAGGCATGGTCTGTAGTGCTGGAGGCTCCTGACAGGTCAGGTACGATGCAGGCAGGGTCTGTAGTGCTGGAGGCTCCTGAGAGGCCAGGTACGATGCAGACAGGGTCTGTAGTGCTGGAGGCTCCTGAGAGGCCAGGTACGATGCAGACAGGGTCTGTAGTGCTGGAGGCTCCTGACAGGCGAGGTACGATGCAGACAGGGTCTGTAGTGCTGGAGGCACCTGAGAGGTCAGGTACGATGCAGACAGGGTCTGTAGTGCTGGAGGCTCCTGAGAGGTCAGGTACGATGCAGGCAGGGTCTGTAGTGCTGGAGACTCTTGAGAGGTCAGGTACGATGCAGACATGTTCTGTAGTGCTGGAGGCTCCTGAGAGGTCAGGTAGGATGCAGACAGGTTCTGTAGTGCTGGCGGCTCCTGAGAGGTCAGGTACAATGCAGGCAGGGTCTGTAGTGCTGTTGGCTCCTGAGAGGTCAGGTACGATTCAGGCATGGTCTGTAGTGCCGGAGGCTCCTGAGAGGTCAGGTACGATGCAGGCAGGATCTGTAGTGCCGGAGGCTCCTGAGAGGTTAGGTACGATGCAGACAGGGTCTGTATTGCTGGAGGCTCCTGAGAGGCCAGGTACGATGCAGGCAGGGTCTGTAGTCCTGGAGGCTCCTGAGAGGTCAGGTACGTTGCAGGCATGTTCTGTAGTGCTGGAGGCTCCTGAGAGGTCAGGTACGATGCAGGCAGGGTCTGTAGTGCTGGAGGCTCCTGAGAGGTCAGGTACGATGCAGGCAGGGTCTGTAGTGCCGGAGGCTCCTGAGAGGTTAGGTACGATGCAGGCAGTGTCTGTAGTGCCGGAGGCTCCTGAGAGGTCAGGTACGATGCAGGCAGGATCTGTAGTGCCGGAGGCTCCTGAGAGGTCAGGTACGATGCAGACAGGGTCTGTAGTGCTGGAGGCTCCTGAGAGGTCAGGTACGATGCAGGCAGTGTCTGTAGTGCTGGAGGCTCCTGAGAGGCCAGGTACGATGCAGGCAGGGTCTGTAGTGCTGGAGGCTCCTGAGAGGTCAGGTAAGATGCAGACAGGGTCTGTAGTGCTGGAGGCTCCTGAGAGGTCAGGTACGATGCAGGCAGGGTCTGTAGTGCTGGAGGCTCCTGAGAGGCCAGGTACGATGCAGGCAGGGTCTGTAGTGCTGGAGGCTCCTGAGAGGCCAGGTACGATGCAGGCAGTGTCTGTAGTGCTGGAGTCTTCTGAGAGGCCAGGTACGATGCAGACAGGTTCTGTAGTGCTGGAGGCTCCTGAGAGGCCAGGTAAGATGCAGACAGGGTCTGTAGTGCTGGAGGCTCCTGAGAGGCGAGGTACGATGCAGACAGGGTCTGTAGTGCTGGAGGCTCCTGAGAGGTCAGGTACGATGCAGGCATGGTCTGTAGTGCTGGAGGCTCCTGAGAGGTCAGGTACGATGCAGACAGGGTCTGTAGTGCTGGAGTCTTCTGAGAGGCCAGGTACGATGCAGACAGGGTCTGTAGTGCTGGAGGCTCCTGAGAGGCCAGGTACGATGCAGGCAGGGTCTGGAGTGCTGGAGTCTTCTGAGAGGCCAGGTACGATGCAGACAGGGTCTGTAGTGCTGGAGGCTCCTGAGAGGCCAGGTACGATGCAGGCAGGGTCTGTAGTGCTGGAGGCTCCTGAGAAGTCAGGTTCGATGCAGGCAGTGTCTGTAGTGCTGGAGGCTCCTGAGAGGCCAGGTACGATGCAGACAGAGTCTGTAGTGCAGGAGGCTCCTGAGAGGTCAGGTACGGTGCAGGCATGGTCTGTAGTGCTGGAGGCTCCTGAGAGGTCAGGTGCGATGCAGACAGGGTCTGTAGTGCTGGAGGCTCCTGAGAGGCCAGGTACGATGCAGACAGGGTCTGTATTGCTGGAGGCTCCTGAGAGGCCAGGTACGATGCAGGCAGGGTCTGTAGTCCTGGAGGCTCCTGAGAGGTCAGGTACGTTGCAGGCATGTTCTGTAGTGCTGGAGGCTCCTGAGAGGTCAGGTACGATGCAGGCAGGGTCTGTAGTGCTGGAGGCTCCTGAGAGGTTAGGTACGATGCAGGAAGTGTCTGTAGTGCTGGAGGCTCCTGAGAGGTCAGGTACGATGCAGACAGAGTCTGTAGTGCTGGAGGCTCCTGAGAGGTCAGGTACGATGCAGACAGGGTCTGTAGTGCTGGAGGCACCTGAGAGGTCAGGTACGATGCAGACAGGGTCTGTAGTGCTGGAGGCTCCTGAGAGGTCAGGTACGATGCAGACAGGGTCTGTAGTGCTGGAGGCTCCTGAGAGGTCAGGTACGATGCAGACATGGTCTGTAGTGCTGGAGGCTCCTGAGAGGTTAGGTACGATGCAGACAGGGTCTGTAGTGCTGGAGGCACCTGAGAGGTCAGGTACGATGCAGACATGGTCTGTAGTGCTGGAGGGTCCTGAGAGGTCAGGTACGTTGCAGGCATGTTCTGTAGTGCTGGAGGCACCTGAGAGGTCAGGTACGATGCAGACAGGGTCTGTAGTGCTGGAGGCTCCTGGGAGGTCAGGTACGATGCAGACAGGGTCTGTAGTGCTGGAGGCTCCTGAGAGCCCAGGTACGATGCAGACAGGGTCTGTAGTGATGGAGGCTCCTGAGAGGTCAGGTACGATGCAGGCAGGGTCTGTAGTGCTGGAGGCTCCTGAGAGGTCAGGTACGATGCAGGCAGGGTCTGTAGTGCTGGAGGCTCCTGAGAGGTCAGGTACGATGCAGGCAGGGTCTGTAGTGCTGGAGGCTCCTGAGAGGCCAGGTACGATGCAGGCAGGGTCTGTAGTGCTGGAGGCTCCTGAGAGCCCAGGTACGATGCAGGCAGGGTCTGTAGTGATGGAGGTTCCTGAGATGTCAGGTACGATGCAGGCAGGGTCTGTAGTGCTGGAGGCTCCTGAGAGGTCAGGTACGATGCAGGCAGAGTCTGTAGTGCTGGAGGCTCCTGAGAGGTCAGGTACGATGCAGGCAGGGTCTGTAGTGCTGGAGGCTCCTGAGAGGTCAGGTACGATGCAGGCATGTTCTGTAGTGCTGGAGGCTCCTGAGAGGTTAGGTACGATGCAGACAGGGTCTGTAGTGCTGCAGGTTCCTGAGAGGTTATGTACGTTGCAGGCAGGGTCTGTAGTGCTGGAGGCTCCTGACAGGTCAGGTATGATGCAGGCATGGTCTGTAGTGCTGGAGGCTCCTGAGCGGCCAGGTATGATGCAGGCAGGGTCTGTAGTGCTGGAGGCTCCTGAGAGGCCAGGTACGATGCAGACAGCGTCTGTAGTGCTGGAGGCTCCTGACAGGTCAGGTACGATGCAGGCATGGTCTGTAGTGCTGGAGGCTCCTGACAGGTCAGGTACGATGCAGGCATGGTCTGTAGTGCTGGAGGCTCCTGAGAGGCCAGGTACGATGCAGACAGGGTCTGTAGTGCTGGAGGCTCCTGAGAGGCCAGGTACGATGCAGACAGGGTCTGTAGTGCTGGAGGCTCCTGACAGGCGAGGTACGATGCAGACAGGGTCTGTAGTGCTGGAGGCACCTGAGAGGTCAGGTACGATGCAGACAGGGTCTGTAGTGCTGGAGGCTCCTGAGAGGTCAGGTACGATGCAGGCAGGGTCTGTAGTGCTGGAGACTCTTGAGAGGTCAGGTACGATGCAGACATGTTCTGTAGTGCTGGAGGCTCCTGAGAGGTCAGGTAGGATGCAGACAGGTTCTGTAGTGCTGGTGGCTCCTGAGAGGTCAGGTACAATGCAGGCAGGGTCTGTAGTGCTGTTGGCTCCTGAGAGGTCAGGTACGATTCAGGCATGGTCTGTAGTGCCGGAGGCTCCTGAGAGGTCAGGTACGATGCAGGCAGGATCTGTAGTGCCGGAGGCTCCTGAGAGGTTAGGTACGATGCAGACAGGGTCTGTATTGCTGGAGGCTCCTGAGAGGCCAGGTACGATGCAGGCAGGGTCTGTAGTCCTGGAGGCTCCTGAGAGGTCAGGTACGTTGCAGGCATGTTCTGTAGTGCTGGAGGCTCCTGAGAGGTCAGGTACGATGCAGGCAGGGTCTGTAGTGCTGGAGGCTCCTGAGAGGTCAGGTACGATGCAGGCAGGGTCTGTAGTGCCGGAGGCTCCTGAGAGGTTAGGTACGATGCAGGCAGTGTCTGTAGTGCCGGAGGCTCCTGAGAGGTCAGGTACGATGCAGGCAGGATCTGTAGTGCCGGAGGCTCCTGAGAGGTCAGGTACGACGCAGACAGGGTCTGTAGTGCTGGAGGCTCCTGAGAGGTCAGGTACGATGCAGACAGTGTCTGTAGTGCTGGAGGCTCCTGAGAGGCCAGGTACGATGCAGGCAGGGTCAGATGTCCTCTCCGTTTGGCAGCTTCTGGGTCCCTCACAGGGAATGGCAGCCTAGATGAAGGGAAACGGGCAGAAAGTGGGAAATTAGGAAGTGTGCGAAGTTTCCTGTGAAGGAGAACATAGACGAAGGGCAGCACCTGGCGCGGGAAGACAAGGTGAAAGTGAGGGGGGAAGATGGAAGATAGTAGCACACGCTTCAGTGATCAGAGAGGGAGAAACTGAGGGAACATGGGAGGGGAGGGAATGATTGCACATTCAGAGATGCCCTTGAGGAAGCAGGAGAAGGCTGAGGTTCAGCAGGGTGGGCAAGTGGGCCTCAAGTAGGTACCGGTCTGCCCCGTCTCCTACTGACACGGCGGGGACGTGGGACGGGATGGGAGAGCCTCCGTTGTTTACCTCTCTTCCCCAGGAAATGCGCGGGGGAAGCATGCGAAGGGGCAGGGAGAGAGGGGACGGGAGGTAGGGGAAGAGAATAGGAAGGAGACCCACGGTGAGTGCAGGGCAGCCTTGAGTGTCTCGAGCTTCCACATCTTGGATTTGAAGGAGCAGGGTCAGCACTGCAGCTCGTCTTCTGTGGCAGCATTCAGGGGACACCGTGGATTTGCCAGGTTTGGGGTTTTCCCAGGTAGGTGCCTGGGGGAGGGGTGGCAAGGTGAGAGGGTGCAGAGTAGAGGTTTCCCTGAGATCCCCACACTCTGTGCTGGGGAACGGAAGGGGCAGTGGTGTCCGGGAGTGTTCTGATTCACCTGCTTTGTGTTGCAGGTGAGCGTGGCTCTGGGATGCGCCACCCGTGGTCGGACTGTTACTTTTGTTTGCACCTTCGCTGCCTTTTTGAGCCGAGCATTTGATCAGATCCGGATGGGAGCCATCTCTCAAAGCAACATCAACCTCATTGGGTCCCACTGCGGGGTATCCATAGGTATGAGTTCTCAATGCCGTCATTTTAATCGCCTTCCTCCTTTACAGAGAAAGATTAGCCTGTAAGAGGTTGAACTGCCAGCGTGCTTAAGGTTCCATAATGTTTGATTATCATAACCTCCGTTTTGAAAAAAGCCATGTCATGTTTTAGAAGTTCCAGACACTCTGGGTAACTTTTGAGCCGATCTCTTGGTATTACTGAAAAGTGCCCATTTTTTCTGTCATCGAGAAATAATTATCTGTCCTGAGTGCCTCTTCTTTGTCAAGCCACGTACTAGGTAGAGATTGGGTCACCCTGGCATCACCGAATTGTTTACTGCTCTCTGGTCGCCTTAGTCTAAGTGGGGACAAGCTGCATGGGCACAGCAAAGTGAGCAGCACAGCCTGCCAGGGCTCCCCCGGCCCGAGCAGCCTGCTTGGACAGAATGGGAAACCTCGAGGCGCCCAACACGTGGGCAGTAACCGTGGATGGGCTACCTGGAAGCTGGGGGAACACGGGCGCCGGGAGGGGGACCGCGGCGCGTGTTAGCAGTGGACAGAAAACCGGGCGAGCCTGTGAGGACCTGAAGAAGGATTTCAGCGTTGCTGACAGGAGGAGTCTCAGACGGCAGGAACAGCAGAACCCCAGTCCCCGGGGGTTTCTTGCCTGGGAAACGTCCGGGATGACAGAAATGGGGAGTCTAGAGAGACGGGGCACCTGACATTCCTGTGGCGGGGCAGGTCAAGGTAGATGTGGCAGCTAACGCTTGCTGCCAGAATGCTGGAGGGGAGGGCTGGACGTGCGTGTTTGGGTGTCGTCTTGGGGACTTCCTGGGAGAGCAAGACTGGCTAAGAAGTCTCTGGATGGCCAGATGCAGGGGAAGAGAGCAAGGAGGGAGGAGGGCCTGGACAGGGGTCCGGGGTCTCTGCCTGGGGCTGGGTGAGGAGTAAGTTTTAGACTCAGCTGAGTGGAGAAGTGGCTGTAGGTCCAGCCCAGAGGAGCCGGGGTTCTGAGGAGAGACAGTGGTCCCAGGCCAGGCGGTGTACGCGGCGACAGTTCCCTTCCTAGCTGGAAGAGCTAGGCCGCCCTGGTGTACATCGGGCTTTCTCTTTGCACAGAGTCTCTTTCCCCCCCCACACGAAGGCCCTCTGAGTTCCAGCAGCACCCCGAGGGCACCCCAAAGGCTATGTTCTGTGATTCTCAGCTACTTTGAAGGCCATGAGAAATGAATGAGACCATATGAGTCTGAAAACTTTAGTCTCTTGATGGAGAAGGTAGAAGAGCAGAGAAGAAATGACAGAGTCTGAGGGGGCCTCCTAGGGAGAAGTGCACAGGGCCAGAGACCTGGTGCTCGGGGACGAGTGTTGGGTCGCTCAGGGCAGCAGCGCTAGGACCGTGTGCCAGGGGTTGGCGAGGCTTGGGGCCGAGAAGAGGCCTGTGCCGTGTTGCTTGCAGCGTCAGTTGGGAGCCTCAGGCGGGGCGTGGCAGTGACCTGCGCTGCGCTGGCGGCCACCCCGGTGGCACGCGTGCTTGGCTGACGGGGCGGGCTCACCTTTCCATTGGGCTGTGGCTTTGCTTTCTCAGGTGAAGACGGCCCCTCCCAGATGGCCCTGGAGGATCTGGCCATGTTCCGAGCGGTTCCGAACTGCACGATTTTCTATCCGAGCGATGCCATCTCAACGGAGCACGCCGTGCTCCTGGCGGCCAACACCGAGGTATCCGTAAGGGGGCACTGGCGCCGACAGAAAACATTGCTGGGCTCTGATGCTGCTTTGGTACTGATGGCTTGATTTTTTTTCCCCCATTTTTTTCTCAGCATAAAGAAAATAGATATTCGTTATAGGAAATTTGGTTGTAGGATTCCTTTTAAAAGTAGAGCCATTGCCCCAGAAAAGGGTGATGAACCACGAAGAACATGAATACATTCGCATTGTAAAAAGCAGTGCAGAAGAATTTCGAACCCCTGACGACCTGTATCGGGTGGGACTTGGGTCAAGAAGAGGGGGTGCTCTGGGGCTCTGAGACAGGGAGCCCTTGGCAGGGCCACGGAAGTGGGTCCCAGCGACAAGCCATCATGTGCTGGCCTTAGACACAGCCCGTGCAGCTGCCACCTCGTGATATCAGAAAACTGGACAGTTGCCAGTGGGGGGCCACTGCAGACAAACCCTGGGGTCCCCAGCCCTGTCCCGCCCTCAGAAACAGCTCAGAAGGCTACAAGCCTGGCTTCTGCCCTGCCTGCCCCCCCTGAAGTCTCACCCAGGGGCATCAGATGGACACAACCTACCTCCTGTCCAGAGCCCAGCCGCAGCAGAGGCCAGGGGACAGAATCTTTACCTTTCTAACCATTCTAGCTAGCGGCCGCCAGACTCACCTCACCCTCCAGGCCTGCACGCACCCATGCCCCTGCACAGGCAAACCTGGGCACAGTTGGGGTGGGTTGTACGAGTTCCGTTCCAAGCATTTCCAACGTGTTAGAGACATGAGTTTCTTTTACTTTTTTCCTTTAAACCTAAGTGGCCTCACACATTGTTCTGGATTTTTCTACGTGCTATATCCGGGACATTGTTCTATGTCCTTGCATGTACAGTGCAATCTCGTGTGCTGCAGGATCTTATTTGTGGGAAGTTCAAAAGAGACAAAGCTGTGGTGACGGAAATCAGAATAGAGGTTGCTTCTTGGGTGGGGAGAGTGACAGGAGAGAGGCATGAGGGAACTTTCTGGGCAGGTGCAAATGCTGTCCAGACTCAGGAGATGGTTACATGGTGTATAACTTATCAGAATTCGGGGCGTGCTCCACTTAAGTAAATTTTACCTTGTAAAAATACACCGAATAGAACTAGTTCATAACATGTAAATGAACCAAAGGAATCAGTGTTCCTAAATTAATGTATGGGTTTATCATGTACGATTTAAATATGTATGTAAATTAACAAATACTAGACATTTGAGTATTCATTTACATTCCTGTTTAGATGTTCAAGGTGATAAAAAACGTATTTACATCTTTTTATTGGAGAAATAGTCATTTTATATTCCGGTGTCTAAGGTACTTCTAAGGATGGAGCATTCATTACAAGCTGTTGTGACAAAAGTTGTTTCCCATGTGTTTTAGGCTTTCTAGTCAAGGTGAGTCAGCGCTCCTGCTCCACGTTTATGTTCTGTGGAGACACAACAGATCGATTTATATTTGAGAAAGCTTTCCTAAACGGGTGAGCAGGACAGTGTGGAGAGCTCGTCACAGGGCACCCAGCAGGGTCCTTCGTAGTAACCTGACCCCGTGACAGTTGGCCCTCACTCCAGAAGGCACATTTTGTTTTTAGTACAAAGAATTGTTAGGTCCTCCCCCGCTTCTTTTTGAGGTTTATTAGTTGGAAATTTAGTTTGATTTTCTCAACTGTGGCTCTGGTGTTCATTTACACCCTAGGGGATGTGCTACATTCGGACCAGTCGGCCAGCAACTGCAGTTATTTACACCGTATACGAAAACTTTGAGGTTGGACGGGCCAAGGTAAGGCCTTAAGTTCTCCAGTGTCTTCCAGCATCAGTTCACGTGGAGAGCACTGTTCTTAAAGCCAGCGCTAGAGACGTCCACAGTTGACGCTTCATTCTTTCTTTGCACTAGTTTAAAAAAAATTCATGACCTTTGCCTGCTTTTCTTCAGGAAGGAACATTCTGCCAACATCAGCCTGAACTGAACGTTTCTCCTTTCTGAAAGGAGCCTCTTTGTTGAGCCCTTAAAGATTAGCTGGTAACAACTTGAAGGCTTTTGAGTTGCTTTGCTGTACCTTATCACAGCCTCAAGCTAAACAAAATAATAGAACCCATTTCAGATGAATAGTATATCTGTTAGGTTCTGGTTTTGCAGGTCCAAGGCCAGGAATGTAACAAACAAATATGAACCATCTTGCCTCTGGCCATTGTGTGACCCTGCGGTTGGTTTTGCACATGGATTGTGGCCTCGCCCCCAGGCCTGCTGATAAAGGCTGGCATTGCAAGGTGCCTCCTATCTCCTGTATCCTTGAGAAAGCCCTAGAAGCACAGATTGTTAGCAGCCAGCCATGTTTTGTAGATGAGGGCCAGAGAAGGTGTTCAGGAAGACCAGGATTCAAGCCCCTACGGCAGCTCGACGTCTGTGTGCCTGCCTGTCCGAGCTGCGCGTGCAGAAAACCAGCAGCGTCTGTGGAGAAAATAAGTGACTGCCCACCACCTAGAGAGCAGGGCTTACAGACATTTGGCCGCGTTTTCTTCCTGGCTTTTTCTATATACACGTATATATATATGTGTATATCTTAGTTGAGATCATACTGCATAGGAAAGTTTTACGTCCTGTCTTTATCTTATAAGCCTTTTAGAACGTCATTAATACTCTCCTTAAGTATGTGAAAGACTGATAGCCACTCTTGAAGAGCAATAGGTGACTTCCAACGTGATTGCTAAGGGCTAGGCTGCCCCAGAATTCACAGTGGCTAGTGCTCAGAATGAGTGAGTGAGCGCTGGGTGGCTTTAGTGCCACAGTAGAGCAGGCGTACCCAGAGCAGTTAATAGTCCCCCATAGTTCCATTCTGCTGAATGGAAAAGCTGTATTACCCACTTCAGTGTGAACTACTCGCTCACACTATGGTTCCCTGGACTCCCACGTTTAACTCAAAGCCATATGTTTGCCTCCGGGGGTGGTGGGGAGTGTGTCTTGGTGATAGTTATATGGTTTTCAAAGCTTTCTCATATCTCTCTTCTTTTTTCCCCCCCCCCCTGATGTTTGTCCTGTCCTCACAAAATGAAGTAAACTTCCTGATGTGAGTTAAAACGTGTGTGATAATATGCATGTCGTGGATAATTCAAGGGCTGGATTTGCAAAGGGGGACGTAGGTGTGTGTATGTATGTGTGTATATGTATGTATCTATACATGTATATTTGTGTGTGTGTGTGTGTGTGTGTGTGTGTATGAAAACACTAGAACATTCTCAAAGAATGGGGGTGGGTGGTTTGAAGCCCTGAATATCTGTAGTCAGCAATGGTTCTTAAGCCACAGGAAAAGCTATACAGAGGAATGCAATGCAGACTTCCAGATGCCTTTGGTTGGGTGACTTTGGAGGAAACAAAACGATGGAAAAAAGAGCAGAGAACCCTGTCTGCTTACAGAATAGCGGGTGGTTGGGAGCATGGGCTTTGAAGTCAGATGGGCCTGGCTGCTGGTCTCAGCCCTGCCCTGGGCGAGTTCCTCCTGTTCTGAGATTTGCTTTCCACAGCCACAGAAGGGGCCCGCTAATGCACGGGCTTCACAGGGCACTTGGGCATGCACCTCGAAAATGCCCCCAAATGGTCCCCATTCGCGTGTTCGTGATTGGAGTCCAGTCTGTGTGAGTGCCCCAGCAAGATGTTCACGCAGCCCAGAGGTGGCGCCTTTGCAGACCCCTTGGTGGGCGTGAGTCCGTGCTCTGGAGCAGATGGGCTGTACAACTCGCTTCTGGCCTTCAGCCTTTCACATCCCAGTTGGAAATGCACCTGCTTTGCTAAAGGGTCATTTTGCATACGTATTGTAAAACAACTTAGTAATTTGGCATCGTGAATCATGAGGAAAAGTAGGTGAATTTGTTAAACAAACATGAAGTGGGGCTTATTCAAAAGAGTATGTCCTTGTTGGTCAGTGTGCTGACTCGGCCTTTTTTATAGTGAACTATTAAGGAGTGAAATTGGTAGGCTGAGGAGAGCAGTGTAGCAGAGTGTCCTCCACTTTGAGACACACTCTGTGTGTAGCAAGCACAGCATTTTTGTTTTGTGGGTGCAACACCAGGTCGTCCGCAACGGTGTCAACGACAAGCTCACAGTTGTTGGAGCTGGAGTGACCTTGCATGAAGCCTTAGCAGCCGCTGATGATCTTTCTAAGCAAGAAGGTCAGTTGGTTGTTGCTGAATGCTGAAGTTCAAGCTGGGAGTGGTAGGACTTGGGCTGCCTGTGTGCCCCAATCTGTCTTTTATTCTAAGTCTGCTTCATACACCAAGCTGGTTATCTCTGTTCTCCAGATATTTCTATCCGCGTCATAGACCTGTTTACTGTTAAACCCCTGGATGCAGCCACCATCATCTCCAACGCAAAAGCCACAGGTGGCCAGATTATCACAGTGGAGGATCACTCTTCAGAAGGTGTGTGCAGGCCTTGGGGACCACTTTGAAAGTCTGCTTTGGTGCAGCGTGTTTTTGTTTTCCTTGACCAGAGGTGTGCCATGATCGTGGGTGGCACCTCCAGCCAACCACTCACCCAGCAACCTGTATTACTTGCTCTTTGCGACGGTATGGGTATAGGGTCTCTTGCCCGCCTGCACTGGCTGGCTAAGGGTTGGGGCCGTGCCCATCCTCGTTTGTGTGTGCTCAGCGCAGTGTGCAGTGCCTGGTCCCCGGGTAGCTGGCTCAGTGGCAGTGCAGAGGAGTGTCTAACTTGGCATTGTGAGGGGAGGCGTCATAAGAAGCTTCACAGTTGCTCTTGAGTATTGAATGATTAATAGTTTGCCCCCCACAGAAAAATGGCAATAGTGCCTTGCAAGCAGAGAACACAGCAAATGCAGGAAAAGTGTGGCCAGGGAGAGGGGGCTGGGCAGTGTTTGGCCAGGGAAGGTCAGGTGGGGCAGAGGAGGGAGTGGGGAGCTTCATGTGTTTGCGTGTCAGGGGCCCCAAGAGCACCCCCGTGATCTGCAGGAAAGCACTCCAGTGCCCTCCCGGCTGAGGTTGATGGCAGGGAAAGGGCACACGCCAGCACCCCCAAGGACAGAAGACACGGGTCGGGTCGGGGGTGGAGAGCCCCACCCCTTCGGCTTCCTCTCTCCCTCCCATGAGGGGCCGGCCGAGCACTCTCCCTTCTCCGGCAGTCACAGATGCCGCCCTGGGGACCCAGGGAGCCCACTCGAGACTCAGCGCCCCGGGTTTCATTGAGGGCTGGTCGCAGCCCGGCACGTGCCAAACTTCCCGATTCCCAGGGGAAAGCAGGTGCGCCCCATAAACCACCCTGTGGTGCCAGAGTCCAGGCACAGGGACCGCCCTTATCAGTAGGGAAAGCGTCTCGTCGATGCAGGGCACTCGCACCAGCCCACTGCCCGGGCACCACCCCAGGGGCAGCCTTGCCAGCTGGCCCTTCCGAAGCCGGCATCCAGTTCGTAGCTTCCTGACAGCTTTGAGAGTCTGAGTTCCACAGACGCCTGCATCCGCGGAGCCCCAGTGGAAAGAGCCCCTGCCATAAGTGAGGCTGGGAGCAATTTGGAGACTCGCACGTTTGAACGAGAACGCTTCTGGTCAGTCGGGGAATGGTTGTTTATGAATCAACAGCCAGTGAAAAATATCTTTCCCTGGGAACCACAAATTCAAAGGCGTCTATGTGATGGGGTTTTAAGGCTGACTAGCTGTTTCCAGAACAGAGCCTGATGTCCCTTGCTTCCCCAGGTGGCATCGGGGAGGCTGTTTGTGCAGCGGTGTCCATGGAGCCTGACATCCTGGTCCATCAGCTGGCAGTGTCAGGAGTGCCTCGGAGCGGAAGGCCGAGTGAGCTGCTCAGTATGTTTGGAATCAGTGCCAGACACATCATAATGGCTGTGAAGTGTGTCTTAATGAATTAAAATAGCTGTTGGGGGCTTCCCTGGTGGCGCAGTGGTTGGGAATCCGCCTGCCAATGCAGGGCACACGGGTTCGTGCCCCGGTCTGGGAAGATCCCACATGCCGCGGAGCAATAGGGCCCGTGAGCCACAACTACTGAGCCTGCGCGTCTGGAGCCTGTGCTCCGCAACGGGAGAGGCCGCGGCGGTGAGAGGCCCGCGCACCGCGATGAAGAGTGGCCCCCACTTGCCGCAACTAGAGAAAGCCCTCGCACAGAAACGAAGACCCAACACAGCCAAAGATAAAAATAAATAAATTTAAAAAAAAAAAGAAAAGAAAAGAAGTTGTAGCACTGAGTGCAACTCTTTAAAAAAAAAAAATAGCTGTTGGCTTTGGTCTTAGAAGACTGGCCTCTTTACCTTACATTTATGCTCATTGCCAAACCATCACTTAAATCTATACTGTTGCGCTTTATTCTTTTTAAAAGCAAAGCCAGTTAACTACTTTCCTGTTAAGCCATAACTACGTATACAAGAGTAACTTTCACCTTTGAATCATAAATGTGGGTTACAAGACAAGGTTTTAAGTGACAGAATAGCTAACAAAACAACCACCTAATAAATTTTCTGATGAGACTACAGATAACTGGGCTGGGGACCAACATAAGGTAACAGTTTCTTAAATGTGTGTCATAAGTAAAGAAAATGCGAATTGAATTGTAGACTGCAGTTGCCCAGGTTTGGCAGCGCTATACCCCCATGCTGCGCACCGCTATACCCCCATGCTGCGCACCGCTATACCCCCATGCTGCGCACCGCTATACCCCCATGCTGCGCACCGCTGTCCCAGCTCAGTCCACCTGCTGCCATCCTACCTGTAGCCTCCCAGGCACTGTGTCAGCGCAGTTGCCCTGGAACTTCCCCTGGTGTCTGCCTTCATCTCCTCTCTTCCGCGAGGAGGCTGCGCCTAGTGTGTCCCGTGCTGCTTGCAGCGACTGCTCCGCGGAGAGGACACAGCCTGTTCTCGTCTCCACCCCGCACTCTCCTGTGAGATCTCAGAAGTGTCTCATTTGCCCAGTGACCAACCCGAACTGTTATCTCAACTGTACTCATCTGCTAAGCATGCTAGTTAAAGTTAATGTTAATAAAGCAATTAAGAACCGGCTACCTGCTTTATTGCGTTTGTGCCTTGTATGTGTAATTTGGTTTCTCCTTGACAAAATCCTAAATGAGGAAGGAGCTGTTATCTAAACCAGCAGAGAGCCATGTCCCTTAACAAGCCCTGGAAATGGTACTGGGCAGGAGATGCACCACTAGAGGACAGTATACAGCCTGAAAAGCCAGCCCTGAGCTGACTCCTTAATTTAGCTCTGAGCATGTAAACCATGTGGCCGGAATACAAGAAGAAAATACCTGCCAGGTAAATTAAAGATAGGCCCCACCTCCGCCCCCCCCCCGCCCCCCCCCGCCATAACCGAAGAGTCCTGAGCCCTCTTCTTTGCGGGCTGTACGAGAAGTCCTTCTTCCCTGGAGACCCGGGGCGGGGTCTGCGCCCTCCCGCAAGAAAGGCCAAGAAAAAGTCGCCCCCAAGATCCAGGGCTCAGGAGACCCCGTGAGCACTGTTGGGCCCACCCTGACCCGGCAGAGAAAAGAGACGTTGTGCTCCCCAGGGTGACTTGGAGAAGGGGAAGAGGAAAGTGGCGACCCCACCCAGATGGCAAACGAGCACTGTCACTCCTTGTCCGGCTGGGCCCCAGTCCTGGCCTCTCAGAGCTGCCTTGATCTGTACTCCTGGGAGCTTCCACCCTCCCACGGCCCAGAATGTGGCACCCACCCCCACACACAGTTCTCTCCCCGCCCACTGAATTCCAGCGCCTCCTGAGTGTGCCTCTGAGATGTTCTAAGATAAAGCACGGATCCTTCCCCCGCCTGCCCAAGGATAGCTGCCAGAGAAGTGTCCAGAGCTAGTACCCATACCACCAGGGATCTAAGTATCCGCCAGAGGTGCCCACGCTTCTAGAGGTGGGGACAGCAAGAAGGTAACAAAGTCTTCCCCATGTCACTCGACAGGTGTGACACACCTGTTCTTCTCCAGGACGACCTGTCACTTTAGTGAATGGGTCCTTTAGGAGGGCTTGGGAAGATTTGCGGTGTGCACTTCCAGCAATGCTGCAACAAGGTCCTTCCCAGGGAACACGGCCTCCCCTTCCATCAGGGGGGCTCTGGGTCTGGAAACTGGGTGAGAAGGTGTGACTCTCCACGGGGGCAACTCAAGTCAGGTTTTTGCTCCCAGAACTAGACGGTTTAGGGTTATACGCATCAAGCAGTCCTGTAGCAGGCTGCCCAACTATTTCCTGCTTAGAGGCTCATTTTCTGCGCCTTGCTCGCTTGCCTCCAGCCCGCCATTCTTGCTTTTCCTGGAACATGCCAGATTGTTCCTTGGGGTCGGGGCCTTGGCTCCGGCTGGTCCTCAGCCCTTACGCTGGTGTTCCTGCTCTAATGGCTCTCTCAGCGCCTTGCTGGAAAGAGCTGCTTCTGGACCTATCCCTGGAACACAGTTGGGGGGTGGAGTGTTCAGGCTGGATATGATGAATCTACTCTCAAATTCCTCTCTCCCTAAGCTTATGGAGTCTGTCCTGCACCTCCTGTCAGGGCATTTCTGGCATCAAAACCCATGAAATGCAGGTCAGTAGTAGGTCCAAGCCAAGCATGCGAGTGCTAGACTACGCACCAGCTGCATGTCCTAATACTTTTTTTATTTTTAAATTTATTTATTTATTTATTTTTGGCTGCATTGGGTCTTCGTAGCCGCGTGCGGGCTTTCTCTAGTTACGGCGAGCGGGGGCTGCTCTTCGTTGCGGTGCGCGGGCCTCTCATTGCGGTGCCTTCTCTTGTTGTGGAGCACGGGCTCTAGGTGCACGGGCTTCAGTAGTTGTGGCCCGCGGGCTCAGTAGTTGTGGCTCGCGGGCTCTAGAGCACAGGCTCAGTAGTTGTGGCGCACGGGCCTAGTTGCTCCGCGGCCTGTGGGATCTTCCCGAACCAGGGCTCGAACCCGTGTCCCCTGCATTGGCAGGCAGATTCTTAACCACTGCGCCACCAGGGAAGTCCCTAGGCAGGCAGATTCTTAACCACTGTGCCACCAGGGAAGTCCCTGTCCTAATACTTCTAATCTGGAACCTCTAGTAAATACACTATCAGTTAATCCACCCCATCGAGTGGCCCACCTCCCCTACTGAGTCGCACACCCTGAGAACCTACTACCACAAATGTTCAAATACAGTTCAGTTGGTAGGTATCGGTGAAGTCCGGAAAATATTTTTTTTATATCCTTATGGAAAATATTTATTGACGTATGAGCTGTTTCCTCTAGGGTCAGGCTTTGGTCTGTCCCCCTGGATCATGCTGTGATTGGGCCCCAGTTACGGGTCTAATGGCAACAGGGTGTGGTGGCAGAGGGTGTGGAGGACAGTGGGTGTCCCCTTGCAAGGCATCTGCGCCAGGTGAGGTGATGACACAGTCCCCAAGGGAGAGAACACCAGCCTGCCAGACACGGGAGGGCAGGCTACTTCCACCCGCAAGGGAGGCTCAAGGGGACTGCGGGCTTCCCGACTGTCAACCCCCACTGAGGGCAACCAGATGTCCCGATTCTAGGTTTCAGGTCCCACTCCTCCACCCAGTGCCGTACCTTTCACACGAGAAACACGGAGAGGCTGGGAATTCAGGTGACCTTGGGATTCTGCACAATGATGCAGGTTTTGTTTGTGTTTGTAGTGTTTGATTTCCAGCACCCTCAGCCCTGCAGGTACAGGAGGAAGAGAATTTTTTAGGGCTGCCATGGAAGTGCTCTGGCTGTCATACTGTGCCTTGAGCTGAGAGGTAAGGAATCTGACCTTGTCAGTTTTTTCTCTGTGCCCTCCCGGGGACACTCTGGAGTCACCCCACAGCACAGCCTTGATTCCCCAGCGTCCCCTCCACGACAGTTCAGGGCAGCAGCCAGTCCGGCTCCCCTGGGCACTTGCTGCACTTGGCCCTTCATCCCAGTCAACCACAGGGGAGAGCTTGATGAATGGTGAGGCCCCCGCAGGTCATGGGTGCCTCGAGCCCCACTTGGTTACTCGGGGATCAGAGGGCTGGATGAACAGAGATAGTACAGGAAGAAGCTGCCCCCCACCCCCAGAGCCTGGGAAAAAGGGAGGGGGTTAACGTCATCTGCAGCCTAGAAGCCAGGATGAGGGGCCTTGAAGAACAGAGGCTGGATCTCTGAGGAGGGGCTGCTGCAGTCTCTCAGGGAAGGAGAGAGCAACAGCACCGGCTAAGAGGGGCAACGGGGCAGGAGGGGCAGGAGGGGCAGGAGGGGATTTCCGAGGCACCACCTATGTTCCAGGTCACTGGTTCCTTCTTCGGTGGCATCCGATCTGTGGTTTGATTCATCTGTTGAGATTTTTATTTCAATTTCAATGACTGTGGCTTTGTTTTTGTTTTTTTTTTTTTTAATTTATTTATTTATTTATTTTTGGCTGTGTTGGGTCTTCGTTTCTGTGCGAGGGCTTTCTCTAGTTGCGGCGAGCGGGGGCCACTCTTCATCACGGTGCGCGGGCCTCTCACTGTCGCGGCCTCTCTTGTTGCGGAGCACAGGCTCCAGACGCGCAGGCTCAGTAGTTGTGGCTCACGGGCCTAGTTGCTCCGCGGCATGTGGGATCTTCCCAGACCAGGGCTCGAACCCGTGTCCCCTGCATTGACAGGCAGATTCTCAACCACTGCGCCACCAGGGAAGCCCTGTGGCTTTGTTTTTAACTTCTAAAGTTCTTTTTCAAATCGGCCTGGGCTTTTAAAATTAGTCTTATCTTTGTGATTCCTTCCTTGGTATCTTTGTTTTGTGTCTCGGAGGCTGTTGAAGACTTGGGGAGTTGGAGTAGCCTTCTGTCACAATAATGCAGACGATTTGTAAATACCCATGAGAACTGCTCTCTGATCTCAGGAGAATCCAAAGGTAATGTCGGTCTGTGTTTCAAAGGCCCCCCTGATTAAGCACAAGAGTAGAAGGCGTTTCTCTTTCTCACCCTCCTTCCTTTATGGGCTGGCCCAAGGCCGGGGCGGGGATAGTCACCAGGACTCACCTCCGATGCCTTCAGGGCAAGCTGATGTGCCACACGCACCACGGCCCAGGAGCCTCCCTGCGAGGGAGCGATCCAGATGCAGTGCCTGGCCCGCAAAAGGAGGTCAGGCTTGGAGGCCAGTGTCCTTGATCCACACCTCGCCTCGGCCACCTGCTAGCTAGTGATTCAGAACAAGCTACTCAACCCTTCTGTGTCGTGCTGTCCTCATTGCTCATCTGGAGCATGGGGAGGACACGCTCCCAACTTCCTAGGGCCACCGCGAGGGTGGGATGGACGAGTCCAGGCACGGAGCAGACACTCGCAGCCCTCACCGAAAACTATATTATCTGGCCTCTGACCGGGATGCCCTGGGGACGGGACGTTGACAGGGCCAGTCTTCCGATGTTCCATGAGGGTGGGCGGTGTCTTCAATTTGAGATGGCAGACCCATCTTCGGCTGGGCCTCTGGGAGTCCCGAGGGGGAAGCCAGGGGTGAGGTGTCCCCGTCCAGGGAGCGACTGCTCTTCGGGGAGCCCAGCAGTACTACCACGATGGGGGGCGGTGGGCGTCCTCTCCCTCTCAGCCTGCGGTTCTCTGAAGCGCCTCTGTCTGCGGCAGTGGGGAGGGGAGGCAGCCCCAGCTTGTGGATGATGGGGCCAGGGGGCTCCTCTCCTGCTCACTCAGACCCATGCTGGGATGGACCCACTTCTTCTTACAGCCCTGTCCTTCCTTTTCACTGTGCAGGTGACCTTTCAAGAGCGCTGGTTTCAGGCGGATTCTCAGTTCTGCTCTCTCACCTTCTGCGGCCCATTGACTCTGAGCCCCTCGGAAAGCCCGCCCACAGCTCCTCTCCCAGCCCCAGCCTCGGCCCCAGCCACCCCACTGATTCCACTTGTGGTTTCCCCATGGATCTCCCTCGCTCCCCTGCGGGCCACCTACGCATTTAAATAATATAGCTAAACTCTTCTCGTTACACATTTGCTTGTCTTCTCCGCAACTGGACTGGCACCCCTGGAGGGCAGGGGCTGGGTGTCTGAGAGGCACTGCCCCCAGCCCCGGTCTACATAGCGTGGGGTCATGTGACAAACACCACCTCCCCCCAATCTGCCCCTGCGCACGCGCGCGCACACACACACGCGCGCGCACGCACACACACACGCATACACACACACACACGCACACGCGCACACACACACACAGTGATTGGCCGGCACGCCGACCCGCCAGCCAGGGTCAACGAGGAATTTGCTGTGGGAACTCAGAAATCCCCCCTGCCCCACCCCCGGCAGTCGCATCACTCTCCTCACACGTGGGAGGAGGCCTTTGTGCCCAAGATACAAAACCCAGAAATCATCAACTGAGAGTTTAATAAATTTGGTCATATAAAATTGTGTAGCTTCTTGACAGCCCAAACCAACTAGCCTAGTCTTTCAAGACAAGAGACAGACTGAGGGAAAATATTTACAACATATGGAACAAAGGACTAACAGCCCTAGTGTATGACAAGCAGGGTCTTTTGGGGAGGCAATTATGTAGTGTCCATTGAAACTGTAAATGCCCATAGGTTTTGACCTGGCAGGTCCACTTAGACGTAATTATTCTAGGGTGACACTGACACATGTTCAGAGCAGGTAGCAAAAACAAAGAAAAAGGAGAAGACGAAGAAGAAGAAGGGAAAAGGTAAAAGTTCATCAGTTGGGGATTTGTTATGTAAATTATAGGACGTGTACTCTATCAAATACCGCGTGGCCAGAGAAGAAATGAGCTAGATGTTTCTGTACTGACATGGAAGAATTTCGAAGCTATATTATTGCTAGTTAAAAGAAAATCACAATTGAATGTACAGGGTTTGTGTTTTTTAAAACTGTGTGAGTAACTATGTTGGTGATTGCATACAAGAACATAGTTAGAAGTGAGAAACAGAACTGTTAACAGTCTTGCTTAAGATAATGTTTTGTAAAAATTTTCAGTTATGTGCTTTAAAAATATGCGGGTTGCTAACGTGTAAAATGGTCCAGCCACCGTGGAATGCAAATTGGCAGTTTCTTCCAAGGCTAAACTTCCACCTCCTTCGAACCCAGCAGTTGCACTGTTGGGCAGGCATGCCAAAGAAATGGAAACTTCTGACCACAGGAAAACCTGTACACGAACGTTCATAGCAGATTTATTTGTAGAAGCCTAAAAGTGGGAATCGGCAACATGTCCCTCAGCGGGTGAAGGCCCGAACAAACTGTGGCTGATCCACACCGAGGACGACAGCTAGCGATACAAAGGAACAACTAACTATTGATACCTGCAACCATTCCCATGGATGATGGATCTCAAGAGCAGTGTGTGAGTGAAAAAAAGCCCTGGTGGCTCGCGGGATCCTAGCTCCGGCCCGGAGCAGGGATGGAACCCCCGCCCTTGGCAGTGAGAGCGGGGACTCCTAACCACTGGACCGCCAGGGAAGTCCTTATGTAATGTCTTCAAATGACAAAATTACAGAGCTGAGAATAGAATCCGGTTGCCATGGGTTGGGAGGAGGAGGAGGAGGGAGGGGGCTGTGGCTATGAAAGGTCTACAGGAGGGGTCCTTGTGAGGGGACGGGCTGGATATTGATGGCAGTGGTGGTCACCTGAGTCCACACACACACACACACACACACACACAAACGGGGATAAAACCCGGAGCAGCTCTCCGCTGGCACCAATGCCCTTTCCTGGTGTGCGGTCCCACTAGCTGTGCAACAGGCTGACGCTGGGGGAACTGCGGGAGGTGCTCCGGCCTCTTGGACGTTTCCGTGTAACTTCCTGTGAACTTAATTCCTTCAGAATACAAGTTCACACCAAAAGCACACAAGCAGGGCTTAGAGTGTACACATCGGACCACTCGCGCGACTCTGCACGGACAGTCCCCGCTCTCCTGGTGGGGACACCTAGAGGCCGCAGCCGGCCCAGCCGGCGGCCGCGGAAAAACCGCGCGGGGGCAGAGCCGAGAGGAGCGCGCAAGGGGGGCTTCTTTTGATTGGGCAACGGAGGTGCCCGTCACACCAGAGGGGCCGGGCTTTCTGGGGGCGGGTCTCGTCACGAGTCGAGCTTGGTCATTGGCGAAGCCAGCCGGAAGGGGTGGGCAGGAAGGCGGTGCTCCGCGGCTTCCGGTGGGCGCGCTGAAGGGACGTGAGGAGGCCGGCGCGGGGGCGGTCAGGGCGGGGCTCGACGCGCCGGGACGACGCCCCGGCCTTGTGGTCACCGCCCACCTTCCCCGGACTCCGCCCCCCGCCCCTCTGGTTCCTGGGCCTGGCCAGAGTCCCCGTTCCCCGAGTCCCCCGGGAGCCTACGCCCTCTCCCGGGGAGAGGCCGAGGAGAAGCCTCCACCGAGTCCAGGCCCCTGGAGACCTCGGGGGCTCCGTCGGGCGCCCCTCCCGCCGCTCCCGGCAGGATTCCCCGCACTGTCCTGAGGGCGTCTGGCGCTCGAGATGGCCAGGGACAGTGTATTGGGGGTCCCCAGGGGCCTGGTGAGGGGGGAAAGGAGGGCGGCGACCCCACCGGGATGGCAAAGGGCACGGTCACTCCGTCTGCGGCCCCCCCGCCCCAGTCCTGGCCTCTGAGGGCGGCCTTGGCTCCGCGCTCCTGAGAGCTTCCACCCTCCCGCCACCCCACCCCTTGCCTGGCCCACTGTGTTCCAGCGCCCCTGAGTGTGATTCGGACGGTTCCCTGTGAAGCACGGATCCTCCCCGCTCCACACACACGTGGTATCCAGGGAGAGGTGGGCAGAGCTGCGGCCGTGCCCGGAAACTTGGCGTCTGCCAGGGGTGTCTGTCCATGCTGCTGGAGGGGGGGACGGCACGAAGTAACAAAGTCTTCCCCATGTCACTTGACAGGTGTGGCCTGCTGGGAAGGAGTCCTGCCCAAGCACGCCTGTTCTCCAGGACAACCTGTGGTTGCAGCCATCGGCCATCAGTGCCTGCCTGCCTGCCTCTCACCTGGGAGGTCAAGGTGAGCCCCGCAGAGAGAGAAAGCTCATGGCTTCTCTAGAAGAGGGTGCGATCAGGAACCGTCCATCCCGGTGGTGGTTCTCACGCTGAGAGGCGCGTAAGAACACCTGGAGGGCGCGTTCAAACCTGGGTTGCAGGGCCCCACCCCAGAGGCTCCGATCTTGCACACCTGGGGCGGGGCCTGCGAATTTGCTAGTCCAGCAATCCTGGGGGATGCTGCTGCTGGCCCAGGGACCCCGCTGTGAGAAGCACTGCTCTAGAGGCCTGAGACTCCTAGGTGTGTGCCCCCTGCCCTACCCCACCCTGGCTCCTCTGCAGGGTCCCCACGGGCCTGGGAAGCGCCAGGAGGGTGCTGGCTCTCGCGAGATCTGGGGCTTCCCGTTGAGCAGCCTTCACCCTTCCCTGCCTGAGGATGTGGTCCACAGCGCCCCGCTCCCCCTTCCCCCCACCACCCGCCCCGGCAGGATCAGGTGTCAGGTTCGTACACGTGCTCAGCAGTTCCCGGACTGGGGCTGATAACATCTGGACACTTAGGAGGGAGGGGCGGAGGCCTGGGCGTGGGGATGGGAAGAACTCTCTGATGAGGCAGAGGAAAAAGACCTGACCGCCTAGCTCAGAGATGGGAAAGGAACACGGGCCCTGAGACCAAGAGTGTGGATTTGGGGGAGCGTGGAGGCCAGAAAGGGGGTTGTCTGCCCGGGAACTGCCCTGACAGTTGTCTGGTCTGTGGGCGTGGCCAGCCCTCTCCAGCCGCCGCCGCCGCCTTTCCTGCCAAACGTTCCTCACCAAGAGGGTCTCCCAGCTCCTGGGTGACGCTGCCCAGACCTGCTCAACGCCCAGCGCCACCACCCACCGTTCTGGCCAGTCCTTGCGGTGGCTGCTCTTTGTTCGGCTCCAGGATGGCCCGCCTTCTAGTTGGAGCCGCAGAGCAAATGCAGTGCCAGTCACCAGCCCCCATGTGTGCCCGGAACCAGCAGCTCTGGGACCCCAACACCCGAGCACGTTCTGGCTGTGGGATCAGATGGGGGGGTAGCCTTCGGCTTGCATTTTCCGCGGCCCCCTCCTGCACCCCCTTTTCCTTTGCGTCGCTGGGCTTTCCTTGTTGACTGGTTCAAGCTCTCTATGCGTTAACGATATGAGCCCTGAGTCACGTCTTGCTACTATTTTTTTGCCCCGCTTTGTCACTTGTGTCTTGACTTTGTGGTTTGGGGTTTGTGTTTGGCCAGGCATACGATTTTAGTGTTTGTATCATCAGACTTTCCAGGCTTCTCCTAATGGCTCCTGGGGCTTCTCGTCGGTTTGTTTGCTTCAGACTGACTTGGAGTGGTCTTCTCCATTTAAAATCATCGTGTATTAGTTACCCGTTGCTGCATAACAGATTACCCCAATCGTAGCACCTTAACGCAGCCAACCGTCGTACTCTCCTGCGTGTGTGAAGGACAGGATTCTAGAAGGCTTGGCTGGGGGCTTCTGGCTTGGGGTCCATCACAGGCTTCAGTCGAGGCCTCCGCTGGGGCCACAGCCCCCTGGTCTGCCTAGGGTGTGGGGATGGGCGGGGGCAGCTCTGCTTCCAAGATGGCCTGCGTGGCTGTGGCGGGGACTCGGGCCTCCCCCTCCCCCGGGCCTCTCCCTAGGGCGGCTCAGGGCGGGGCTTCGCCAGAGCCCACGACCTAGGACAGAGCAGCCCCAGCCCCGAGATCAAGGCCGCAGTGTTTCTCTAAGAACTTCAGCTCGAAGTGACACCCCCTCACCTCTGCTGTATTTTTATGGCTCACACGGGTGAACCCAGGAACAGCGGAGGAAGGGACGGTACCTGCTAGGGCGTAGCTTGTTCGCGTTCATGGTGGATGAGAAGGCTCCAAGGAGTGTCCTCGCTCCTGAATCTGGGTGCGGGACTCCTGGTCCGCACAGGCCCCTTGGGAATGCGTCCTTTGTCTGAGCGGGGGTGGCAGGTTCCAGCCCGGGACTGAGACAGGCAAGGCCTGTGTTTGTAAGGGCAGAGAGTGGCTTTTCACCTTTCAACGGTCGCAGACAAAACACACGAAAAGCCAGAGAAAGAGGGGCTTCCCTGGTGGCGCAGTGGTTAAGAATCCGCCTGCCAAGGCCGGGGACACGGGTTCGAGCCCTGGTCCGGGAAGATCCCACATGCCGCGGAGCAACAATGCCCACGCGCCACAGCTACTGAGCCTGCGCTCTAGAGCCCGCGAGCCACAACTACTGAGCCCGCGAGCCACAACTGCTGAGCCCGCGAGCCTGAACTACTGAAGCCCGTGCACCTAGAGCCCGTGCTCCGCAACGAGAGAAGCCACCGCAATGAGAAGCCCGCGCATGCAACTAGAGAAAGCCCGCCCGCAGCGACGAAGACCCACCTCAGCCAAAAATAAATAAAATTTTAAAAACAAAAGTTAAAAAAAAAAGAGCCAGAGGAAAGAAAGAACATGTGACTGGACCCCAGCGTGGCCCACAAAGCCAGCGGTGCGTGCCCCCTGCCCAGGAGTTTGCAGCTCTGGTGGGAGTCCTGGCTAGTTGCGCTGCCGTGGGCGCGGGGGCCGGAAGCGCTTTCTCATCACAGCAGCCCATCCACTGCCAGGGCCATGCAAGTGCACACCCAGGCCTGGGCCCCAGTGCTCTCCGACCTCCAAGGTCCCCACCCCCTCTCCTTCCCAATGGGGTGGGGGCGGGGGCAGCTACCTTGCCTGAGGCTGGGGTGGCCTCTCTGTGCCCATAGGTGCAGGCCCTCCTCTCCCCGCTCCCCTCCCCACCCCACCAGCCTCCCACCGTGCAGCTGGGAAGTGGGTAGGGGCAGGGAGCAGAGAGGGGTGGGCCCCATTGTGAGGGTGCAGGCTGGCGAGCCCCTTGTCCTCAGTGACCATGCCAGGTAGCCCCGGGCTGGGTTGTGATGGCTCAGCAGTGGCAGGCGCCAGCCCGGGGTGGCAGCCGAGTGTCCCTTTGGTCCCAGGAAGGAGCTCCCACTGTGGCCAAGGGAGAGGTGCCCGCCGCATCCTTCTTGGCTGGGACTCAGACGTGACTCCCTGATGACACGCTTGGTGGCTCTGAATTTGTCACGCAGGTTCTGTGGGCGGTGAGTGCCTTTCCTGTTGGCTCTCGCTGCTGGGCAACGCCGGGGCCCTTGGCGACAGCTCCCCGGCCCCGTCCAAGGCCGCCATGCACTTCTTGAACCCCAGGACCGTGGGTGTCAGGAGAGCCGGGCTCTCTGTCTCCGTCCCATGAGCAGAGGCCGAGGCCGAGGCCGTGCTTGCTGGGCCCGGCCTCCTGGCTGTGGTGGTGGCTGCCAGGGACACCCTCCGGCCGGGATGGGGGGGCCGCAGGGTCCTGGGGCTCCGGGAGATGCTCGGGCCCGCTGCAGCCCCACACTCCTGGGCCATCTGACTGCCCCCCTAAGTAGAGCCACCTTCCAGTCCCTCAGCCCTGGGCAGAAGGAACGACAAGGCGGGCCCGGCTTCCCTGCAGTCTTCCCTCTGAGGCGGCCTGCCCACGGGGGCCCAGGGCACTGCGTGGGCGCGGCTCCTCCCTTGCCCGGGGGAGCTCTTCCTAGCAGCCCGCTCTGTGGATGGGCATAATCAGGGCAGCAGCCAGGCCCTGTCCCCACCCAGCCGCTACCCCCCTGCAGTGCTCATCCTTGGCCCTCACCCTCTCCGCCCGCCCGAGGACCTGGGTGCCCCCCTCCCCCGCTGAGCACGGGCGTCTGTACCTGGCCCGTCCTCAGTAGGTGCGCCGACCCAAGGGCAGTCCCCCAGCCCCACCCATTGTTTAGCGCTGTCCTCAGTCCTGCTCCCCTGGCTGCGGCCTCG